>NC_077228.1:223500707-224100707 GCF_027887165.1 Monodelphis domestica | reverse complement strand
GTTCAGGGTCTCATTACCTTATACAGATTATTGTAATAGCCTTCTAATTGGTTTTCCTATTTGAGGGCTCTTCAGGCCAATCCATTCTCTACACAGCTGTCAAAATTATTATCCTGATAATAATTGATCTGATCACTTCACTCCACTACTCAATAAATTCTAATGCTTCCCTGTTATTTGGAGGAGCTAATATAAATGCCTGTTAGGATTTAAAGTTTTCACAGTATGGCTCCTTCCCACCTTTTCAGTTTCCTTACACATATTTCTCCTCCAGATAGTCTATGAACTAGTCATAGTGATCTTATTATACCTTACACACAATATTTCATCTCTTGCTTTTTCTCTGTCTACTCTCCAGCTCTCCCTTTTTAACTCTGTTTTTTAGAATCTCTGGCTTCCTCAGTTCAAATTTCACTTTATATTTGTTTTTCTTGGTTACAAAAACACTCCCACCCTTCAACCCAGGTTAGTGCCTCCTCCTATAAGATTAACTTCCATTGATTTCATCTGTATCTTGTATGCATTGATTTATATTCATGTTGTTTTCTCCATTAGGATGTAAGCTTCTTGAGGGCAAAGATTATTTTGCTTTTTTATTTGTATTTACAGTGCTTAGAATAGTGCTTGTTATTTAGCAAGTACTTAATAGATTCTTTTTTATTGATTGTGAACAACTTTGTGAGTCTTAGAGACTGCTCTATAGAAAGTACTTCATACAATTACTACAATACTTCCTGGAGGTAAAGATGACCACCAGGAAGAAGAAGAGTAGAGTCCAATCCCTGGTCAGACTTGCTAGAAGAAATGAAGTTTGAGGGAAATAGTACAAAGTTGAGTCAAAGGTAATTTTACCTTTTGTGTTTTAATCTTTTCTTTTGTGTGTTAGAAATAAATAGCTTTCCTATGCCTGATTTATATTTTGCACCAAATTCTTTTCCTAGTCTTCTTTTTTGGAGCAATATGAACAAAATTTAAACTTTCAGTGATTCTACCTGCGTGGAATGAGAATTTAGTGTGTTATTCTCACATTATTAATAGTTATTAATATCTAGAGGTTGGAGTCCCCCTGTCTCCTATTCTTACAAAAGCTTTATAGCTTTAGGTGAGCTTGTCTGGGAATTGCCTCAGGCAGGAGTCCCAGGCTGATGGTCTTAGATCCTGAAGTACTCATGACCAAATCATAAGTACCAATATTGAGTATCCTTTTGTCTTAGAAGACTATCCTATTGTATCTCTGTATTTGAAGCTTCTAACAGGAGGTCAAGCCTAGTGGCTTGAATGATCCCCTCATCAGCAACTCCTAGGTAATCCAGGCTTGAACCTCTCCACTCTTTGTATCTGTCTCCAACTTCTTGGTCATTTAAAAAAAAATATTGATTTGTTTGATATATCCATTGTGAAGCTATTCTCCAATTTATTGAAGATGTTAATTAGCTTGAATGTGTTCATTATAAAGCCAATGTAAAACTATTCAACACTCTCTCCAACTAGTGTAAAATGTTATAATTTCTTCTGGGAGACTTGATTACATCAAGATTCTCCTATAAGTAAGGGGTTTTTTTTCTGTGAAATTTTGGGCTTTTGTCTAGGGTCAATAACTTGAGGCAGTGCTTGTATTTTTCCTATAACCCCTTGGGGACATCTGTCTTGGGTCCATGACTTGAGATAGTGCCCACCCCCATCCTTCTCTCTCAATAAAGCCTTATATTTTAAATGATTGCTTTCCATGGTCATATTTATTTTTAATAAGTGGTAAAAGAGGGTGAACTTTGAAATTTCCAAGGTCTCCTCAATTTCCACCCCACACATACCCAATGCTCCAGTCAAGCTTTAAGAGCTAGAGAAACCAAGAACAAAGAAATCCACTTGATCCACTCTTTAGGGGCCAGGATCCCCCAGTATTAAGCCTGGTATACATGTATGAGTCCAGAGCTGTGGCTGAGAGAGAATATTCTAGTCCTTCTTGACCCAGCAGACTTTCTAAACTGTTACATTAGCTTCTTGAGGAGCTTTTCCATCACATATAGTAGCTGCCCAATAAACATTTGTTGAATGAATGGGAGATAAGATTTTGATTTAAGTTCATTTAATATTACTAAAATGAAAATTCTTAAGTTTAATGGAGTCTTTAAAACATATTACATTTCTCTCAAAGCCAAAGAAGCAGAATTTTAGAATTTGAAGTAACTTTAGAGGTCATCTGCTCTCAAATTCCCTCTCAATATTGCTGCTGCCTAGCTAGGTTTCTTTGGAGAGGCTACTTAACCTCCTCGGGCCCCATTTGTGAAATGAGGGAGTTAGAACAGCTTTCATCCAGGGTTTTTTCAACTTAAACATTCTCTGATTTATTTATTATATAGAAACATCAGCAAAGCATTCTGGATTTGTCTGTAGGGTTCTGTGGGTTGAGTTGCCACATCAAGTAACCACATTGATAAAACTGGCTCAAAGTTAATATGGGTATGGAGCTTAGATCAGTTCCACTGTGGTACATTTTTTATGTATGATTTTGATTGCCAGTTTTGATTCCAAGTCTTAGCTTCAAGGAAGTCATTGGGTGGGTGGTTAGGTTTGGTGTGGAGTTCATCTATATAAAGAATTTATGGAAACTCCCTCTATCTATGCATATTTGCAACTCATCTGTAACTTAGAGCCTTGGAGAATTGTCTGGGACACTAAAAGCATAAGTGACTTATATATAGTCACACAGACAGTATATGATAAAGGTGGGTCTTGAACCCAAATCTTCCTGACCCCAAGGACAGCCATCCACGATGTCATTTTATGAGATATCATTTAATTAAAAACCAGACAGAAAACTCTATGTGAGTATTCCTTAATGAAATGAGTCTCTCATTTGATGACTTATGTTGATTTTGGTAATGACTGTCTGAGAACATTAGCATGCTTGTCAGAAATTAGAATGTGTAGATGACTGTAATCCATTTTACACCCACATCTGTTAATTTATATTATCATTAATCCTCAGAATATCAGTAATAATTTAGGAAGGAAGAGTAAAAGTGAAGTCATTGAGCCAGAGGCTGCCTTCCTACTCTAATTAGAACTTAATCCAATATTCCTTTTGTAGTTACTTTACAAACACAAAGAACATGGAATTCGACCCATAAATATCATATATTGAAAAATGCTTTATGACAGATTTCATGGCAGGATAACCAGAGTATTGCATTTTCTTGGGAGAGGAAAGCTTGCTAGCTTTGGAACAGATTTTTACTACCCTGACAGAAGAAAAGCCCAAATGCAAAGCAGTGACATTCAAAAATCAGGACTCTAAGTGAGCTCAAGATTTATTCAGTGCCTGTCACAGGAATATGGTGTCATATTAGTACCCCAGGAGCCATGTCAGCTATAAAGTTGTTCAGTTTTTCCATTTGTGTCTAACTCTTATAATCCAATTTGGGATTTTCTTGGCAAAGATACTGTAAAGGTTTGCCATTTCCTTCTCCAGTTCATTTTATAGATGAGGAAATGGAGGCAAACAGGGTTAAGTGACTTGTCTAGGGTCATACAACTAGTAATTGTTTGAAGCCTGATTATGAACTTAGGTCTGACATTCTATCCATTATACCATACAATTGCCACCTATAAAGAGGAAGGAGCAAAAGTAAAGATCCTGGGAGAATTTCTTTATTTTTGGTGCCAACTCATTCTGAAACAACAGGATACACTTTAAGGTTTAATCCATGTTATTAACATTTTTCTCAATTACTTTCTTAAAATCCAAGCAATCATAAGTCAAAGCCTGATGTGCATATAGCATTTGTTGAAAATTTAACAATTGGCTCAGGCTGGGTAGGAGCTGGCTACGGTTTCCTTTATGTGATTACAAAGTTAATTCTCTCTATTGGTAATACCACAGGCATTACATGAATATTTGTACTTCTTGTAGGGAAAGAGCCTACACCCAGTCTGTTGTTGGGTGAGGATAATCAGAAGACTGTGAAGTTCCCCAGTCTGAAATGAGCAAATCAAATAGACTACTGGAACAAAAAGACTATGACTCAGAGAAAGTCTAGTTCTAGTCTCCTAACCTGATACTTCTTATCCTTTTGTCTGCAAGGGCTGGTAATGACTTTTTCTTTGCTAATCCTTTTACCTGTAGATAAAAGTAGAATCTTAGACTACTATATCAGACAAAAAACATGAATAAATAATTGAAGATGTATTAAATACTTGCTATGTTCCAAGCACATAGTTTAAAATGCCGGGGGTACAAAGAGCAAAAGTAACCAAAAAACCCAAGACAGATTGTTTGTCAAGGCACTCACACTATAGCTGGGGGAGATATCATAAAATGTAGGAGAATAGGCTCAGAAATTTTAATGGTTTAGCCATAGATTAGATGTTTATGCCTAGGAGTCTTTATATTACACCAGCTGGTAAGATGACAGTAGAACCTAGGGTCTGGAAAGCATAGCAACAGGGAAAATCAAAAGGCGTAGGTGATTTTTTGGACATAGTAAAAAGGTAAATGGTAAGGTCTATACCAGTGATGGCAAACCTATGGTGCAGGTGCCAAAGATGGCACTTGGAGAACTCTCTGTGGTTACACTGCTGCCCTTCCCCCACAGATTTGGTTACTAAAAAGACAGAGAGATTATTCCTCTCCACTGCCTCTCTGCCTTAGCAGACCAATAGGAGTGCACAGGTAGGTAAGGTGGGCAGCTCATAGGTGGCAGAGCTGGAGGGGGCAGAGAGTTTGGGCTACTCCCCTCCCTTTCTCTACACTCACTGAGGACATTCCTTACTTCATCCTCTCCTCTGCCCAGCAACCCAATGGGAGTGCTTACTCCCTCACTTGTGCAGAGTGGGGATGGGGCACACTTAGCACTTGTTGGGGGGAAGGGCATGACATCTGGCTCTTGGGGTTGCAGGTACTGCACTCTGTCTGAGGGGTGGGGTGGAAGTGGGGCCCAGCACTCCATCTCTAAAAGGTTTGCCATCTCTGTTCTATACCATCTCACTGGAAAGTTTGTACTGGGGATCTCTACTCTAAGACAGGGCAGCCTGGAGGTCATCAAGGGGAGGAAGGAAGGGAGGATCTGGTATTGGTTCCTGTTAGATGCATGGTCAATATAATGTGTTGGAGACAGCATGAAATAGTTTACAAGAGTGATGTAAGCAGAAGTTGGAGGTGATCCACCCAGAGATTGTCTAGTTTGCCATCTCAATGGCTTGTTGTTCTTTGCTTCCCTTTCTCTCTTTCATGGATATTGTTTAGTTTTTGTTATTGTATCCTCAGCACTTAGTACAGTGCCTCACAACATATTAGGTACTTAATGAATGCACATTGATTTGAATTCAAATAAGATCAATGAAATGATTGGAGTGGGAGAAGTTATACTTTCTCTGAGTCCTTGAGTATAGATCCTCTGAGTCATGCAATTTATTTTGAGAAAGAAGGTGGGAGAAAGGTCCTAGCATCAGCAACATACAGAGGCCAATCTACATTCTGCTTGCATAGGTGATTTTTACTTTCTGACAGAGGAAGTACTTTTCGACTTGTCTCTGAAATGTTTTCCTATAAGCGAAGAACTGTCCTATGCTGGGAGAAAGAGAGAAACAAAGCTTCTCTGGAATAAAACTCATAAGTCTTATAGTTTTTCAGTGATATGGGGAAGATTTAGACAACTGTATAATTAATGCAAATAGATGAATCTTTCATATGGTTCCTTTTTTAAGAAGAGTTGTGGGGAAGGGACTGGAGCTTGGATTTCATTGTAAAGGAAGCTTTTAATGAGGAATTTCCTCTACCAATGTAGATTAGGATCTGCAACCTATACTTTTGGAATATTGCCTGGGGCAGCAAGAAATTAAGTGACTTATTCATATAAAAAGTATGTAGCAGAGGCAGGTTTTCCTGACCCCCAAACCAACTCTTCATTCACTCTACCAAGCTGCCTCCAATGGTTCGTTGTGTAATAGGGGACTGGTCAGTGAGCCCAAAATCCAGGTATGAACAGAGTGCCACAGATACAAATACACAGCTGGAGAGTCTGCTTCTGGGAGAGTCATGTTGACTTATTATAGAAAGGTTTTGGTCAGGAAGCATGCGTAGACATTTTGTAATGATAGATAACAGCCTCTTTGATTAAAACATTAATTGGCTTCAACCTGATCCTTGGAGAGAAAGACACCAGAGAAAGACACCTATACCTCTAGAAACCCAAGGGGAAGATGTAGCTAGCCTTGCTCTGGAAAAGTAAGCCCAGGGCATTTGGGCTTTACTTTTACTTTTACTTTTACTAAATTTGAGAACCATTAGTTCTTATCCTTTGACCAATTTTCCAATGGGGAATGACTATTTTAATTTCTTTACTTTATTTTTTGGATTTGAGATGCTTATCAGTGTTATTTCATTCAGAGATTTTTGTTGTTGCAATTGGCAACTTCTCTTCTTATAATAGTTACCTTGATTTTGTTATTGCAAAATCTTTTCAAATTCATATAATGAAAATTGTCTGTCCTATCTTTTATAATGACCTCAATCCCTTTTTGATTATGAATTCTCCCCCTAGGTATGTCTGTGAATAGTATCTCATTTGCTGTGAACTTCAGTTTGGGTTGCATATCCATTTTGAGTTTATTGTGGATTCAGTATGTGTTGATCTAAACATAATTTTTGTTATGCTATGTTCCAGTTTTCTCAGCAATTCTTATAAAATATAGAATTATTACCCAAGAAATTTATGTTCTCAGGTTTGTTGAACACAAGGATATTAAGTTTACTCATTTCTGATTCTTTTATCTGCTCTATTCCCTGATCTATTCCCTATTTTTTTAAAGCCAGTATCAAATAATTGTGATGATTACTACTTTATGCTATAATTTTAAGTCTGGTTCATTTACTCTTTAGAAGCGCAATATTTATTGTTTACTGACTAAAAATATTAATTTCAAATGTCTACTTCCTAGCCCTGATTTTTCCTTAGCTCTAGATTTATATTTTAATTATCCTTTAGATGTCTTAGTTTGAACATATCAATAATGTTCCAATTTTTACATGTCTCAAATTAAACTCATAATTTCCCCCATTTTTTGCTCAAAACCCTTTCCTCCGCATGACCCTTTTAAGAGAACCAACATACTCCCAACTACTAAAATCTTAAAATCATCTTTGCCTTTTCTCTATCACACATTTTTTTGGGGTAGTCTAAAACTTTTTTATTACTGGTTAACAACTTGACTAAAAATAAATTTTTAAAGGAAACAAAAGAAAATTTCCTATGGGTGTCATTGGTTAGCCTAATGAGGGACAATGGGAGGAGGAAGTAAAGGGATTGGTTGGCACCAAGGAAGGTCACTTTTTCTTTAGAGAATAGAAGAGTAGAGAAAGTTATAATTTTACCATTATGGTTCACTCATTTGTCAGCTCTCATTGTCTTGCTCTCTCAATTTACATGGTCATCACTTGGTGCTACATGTAAATAGCCCCCACTAGCTTCAATGACCTAGTTGAAGTCATATCACTTCTCTTATATTGTCAATTGCTGAGTTGAAGTTGTGTCACATATCTGTTCTTGAACAAGTTTGCAATTGCTTTCCTTTGTCTTCCTCCTCTTTCTGCCCAGGAGCCTGCTCTACAAAATCAGGAACAAGATCACAGGAAGTTGAACGATTCTGGGTGAATCTCCCAATCAGCAAAGAAATTTCTTACCTTTTCCTTGTTAGGTAGAGGGTTTATATCAGGAATGAACATTACCCTCTTAGACTATTTTTTCTTTTCTATCTTTTTTGTTTTTATGAACTTGATAAATATAACATTTTACTTTACATAGAATAGAATACAAGGGCTGCAAAATGAAACTGTCTCCATTTCAAATAGCATGAGGATTTTTTGTTGTTATATTTCAACTTTAATTTGATAGTTACAGCACTAGCATGCTTTTCTGCAACTACATCTGATCTTCTGTCTACTCTTCTACAGATTTAGAAAAAAAATCACTGATGCTTTTTTCTTTTCTACCATTTTTAGTATTGCTATTATTATTCTCAATTTCTTCCTCTAATTCTCCCTATCCTTTCCAAAAACAAAATTTCTTCCCATATATGTCTCATTTGTTCCTCTTGTTTTTTGCGAGAAGGTGGGAAGCATGATTCATCATCAGTTGTCTGTAGATTTTTATTGCATTTATCATAATTCTTGAGTTTTTATAGTTGTAATCCTTTATAATGCTTTAGTCATTACATTATAATCCAAACTGGGTTTAGGAAGGGCATTCTCGTGGCATATGCAACCTTTGGAATGTGATTCTGGAATGATCATTCTTGATGCAACCCTGCAGGACTAGATGAGGGGCAAAACCCTGTTTAAAAAGCTTTGGAGAATGGAGGAATTTTCCATTCTGCTTTGAGAGAGGATATGCAGGCTTTCAGACTCTGTTGGGGACTGATTCAAGACATATGAGGAAATGGAGAGAAACTTTGGAGGGCAGATATGTGGGCAAAGACATCTCAACATGTCCCTTATTTTCAGCTTGCTTTACTAAGAAACTTCAGGAAATTTCCCTTTCAGTGAAATTGAGACAACTTCATTAAGCCATGATTTCATCTCACTCCCATTTGAAGAATTCATCCCCATGTCTTTTCTAGTACAACTGAAACTTCTGAAATTTCTACTTGCTATTTGCTTGAACAAATGAGTTTATTTGCTATTTCTATTAGAGAAGTCCTTTGTGAAACTCTGATAGGAGCAATAGCCTAATTCTTCCATGCAAGGTAGGCTATTTTTTCCTTAGAAGGTACTGAGACATTTCCTCAAACTTGGTTGGTTTAGGGGATTAAAGGCTCAGACAGTAGATATCATTTCCTTGTCACCTGAATACAAAATAGTCATGAGAAGCTGAAGGAGTTTTGAGATGCTTGATTGGTGAATCTCAATAGGACCTTTGCTAAGTTAAATCAACTGGAAAGGCCCTCAATACTCATAATTTTTTAAATATCCTCCTCCAGCTAGGACTAAGTAAGTTTTCCTTTTGTTATTCTTTGTTTTTTTGAAAAAATTTATTTAATTAGTCAATTTAGAACTTTATTCCTTGGTTTACAAGAATTCTATTCTTTCCCTCCCTCCCCTCCCCACAATCCTTCCCAAAATGGATACATAATTCCACTGGGTATTACATGTGTCCTTGTTCAAAACCTATTTTCCTGTTGTTGATGTTTGCACTAGGATGTTCATTTAGAGTCTATATCCCCAATCATATCCCCATCAACCCATGTGATCAAGCAGTTGTTTTCCTTCTGTGTTTCTACTCCCACAATTTTTCCTCTGAATGTGGATAGTGTTCTTTCTCATAGATTCCTCTGAGTTGTTCAGGATCACTGGATTGCCACTAATGGAGAAGTCCATTACATTCAATTGTACCACCATGTATCAGTCTCTGTGTACAATGTTCTCCTGGTTCTGCTCCTTTCACTCTGCATCACTTCCTTGAGGTCATTCCAGTTCCCATGGAATTCCTCCAGCTTATTATTCCTTTGAGCACAATAGTATTCCATCACCAACATATACACAATTTGTTTAGCCATTCCTCAATTGAAGGGCATCCCCACATTTTCCAATTTTTTGTCACCACAAAGAGCTCAACTATGAATATTCTTATATTATTTTTCCTTATTATCTCTTAGGGGTACAAACCCAGCAGTGCTATGGCTGGATCAAAGTGTCCTTTTTTTTAGTGTCCTTTGGGCATAGTTTGAAATTGCCATCCAGAATGGTTGGATCAGATGATGGTGGCCTAGAAGGAGCAGAAGTTCAGAACTCTGAATACCTGTCCTTACCAATCACAAACTGAATGCTCCTAGGGGACTGAAAATCAAACCTAAGAACAAGACAGAGCCAAGGAATCCTCCTGCTGGACATAGTTCAAAAGGTACACCCCCCCCCCCCCAAGCCAGAATCCGAAAACACTTGGGTTTGAGGGGAAGGTGGAAGGAAGGTCCCAGGACCCCTCCCCCCACCCTCCTAGAGTGCTGAGACTTCAGTGGCAGCAGGAACTTCTGGGTGTACAAAGGTGCTGGTCTGGAGGGTGTACCTTGTGGGCAGGGCAGTGCCAAGCTCAGAGTGTCAAACCCAAACAGCAGGGAAGGAGCCGAAGAGGGAACATAGAGCTGGCAGCCTGGCCAGAGCTGTGGCGATCCTCCATATTTGCTCCAGCCTTATAGGAGGTGTTGGCCTCAGAGCACACCCAGCCCAACCAAGCTGAACTTAATCCCATCAAAAGTCTTCAGAACTCAGGGTAGTCCAGGCTCCACACCCCTCCCTCATTGCCAGCTGGACTTTAATCCAAACAAAAGCCTCCAGAGGACAGGGAAGCTCAAACCCCCAACAACCCTCCCCCAAATACTGCACTGAGAGATCTTCTGTCAAATCTCCAAGAGGGGAGACTGACAGAAGCCCCCAAAACAAAAAAAAAAACAAGAGGAGCAAGAGCACAGACAAATACAGGGAGAAAAGAAGGGATGGATATGAGCAAACAACAGAAAAAGAAGAAAGAAATTACAATAGAGAGCTTCTATACAGAGAATGGAACAGAGGGGGAGGGATCAGCAAACGACAAATCAGAAATCCCAGTGAATTAGATACAGGCTTTAGAAGAACTCAAAATGCAATTCAAAACTCAATTAAGAGAGGCTGAAGACAACTTTAACAGCAAAATAAGTCATCTGGAAACAGAAAACAGTGTCTTGAAAGCCAAAATTAATCAGCTTGAAAATGAGGCAAAGGAGATGAAAGATGAGGCAAAGAAGATGAAATATGAGGTAAAGAGGATGAAAGATGACCTCCATAGAAAATCAGACCAGAAAGAGAAGGATGACCAAAAAGCCAGGGATGAAATCCAGATTTTAAGAACCAGAATACAACAACTATAATTAAGTGATCTAACAAGGCAGCAGGACACTATAAAAGAAAATGAAAAGAATGAAAAAA
This sequence comes from Monodelphis domestica, assembly GCF_027887165.1. NCBI lineage: Eukaryota > Metazoa > Chordata > Mammalia > Didelphimorphia > Didelphidae > Monodelphis > Monodelphis domestica. The sequence continues at coordinate 224,089,753 of NC_077228.1, read as the reverse complement.
TTGAGGAAAATATGAAGCATCTCATTCACAAAACTGAGGATTTAGAAAATCATTTGAAGTGAGACAATTTAAGAATCATTGATCTACCAGAAGACCATGACAAAAGAAAAAGCCTGGACACAATAATATAGGAAGTTGTTCAAGAAAACAGCCCCAATATTCTAGAACAAGAAGGAAAAGTGGAGACTGAAAGAATCCACAGATCACCTCCTATACTTAATCCCCAACTGAAAACACCCAGGAATGTTATAGCCAAACTCAAGAAATATCAGACCAAATAAAAGATATTACAAGCTGCTAAGAAGAAGTCATTCAGATACCATGGAACCACACTAAGGATAACACAGGATCTGGCTGCATACACACTGAAGGACCAAAAGGCATGGAATATGATATTCCAGAAAGCAAGGGAACTAGGTCTACCACCAAGAATCAACTACCCAGCAAAACTGACTATATTCTTACAGGGGAAAGTATGGTTATTCAACAAAATAGAAGAATTCCAAGAATTTGCAAAGAAAAGACCAGACCTGAATAGAAAATTTGATGTCCAAGCACAGAACTCAAGAGAATCATCAAAAGGCAATTTAAAAAGAGGGAAAAAAGAAAAACAAAACAAAACAAATTTTTTTTTTTGTAAGAGACTCATAAGTTAAAATGTTGTGTATCCTTATAAGAAAAGAGGTCATTGGTAACTCTAAAAAACTGTTGTTATCATCTGGGCAGCTAGAAGAATTACACTTAGAGGGAACAGTTACAAACTGTATAGGATGAAAGGACAAGACATAAATAGGTATATATATATATGCATGCATAAATACATATACATGTGTGTATATATATATATATATATATATATATATATATATATATATATATACAACTAGAGCTAAAAAAAGAGATGTTAATACTAAAAGAAATGGGAAAAGAAACAAATGGGGCTAAATTTATATGTCATAAAGAAGCTCATGGCGGGACGGGGAGAACATCAATACACTGGAAGGGTAAAGAGGTTGGAGATAGGAAATACTCAACTCTTACGTGCTTTGAAATTGACCCAAAGAGGGAAGAACAATCCAATCCATTGGGGCAGAGAAAAGATTTGTGCCCTATAGGGGAGTAGAAGGGTAATAAATGGACTGGTGGGGAGGGAAGAAGTACAGGAGAGGGAGAGTGTGTGGGGTAATTTTAGAAAGACTACAGGGAAAATAAGGGGGGAATAAGAAAGAAGGGGGATAGAAAGGGAAGTAAAATAAGGGTGGGAACTAGGGGGACTGATTAAAAACAAACATTGGTGTAGAAGGAAATAGTGAAAGAAGAAAAGGCAGGACCAGGAGTGGAAATAAAAATGCTGGGAAAAACACAGCTAGTAATCATAACTCTGAATGTGAATGGAATGAACTCAGCTATAAAATGCAAGTGGATAGCAAAGTGGATTAGAATCCAAAATCCTACCATATGCTGTCTACAAGAAACACGCATGAGGAAGATAGATACACATAAGGTGAAAGTAATAGGATGGAGCCAAATCTATTGGGCATTAACTGATAAAAAGAAGGCAGGAGTTGTGATCATTATATCTGACAAAGCCAAAGTACAAATAAATCTAGTTAACAGAGATAGGGAAAGTAATTACATCCTGATAAAAGGCAGTATAGACAATGAGGAAATATCCATACTCAACATGTATGCACCAAATGGCATAGCATCCAGATTTCTAAAGGAGAAAGCAGTGGAGCTCAAAGATGAAATAGATAGAAAAACTATACTAGTGGAAGATGTGAACCTTCCTCTATCCAAACTAGATAAATCAAACCAAAAAATAAATAAGAAAGAGGTAAGAGAAGTGAATGAAATCTTAAATAAATTAGTTAGTAGACATGTGGAGAAAAATAATTAGGGACAAAAAGGAATATACTTTCTTTTCAGCAGCACATAGTACATTCGCAAAAATTGACAATATATTAGGGCATAAAAACATTGCAAACAAGTCCAAAACAGCAGAAATAATAAATGCAACCTTCTCAGATCACAATGCAATGAAAATAATAATTAGTAAGGGTACATGGAGAGGTAAGTCAAAAATTAATTGGAAATTAAATAATAGGATTCTCCAAAAACTGGTTAAAGAACACATTGTAGAAGCAATTAGTAACTTCATTGAAGAAAATGACAATGATGAGACATCCTTTCAAAACCTATGGGATGCAGCCAAAGCAGTACTCAGGGGAAAATTTACATCCTTGAGTTCATATATTAACAAATTAAGAAGGGCAGAGGTCAATGAATTGGGCATGCAAATGAAAAAACTAGAAATCAGAGAAATTAAAAATCCTCAGATGAAGACTAAATTAGAGATCCTAAAAATCAAAGGAGAAATTAATAAAATTGAAAGTGAAAGAACTATTGATTTAACAAATAAGACTAGAAGCTGGCACTTTGAAAAAACAAATAAAATAGACAAAATACTGGTCAGTCTAATTAAGAAAAGGAAAGAAGTAAACCAAATTGACAGTATCTAAGATGAAAAGGGAGACTTCACTTCTAATGAAGAGGAAATTAAGGCAATCGTTAAAAACTACCATGCTCAATTAGACGGCAAAAAATATGGCAATCTAGGTGATATGGATGAATACTTACAAAAAAATAAATTGCCTAGACTAGCAGAGGAAGAAATAAATTACCTAAACAACCCGATATCAGAAAACGAAATTGAACAAGCCATCAAAGAACTCTCTAAGAAAAAATCCCCAGGTCCAGATAGATTCACAAATGAATTCAAACAAACATTTGAAGAACAACTAATCACAATATTATACAAACTATTTGACAGAATAAGCAAAGAAGGAGTTCTACCAAACTGATTCTATGACACAAACATGGTACTGATCCCAAAGCCAGGCTGGTCAAAAACAGAGAAAGAAAACTATAGACCAATCTCCTTAATGAATATAGATGCAAAAATCTTAAATGGGATATGAGCAAAAAGACTCCAGCAAGTCATCACGAGGCTTATTCACTATGACCAGGTAGGATTTATACCAGGAATGCAAGGATGGTTCAATATTAGGAAAACCATCCACACAATTGACCATAATAACAAGCAAACTGATATAAATCACGATTATCCCAATAGATGCAGAAAAAGCCTTTGACAAAATACAATACCCATTCCTAATGAAAACACTAGAAAGTATAGGAATAGAAGGGCCTTTCCTAAAAATAATAAAGAGTATATATCTAAAATCATCAGCAAACATCATCTGCAATGGCAATAAACTAGAAACCTTACCAATAAGATCAGGAGTGAAACAAGGATGCCCATTATCACCTCTATTATTTAATATTGTACTAGAAACACTAGCAGTAGCAATTAGAGAAGAAAAAGAAACTGAAGTTATTTGATTTGGCATTGAGGAGATCAAGCTATCACTCTTAGAGGATGATATGATGGTTTACTTAAAGAATCCTAGAGAATCAATCAAAAAGTTAGTCGAAACAATCAACAATTTTAGCAAAGTTTCAGGATACAAAATAAAGCCACATTAGTCATCAGCATTTCTATATATCTCCAACCCATTTCAGCAGCAAGAATTAGAAAGAGAAATTCCATTTAAAATTACCCTGGACAAAATAAAGTACTAAGGAATCTATCTGCTGAGACAAACACAGGAATTATACAAACACAACTACAAAACACTCTCTACTGAATTAACAGTAGATCTCAACAATTGGAAATTGCTCATGGGTGGGACAAACTAACATAATAAAAATGACAATCCTACCCAAATTAATCTACTTATTTAGTGTCATACCCATTGAACTACCAAAAATCTTTTTTACTGAATAGAAAAAAACATAACAAAGTTCATTTGGAAGAACGAAAGATCAAGGTTATCCTGGGAAATCATGGGGAAAAATGCAAAGGAAGGAGGACTTGCAATCCCAGATCTTAAACTATACTATAAAGCAGTGGTCATCAAAACAACTTGGTACTGGCTAAGGGACAGAAAAGAGGATCAGTGGAATAGACTTGGGGTAAATGACCTCAGCAAGACAATCTATGATGAACCCAAAGATCCCAGTTTTGGGGACTAAAACCCACTATGTGATTAAAACTGCTGGAAAAATTGGAAGACAGTATGGAGAAATTAGGTTTGGATCAACATCTCACACCTTACACCAAGATAAACTCGGAATGGGTGAATGATCTGAATATAAATTATTAATTCATTGCTGGTGGAGTTGTGAATTGATCCAACCATTCTGGAGGGCAATTTGGAACTATGCCGAAAGGGCGATAAAAGACTGTCTGCCCTTTCACCCAGCCATAGCACTGCTGGGTTTATACCCCAAAGAGGTAATAAGGAAAAAGACATGTACAAAAATATTCATCGCTGCACTCTTTGTGGTGGCAAAAAAAAAATTGGAAATGAGGGGATGCCCTTCAATTAGGGAATGGCTGAATAAATTGTGGTATATGTTGGTGATGGAATACTATTGTGCTCAAAGGAATAATAGAGTGGAGGAATTCCATGGGGACTGGAACAACCTCCAGATACACTGTGGTACAATCAAATGTAATGGACTTCTCTGTTAGTGGCACCTAATGAACAACTTGGAGGAATATATGAGAAAAACCACTATCCACAGTCAGAGGAAACACTGTGAGAGTAAAAACACTAAAGAAAAACAGCTGCTGGAATACATGGATTGAAGAGATGTGTTTGGGGATGTAGATTCTGAATGAATATCCTAGTGTAAACAACAATATGGAAATAGGTTCTGATCAAGGACACAAGTAATACCCAATGAAATTGGGTGTTGGCTGGGGGAAGGGTGGGTGGAGGGGAGGGAGGGAAATAATGTGATTATTGTAACCAAGGAATAATGTTCTAAATTTACTAAATAAACTTATTCAAATGGAAAAAAATGGTTGGATCAATTCAGACCTCCACCAGCAATGAATTAATGTCCCAGTTTTGCCACATCTCCTCCTGCATTCATTATTTTCCTTTGCTGCCATGTTAGCCAATCTGCTAAGTGTGAGGTGATACCTCAGAGTTGTTTTGATTTGCATCTCTCTGATTATAAGAGATTCAGAACACTTTTTCAAAACTATTTTTTAATAGTTTTGATTTCTTCATTTGAAAATCTTTTGTTATTCTTAAATGACCTCTGAGTCTCTCATTTTGTTCCAATATAGAACCTAACCTGAGTCCACCAGGACAATTGGCATAATCTTGTAGAATTGTAAAATAACAAGCTAGTTGAAGTGGAGAATTGGCAATGCAGAGGAAGGTGTTTCTGCATTATCCTTTGTGCTTTTAGTAATATGTTTAGAAAAAGTGATTCCTTACTATTAGGTACCTCCCTAGAGATTAAAGAGTAAATTGCCTCCTGGCCATTAGTTCTGTGTCTTTTAAATACTTTGAAGATAATTGTGCAAAAGATATCTTGAAGATTATCACTTTATTCTGTTTTAGGCCCTCCAGCTCTTCTGGGACTTCTAGTCTAGAAATTTAAGCCTCTTTCAAGTTCTTTGAGGGAATTCCTTCAAAACTCAGTTTTGAATTTTTGGGGATGGAGAAAGATTTTCCCCATTAGAAAAAAACAGTCTCATAAGAGCTCATTCCTTGATGGGACAGAAACTCATCATCATTAAATCAACTTCATGGAGGTCTGAAAAATGTTCCCTCCCAACCTTAAGGGAGTCATATTTACATGCACTGTTTGGTTTTAAATGGCTTTTTGGAAATGATGATGCAGCTGAACCAGGAATCCACATTTTTATAATTGTATGTAGTCATATCCAGACTTTGAGGGGTGGCATGAGTTACCCCAACAGTAAGAGAATGCAAACAAAGACAGATCCTTAAAATTCTAGGGTTGCCTAACAACTATGCTGAATAAACTGAGTTTTTCTTGTTTTCAAATTTGGAATTTGAGAAACCAACCACAATATTACCACAAGGATTTTGCTTTTAAACTTTGTTGCAAGCCTTTGGTGGAGGTATTTGATAGGACAATGCTGAATTCTTCCCAGGAACTCAGGGACGTTTCTAGAATGGATATAAACAAATGTATCTTTTATTTTAATAAATAATTATAACCCTTTTGTGCTAGTTGTACCCTTTTTTATTTTTATGGTAAGAATTATAAATTTATAATGAAATATAAACTTTAAGTTATTTGTTTTAATTTTAGAAGGATATTATTATGTCATATTCTAAGAGAAGTAAGAAAAAATCCATTCAAGAAAAAACCATAGCTTTTCAAGCAATATGGGGGCTAGATTATTTCTTTTGTAAAGAAAAACAAGATTTTATGTTTATACGTAACATTAATGTCTCCAAAGAATATAATTTAAAATTTTATTATGAAGTACATCATTCTGATGAAGTATAATTAATACTTAAACTAAACAAAGGAAGATAAATTAAGAAGTTTGAATTCTGTACTTCAAAACCACAAAAAGTATTTATAAAAATTCATAAAAGAGGGACAGCTGGGTGGCTCAGTGAATTGAGAGCCAGGTCTAGACCAAAGGTCCTCAGATCAAATCTGGCCTCAGACCTAACTGTTTAACCCTGGATAAGTCACTTAAACCCCATTGCTTAGCCCTTACTCCTCTTCTGCCTTGGAACTAATATGCAGTATTGATTCTAAGATGGAAGGTAAGAGTTAAAAAAAATTCATAAAAGAGTGAGAATATAGTCAAAGTTAATTATGTCATTTCAGAACTTGTAGCTAAATATTTATAATGTTTTAGTGAAGGTAAAATTGTGAAAAGAATATATGGTGAAAACCATTGGATCATTTGACTTGAAAAAACTACCATTTTTTTCAGAATATTTCATTATTGTGAAACTATTGTGAGATTGCCACAGGTAGCTATATTTATTCACACATGACAAAAATCTTATTATGAGTAAAGAATTGCTTATTTCTCATGATGATACCACTACAGGTGAAGATATTTTAAAGGAAGAATATGGAATTTTAGAAAATTATAATCTTCAATTTGCAAATGTAGTGTATACAACGATAGATGATGAAGCAGGGAAAACAAATAGATCTGTAGATGAATTATTGGCTAAGCAGAATAAAACTGCTCCTGATAAAAATTGCTTTATTATCATCACTGTATCATACTGTTATTTGAGGGTAGATCTTGTGTTAAAATTTAGATATTAATAAGCCTATTAATAGACTATAGAAATTTAGTTGTTGGGGGTTGGTGGTTGAAAGTTGGTTGGACCAGTAGTTGTAGAACTTGACTGGAGATAATTTTCTATAAAACCTATTTATTTATTTTGACTTTCAGAGGAGCAGTGATAGGAAAAGGAAAATGGAGATATTGAATTTAGAAAGGCTTAGGAAATATAATTCCCTAATTCTAAATTTATCTTTACTAAAACCACCCCCAAATCTGTCCTTCAAGGGACTTTCTTCTTCCTTGACCACAGTCAAGGTTGACTTAGCTATATCCTAAAAGTAAAATATAAACTTATAAACAATGAGAGATAAAACAGATTTCTTCCTTCTGCTCAGATGAAACAGCCTGTCAGAAGCTACTGACACCTTCACTCAGCTGTTGCTCTCTCCTGCCACTGCTGGTGAAGCAGAGGAACTGCAACACCACTCTTCTGTCAATCACTTTCTCCTCTCTTGATGCTAGGATGTTTCCAAGTAATAAATCACTAGATCTTCTCCAACTCTCAGAGCCCACTCCTTGGACAGTCTTCTTATTCAGGACCATCCAAAGAGTAATCATTGGTCCCCCTGTCTTTCTGTAAACCTCAAAATTCCTTAGACTTATAAATGTTGGAAATTTCACCATTGGGATATTTCATACTTGGAAAATTTCTTACTGATAGTCTATTGGAATGGGAACCCCATTGGCATGGGAGGTTCCTTCTCTTCCCTTCTTAAGATTACTTTAGGACAGAAACCCTTTGCTGAACAATGGAAAGGACTTTGACCTATGCTTAAGCATAGAACAGGAATTTCTTTGAGTCTTGATTGATTTTAGAATTGATACAATGGAGATACTTGGAATAAATCTCCACCCTATTCAGTCCTAATAGGATTGAGTAAGGGCTGCAGCCTAGATCAAAATTTAATTATTCCAATCTCTACCATACTCAAGTTAACAGGATTTAGAAAGGGCTGTAGCAAAGGAGTAGCAAATCATTTGAAAATATGACCTTCAACAGACATGTGCAAAAGCCAGAAACCTCTGGGCGGTCCTGGGTTAAGCTAGAGCCTCCATTGGCACAGGGAAATTGATGGACAGTGATTGGTAGATGGGAGAACTGAGGGGAGGAACTTGGATGGTTTCCTTAAAGATAGGGGGTCTGAAGACTCCAGGAGGAGAAGGGGGAGAGTTGGTTGGTGTGGTTCCTGTGGCTCTGAGAAGGTTTGCTCTGAAGGAAGCTGAAGGTGGGGGCCTCTGAGACTGTTTCTCCATTTTGGACACGTGAGTAATAGGGACTGATCTCTTTTCTTTGCCCCAGCTATCTAAGGGCTTGGACCTTTTGGCCCAGCCTAAACAGAAGGGGTATTTAAGCCCTATTCCTTTCTCTCCCTTTTTCTCTCTCTCTATCTCTAATTCCTTTCTTACTCCTATTGTAATTAAACTCCAAAAAAGGCTGATGGCTGACTTGAGTTTTTCATTTAGGAATTACATAGCTGATTCCTTGGCGACCTTAAATTAATATATATCAGTCTTTTAAAGTGATTCCCTTGTTACATTTCTCAAGAACTTCTGGAAAAATACTTTTTTCCTATCATCCTGTTTGAGAATTCCACTCTAAATTAAAGAAATTCAGCTTACTCAAACTAAACTCTATCTACCTATACCTAATCTATCAAGAATCTTTTATTGCTTACTACAATACATACACAATGAAGCATTTTGCTCAAAAGTGGTGAAAATGGAGCATATGCTGAAGTTTATAAAACAAATAGTGTATTACATAGTCTATATCAAATCGCTTGGCTTATTGAGAAAAAGGGAGGGAAGGAGAGAATGTGGAATTCAAAAAATTTAAAAATGAATGGTAAAAATTGTTTTTACATGTAATTGAAAGAATAAAATTTAAAAATGAAAAATAGAGGATGACAATGTAAAAAAAGAAAACTGAATTTTAATGTTGAAATCAAGTTTTCTTCATTAGTCTTAGAAACTGAAAGTGAACAGCAAGTTTATTTCATTATATGGAAGTTAGTTGATTTTTTTTGTCATAAGGCTTTTTTTTTCTCATTTCTTTTAAAAAAATATTTATTTATGGGGCAGCTGGGTGGCCCAGTGAATTGAGAGCCAGGTCTAGAGATGGGAGGTCTTAAGTTCAAATCTTGCCTCAGATACTTCATAGCTGGATGACCCTGGGTAAGTCACTTAACCTTCATTACTTAGCTCTTACCGCTTTTCCACCTTGGAACAAATATACAGTATTGATTCTAAGACAGAAGATAAGGGTTTTTAAAAAAAAATTATTCATTTTGAACATTCTTTTCTTTTAAAAAATTTAGTTCCAAATTCTCTCCCTCTTTCCCGGTCCCATCCCTCCTCTCCCAAACACTGAAAAAGCAAGCAAAATGATATCAACTATACATGTGAAAACATGAAAAATATTTTTTCATATTAGCCATATCCCCTCAAAACAAAACAAAAAACAAAGTGAGAAAATTATATTTCTATTTGTATTCAGAGTTAATTAGTCTCTCTCTGGAAATAGAATTTTTTCTTCATAAGTCCTTTGGAAATGTCTTGGTTTATTGTATTGATGAGAATAGCCCAGTCTTACACAGTTGATCTTCTTTTCAATATTGCTGTTACTATGTACAGTGATCCCTGGGTTCTTTTCACTTCATTTTGCTTCAGTTCAAATTAGTCTTTCCATGTTTTCTTCTTCTGAACTCCAACCCTTTCATCATTTCTTATAGTACAGTATTACTCCATCACAGTCATATGCCACAATTTGTTTGTCTATTCCCTAGTTGATGAGTATTCCCTCAATTTCCAATTCTTTGCCATCTTGAAAAGATCTGCTTTATAGTGGTCATAAAAACAATATGGTACTGGCTAAGAGACAGAAGGGAAGATCAGTAGAATATACTTAGGGTAAGTAACCTCAGCAAGACAGTCTATGATAAACCCAAAGATCCCAGCTTTTGGGACAAAAATCCATATCTGACAAAAATTGCTGGGAAAATTTGAAAGCAGTATGGGAGAGATTAGGTTTAGATCAACACCTCACACCCAACACCAAGATAAACTCAGAATGGGTGAATGACTTGAATATAAAGGAGGAAACTATAAGTAAATTAGGTGAACATAGAATAGTATACCTGTTAGATCTTTGGGAAAGGAAAGATCTTAAGACCAAGCAAGAGTTAGAAAAATTACAAAATGTAAAATCAATAATTTTTGATTACATCAAATTAAAAAGTTTTTGTACAAATAAAACTAATACATCCAAAATTAGAAGGGAAGCAACAAATTGGGAAGAAATCTTTATAACAAAAACCTCTGACAAAGGTCTAATCACTCAAATTTATAAGGAGCTAAATCAATTGTACAAAGAATCAAGCCATTCACCAAATGATAAATAGGAAATTTTCAAAAGAAATAAAAACTATTAAAAAGCTCATGAAAAAATATTCTAAATCTCTAATAATCAGAGAAATGCAAATCAAAACAACTCTGAGGTACCCCCTCACACCGAGCAAATTGGCTAATATGACAGCAAAGAAAAGTAATAAACGTTGGAGGGGATGTGGCAAAACTGGGACATTAATACATTGCTGGTGGAGTTGTGAATTGATCCAACCATTCTGGATGGTGTAATAATTAAATTAATATTTCTACCCAGATATATATTTTATAAAGTTTATTGGAAAGGGTAGACAACGTTCTTATGAGAAACCTGACTGAATGGTGCCTATCCTGCCAGTCTCTTCCTCATTCTTTCCTTACCTGCCTGCTCTGTCTCCTCTCTGTTCTCCCTTTCAATTCTCTCACAGTTCTCTCTCAAGCAGCCTCCAACCTTGACTTTTATTGACGTACTGAATGTACACAGATGCAACCCTGGCGCAGCTGTGGTATGTCAGGAATGTTTGATAGACATGTAAAGTTACTCAGGAGGGGGAGGGAATGAGCTTCCTTGACACAAATTCCCCTGTGATCCTTTGGGAGACCTGTCTCCCCAGTGGATCATTTAAATATAACTATCTTATAACTCTAAATACCTTCTAACTATAAGTTCATACAATATTGCATTTTTCTAAGAGGGAGTTATAATAGTTAGGGATGGTAGTAAAATACAAAAACTGATTGATAGACTCATTGACAAAATGCCAATTAGAGGGCAGCCCACTTTGGCATAAGAGTTTACATTCAGAAAAAGTATGTTCAACCCCCTTTAATTCAGTTCTTTATATCCCAAAGTTCCTTCTGGATCTCTTGATTCAGTGAGTAGCTTCTTCAGGCATCTTTACAGCACCTTCTCCAAAAGGATCCACTTTCTTGATTCAGGATGTTGGCAAGTTTCTTTTCCTGATATTTCTCCAAGAAATTTTAAACCTTAAATTTTTAGGGTAATTACACAATTCCCCCTGAGGAGAGTGTTGACCAACACCAGAATCACACTGGGATACATGACTGATTCATGAGGTATATGTAAAGATTATCAAAAGAAAAAAAAACAAAAACAAACCATCCAAAAAAATCTCAAAGAAAAGAGTAAAAATTAAATTCTGTATAAAAATAAAATAAAAATCTTATGTGTATAAAATACTGTGTAAAAAAATAAACTAAACCTGTAACAGGTCCTTGAATCACAACAAGGCCCAGTTAAAGTGACTTATGTCCAATAAGCCTGTAGGACAATAGCAACAATATAGCATTGTACCCATTTGCAGCCAGGACTACAGAAAATTGCCAAAATATAAGAGAGGACTAAGTTTCAGCAGCAAAAGGGAAAATTCATTCCCTGGTCTGATTTTACCATCACTGTCAGAGATAAGGAGAGCCAGGATGACAGCCAACCTGAGGCACTTGACTCAAAGTATGGTTCAAGGAGGTCCTGCATCTTAACATATGTCAAGCTCTGCAACCTCGATTCGCACACTAGGTTCAAGTCCTCTTGTATTTGCATAGAAGTTCAACAATCCTCCCTTGATTGGATTTGGTCCTTTTTGACCTTGTGCTACTTGGCACTGTATAGTGGCTCTTTTGTTCCCTTCTCCTGGAATCAGACATAATCATTAAACAAAGTCCCATAACATTTATCAATAAATGGTAGGTTTCCATAGTCAAAAGCCTTTTGGGTATGCATATTACTAGGGCCAATACATACTGTAAACTTATACTGTAAACTTTATCCTTCAAGTAAAAAAAAAAAACCCATTAATATTGATTTTATGTACCGCAAGAATCACCAAGGTTAGGAAAAAAAGAAAAAAAATCATAATTTCACAGTTCACATTTCTACATATAACAATGTGTTAGCCAAGCAGAGGGACAACACAAAGGGTGCTCACTCATAAATGAAATTATATCACTCTTAACTTGGCCAGGATCCACAGTGTGACTGTACATAATTTTTTCAAACAAGTAAAAGCCTTTTAACAACAGTAGTACAACAACTAATACAGATTCTAAAAAATAACAAAATCTCCAAAATTATAAGAGCTCATTTAATGACAATAAACAAACAAACCCCTTATCATTAGGATTCACATGACTTGCTACATGACATGTAAAAAACCTTTGAACACATGAATACTTGTCACAAGTTCTACAGATTTAGCCAATCCTCCAACCTTGGCAAAGATATTATTAGCAAAGTCTATTATTACCATAATTCCAAAATTTGGTGGGAGAGAAACCCAGAAAAACCTTTGTACTGGTGATGAAGAATTACAAATATAAGCAATCCATTTCAAAGCTACTAGACTTCACAAGAAAAATCATTTCCACTTCCCAGATGAGATTATAACACATCACAAGTTAACTAAGCCACTTGGGCCCCTCCCTCCCTCTTGGTATGAGACTGTAACAGTGTAACAGAACATTCTCCAATATGTCCCAACCATTTTCATGTGGAGCCAAGGACTAGAGGTCAAAAATCTCTTCACGTGTGCCATCCATTACATTTACAATAAATGCAGAGATGGGAAAATACAAAATGCCATTGCACTCTACATCAAGTAATATTAGACCCTTACCTCTTGTTATAAACAACCCAAGAGGCAAGCAAATAAATGATCAGAGGTAGGGATGCTCCCACATATTTGAAAACCATGTCTGAATACCCATTAAAATAAATTTAAATCATAAGACAATTAAATTCTCCAAAACCATTATACAGGTTGAAATCAATGTGATGGAGTCCATCCATCTTCTCTGTGTGACAATCAACAAAGGTAAAAAAAAGAACAAAATGCTGTTTATAGGCTTTTTTATTCTTCTACAGTACAATCATAGTCATAGGGGAGGTACAATTAAAGACAATGTAACAGAAAATTTCAATTTTGATAATTTATGAATTGGTTAACATTAAATTACATACATCTTGTATTTAGAATTGAGTTACAGAGACTTCTTCATTCTGTGGAGGGGAACAAACTGAAACAGTTAACATCAATAAGGCAATGAGGTCTGAAGAGGCTTAAAATTCACCTCCAGAGTCTTTGAGGTTCCTTCCCCTCCCAAGTACCATCAGTCATCACAATCCCTTTGTCCACACCTCTGGGGTTTCCCATGCTGAGGGGAGTTCCCACATTGAGTACAGGTGTTTGGGTGTGAGTTTTGATTTGCTTCATTCGAATAACTATTTCTCCTTTCAATATTACTATTCCTGAAACTTCTATTCCTATTTTCATGATTCCTTTTCTTATAATTCATAATTACATGACCAACTTTCCCACAAAAATAACATGTTAGTGGTTGTTTTGTGGATTCTTGTAAGGGAGCTATGATCTCTCCTTGCTTTACCTTTCCAACTGCTTCAGTTAATTCTTTTATTTCCTTCCTCGATGTCTCTACTAAAGTAGGATTCTCCTTATCCTTCTCACTGTTTAGAAGTCAATTCCTTTATTTCCTTCCTTAATGCTTCCATGTAATATTTATAGGGAAAGATGAGTGAATAAGAAGAACAGGGGATACAGAAGGTTTGTAGCAGGGAATGGAGGAGTGGAAGGGCGAGAGGGAATATGGCTGCCGGTGAGGCAAAAGGAGAGAGATGCCCCCTGCCGAGAGGCTATTTAAAAAAAAAAACAAAACCCTTACCTTCCATCTTGGAGTTAATACTGTGTATTGGCTCCAAGGCAGAAGAGTGGTAAGGGCTAGGCAACGGGGGTCAAGTGACTTGCCCAGGGTCACACAGCTGAGAAGTTTCTGAGACCAGATTTGATCCTAGGAACCCTGGTCTCTAGGCCTGACTTTCAATCCACTGAGTCACCCAGTTGCCCCCAAGAGGCTATTTTTGAACAAAATAGGGTGTCCGATAAATGGGCCACTTCTGATATCCTGTGGGGATGTCTTCTCTATGTATTGATTCTGAAGATGCCTCAGAGCAGGTAAACACAGACCCTCCTGAGAGACAAGCCTTTCCCCAGACATTGGTTGCCCAGCAGGGGTCCAATAAGGACCATTTATAGTTGAATGACTGTCCTGAGGTTCAGCTCCCTCAATGCCCCTTGAAAAGATAGTCCTCTTATCTGACTGCAATATTCAAATAAGATAAATTTTAATAACCAGTTCCGATTGGAGAGGTATCAGGGATGAAGGAAGAGAGATTTCCCTAGATAAGGTTTGAGTCTTTCTCTGCTTTGGAGCTGAGACCAGGCCTCAAAGACTGGTGGAGGGTTTCTCTTATTCTTGTCTACGCTATATCTGTGCTAGTTTTTCTTAATTTCAAAATCTTAGCAGTAGACAGCAAGCAACAAAACAAGTTCTTATCTTTAGAGCTGGTTGGGCCTGTCTCTTCGGGCTGAAGAAAATAGAGGCCCTTCTATCCAGAGACGAAGAAGAAAACTCCGCACACTGCCAACGCCAGGAAGGAAGTGCTAGTCACAAGACCAACTGCCACTCCTAGTTGCCCCTTCCCCCACCAACTGTCAGTCTTGTCAATTTCTTCTCTCTCTCTAATATTCTCATTGTTGCTTGTTCCAACACAGTGGAAGAAAGTCCAGAACTTGTTTTAGTTTCCTTTCCGTATTCACTAAATCAGTGTTCTCCTTCCCTTATGTCCCTCAAAAGCATAAACTTCTACTCTTTTCAATTCTTCAAGGTTTCTACTCTTTTCAATTCTTCAAGGTCCATAGTAGGTCAGTTTGGTCAGCTAGTCATACAATAATTCCTAACTACCTTAAACCGTTTTTCACAAATTCTATTCTGACTTGTCTAAGGTCCCATTCTCTATCCAGATCAAGCTCAATATATCTTCCTCCCAGCTCGATAAGTCTATCCATAAACTGGGCAGGCTTTTCCCTATCTTCTTGCTTAAGATTTTCAAATTTAGCCCATGTACCAGGCCTATCAGAACAGGCTCTCATATCTTTCATCAATGTATTTCTAGCCTGGCACAGTTGTAAGCAATCTTGCTCTAAATTTGGGTCCCATTTGGGATCTTCAGTTGGTCAATGAGCTGTTCCCTCTCCTTGGGTCTGATTAACAAGAGAAAGAATCTTATTCCTTTTCCTTTCTGTTAGCAAGGCCTGGAGCAAATCTTCTACATCAAGCCATATGGGATTATATGTGCAAAAAATGCTTTCAAACTTATTTATCACCACCACAGGCTCAGCTTCATATGAAGGTGTTTTTTCTTTGAATCTCTCAATGTCCTGTGGAGAAAAAGGTGTATGATGTCTAATGTTTACCAAATCTCCATGTCTGTTATATACGAGGGACAACTCGAGGGAAAAGACCTTTATTTGAATCATCTGTGGCAACTGCTGCTTGACCTGTGTTCTGAAGTTCAATGGCGTGGGTTGTAGTGAGGCTGGTAGGGCAAGGGGGTGGGGTGGTGGAATTGAGCTGATCAGCAGGTGGGGAGGCAGAGCAAATGGATTGGGGGCAGGGCTGGGGGTGGGGTGGAGAGGAATGGGGGTTGGGATTAGCACAGGGTGGAGAGGAATGGGGGAGGTGCTGGGGGCAGGTTGGAGAGGAGTAGGATGGGTGAGGTCTAGAGGGATCACAGTAAGGTGTGAAGGAAGGATGGTACAGAAAAGGATTGAAGTAGGGAAGTATGGGTAGGAATAGGGGAGATGGGTGGGCAAAGGAGGATAGAGAGGTAGATTGGGAGGAAAGGGGATGGGAGGAGTAGGGGATGAGTGAGGTCCGACAGGGAGAGGAGCTGAGGGGTTCAAGTCCTGGTTTGGGTCAGTATGAGGAGAAACCTCCTCACAGGCCAGAGGGGATGATAGAGCATGTTTCTTGCTAGATTTGACTGAAGGAGTTATGCTAGAATGGTTTGGTTCCAAGGAAAGAAAGGTTTCCTCACTGGAGGGGATGGTAGATTTATCAACATGATATACCCATAAGTACCAGTATTTATAATCTTTGGACTCTGTTTTTATATGGCCAACTTCAAATCTTTTAGGATCTTGAAGTCAAAAGAGCCATATTTTGGCCAGGTAATAGATATATCCATCCATGCCTTACAACGTTTTCTAGCTTCTTTCTTTGTCATCTAATTCTCCTTAGGTAAATTAGGATCACTACAGCAATTTAGAAATTTATGCAGGGGTGAATCAGAAGGAATAGTTCCTGATTTCCTTTGATGTGTTGCAGTATTTCCCATATTGTCTAGTCTGTATGTCCTATTTAAGCTAGTTTGAGTATTGCTAAATGATCAGCTTAAACAATGAAAAGTTCCTAAAACATGCAAAACAAAAAGGCTAATGTAAGGAAACAGTAATTGCTGCACAGCAATAGTATCAATAATGAATGTGTATTCAGTGTAATAATTGCTGTTATTAATAATCAATAACACCATGCATTTATTATAATTATGTTATTAATAATTAATACTATGAATTTATAATTACCAATAGTGTGTTAATAAGTAATAATATGCATTCATTATAGTTATTGTCATTAGTAATTAACAACCATAAACAAGTATCAATAGTCAATAATAACCATTAGTAATTAATAATAATGACAAATAATAGCCATTGAAATTAATAATTATTGTTTCTGATATTATTATTAATACTACTACATTCTAAATTATTATTTAATATTTCATGTAATTAATTTGATTAAATCTTGGCTTTGTTCAATTTTAGAAATTTGGTTTCAATTTAAATTCAATATTATTAATATTTCCTATTAATAATCCTTTTATTTAAATGTATTCAATTTAATAGCATTATTTTAGATCACTAGTAGCAGTAGCAAAGGAATTCTTTTTTATTTTCCTGAAGTTCTAATTCTTGACAGTAGGTGGCGCTATAAATGCATGTAGAGTGGAAGGCACCTGTGGGTAGACCTATCTAAGCAAGCAGTCAGATAAAGAGATGGCAAAAAAAAATTTGTCTTTTAATATGCTAAAGAAACAGGCAGTCTAGTAGCAAAGGAAGTTTGACTTTAGATATGCTAAAGAGGCAAGCTCTCTGCAAGGGAAGTTTGACTTTAGATATGCTAAAGAAGGCAGGCAGTCTACAAGCAAAGTTTGAGGGTGGGGGAGCAAGAGAGAAAAATGCAGTTTCAAGAAACAAATTAAAAAAAAAAAAAGGACTTCCTCTTAGCCCAGGTCTAAGGACTGTTTGAGTGGGAAGGGAGAAGGGAAAGAAAAATGCAGTTAAATCCCTTCCTCTGGAACAACTATGAGTTTTCAAATGGGGGGGGGGGTGGAGGGAGGGAGCCCCTAACCCTAGTATACAGCCTGGAAGGACTCTCAGAATTAATTTAATGAGCGACTCTGAGCAGGTCCCTGCTGTAGGGAGTGTGTGGAAAGTCAGACAGACACTGGGCTGGTAAAGATCCATTGTGTCCTAGTGCCCCTTGTTTTAAAATGGGTTGGGTTGGGTGTGTGGGGAGAGTGCAGATTCTGGGAAGAAATAGGAGTCTGTGTTTCACACCTGTGGGATACAGCACTTTAATATAAAGCAGCTGCTCCCCTGCCTGGGTTCCTGGTTCTGTTTCAGGCAAAAGCCTCCTTTCCCTTCTCGACTGCCCCAGGGAGCCCCTAAGCTATACCCCAGGATTAATTTAAGGGGGTGTCTCCACACTCAGCACAGCATCTGGCTGAGCAAAGAGGCAGTATGAGCCAGCAGTTTTCTACTCCCAGGGAAGTCAGGGGTTGGGGCTAGGCTTCTAAAGTAAGAAAATGGGGTGGGGAAACTCAGGGGAGGGAGTTTTTCTCACCAATCTAATGTGATCTGATCTGAGGAAAAACAGCCTGTTCCCTCTCTCCACCAAAGGTCCTTTCACATATGAAGGCAGGCCAGCTAACTAAAGTGGCTTCTATCTTATCTAAGCTTTACTAAGCACTAACTCAAAACTTCTCTCAGAAGAAAATTAAAGGTTGTTCTCTAAACCAAAGTGGTTTCCAACTGTAAGAATTAAAATAATATTTCTACCCAGGTATATATTTTGTGAAATTTATTGAAAGGGTAGACAACGCTCCTATAAGTAACCTGACTGAGTGGTGCCTAACCTGCCAGTCTCTTCCTCATTCCTTTCTCACCTGCCTGCTCTGTCTCTTCTCTGTTCTCCCTTTCAATTCTCCCATGGTTCTCCCTCAAGCAGCCCCCAACCTTGATTTTTATTGACATATGGAATGTACACAGATGCAACCCTGGTGCAGCTGTGGTATGTCAGGAATGTTTGATAGACATGTAAAGTTACTCAAGCGGGGGAGGAGATGAGCTTCCTTGACACAATGGCAATTTGGAACTATGTCCAAAAGGCGCTGAAAGACTGCCTGTCCTTTGATCCAGCCATAGCACTGCTGGGTTTATACCCCAAAGAGATAATAGGGAAAAAGACTTGTACCAAAATATTCATAGCTGTGCTCTTTGTGGTGGCAAAAAATTGGAAAATGAGCAGATGTCCTTCAATTGGGGAATGACTGAATAAGTTGTGGTACATGTTGGTGATGGAATACTATTGTGCTGAAAGGAATAATAAACTGGAGGAATTCCATGTGAACTGGAACGATCTCCAGGAATTGATGCAGAGTGAAAGGAACAGAACCAGGAGAACATTATACACAGAGACTGATACACTGTGGTACAATTGAATGTAATGGACTTCTTTACTAGCAGCAATGCAATAATCCAGGACAATTCTGAGAGACCATGAAAAAGAACACCATCCACATCCAGAGGAAGAATTGTGGGAATAGAAACACAGAAGAAAAACAACTCCTTGATCACATGGATTGATGGGCATATGACTGGGGATGTAGACTCTAAATGATTACACTAGTGCAAATATCAATAATATGGAAATAGTTCTTAATCAACAACACATGTAAAACCCAGTGGAATTGTGTGTCAGCTATGGGAGGGAGGTGGGGGTAGGGGAGGGAAAGAACAGGAATCTTGTAACCATGGAAAATATTCTAAATTAATTTAATATAATCTTCCCAAACTTAAAAAATGTAATTGTAAAATGTTTAATAAAATAAATAAAAATTACAATACAAAAAAAAGAGCTGCTTTAAATATTTCTGTACACAAAGGCCCTTTTTCTTTTTATTTCTTTGGGGCACAGATACAGCAGTGGCATTGCTGGATCAGAGTCTATGCACAATTTTATAATCCTTTAAGTATAGTTCCAAATTGTTCTCCAGAATGGTCTCAACAGTTCACAACTTACCAACAGTACATTAGTGTACCTATTTTCCCATATCCCTACCAATATTTGTCATTTCTTATGTGTGAGGTAGTACCCTAGAATTGTTTTAATTTGCATTTTTTTCTAATCAATAGTGATTTAGAGCATTTTTTCATATAACTATAGATAGCTTTGATTTCTTCTTCTGAAAATATCTAATTCATATCCTTTGACTGTTTATCAAGTGGAAAATTGCTCTCTTTTTTTAAAAATAAATTTAACTCAGTTCTCTAGATTTTTTAGATACAAAGCTATTATCAGAGAAATTTGTACTTAAATTTTTTATATTAATTCATTGTACCTTTTAGAAAAATTTAGTTTCCCTGCTTATCTCATAATAAAATAATATCTCATAATAAAAAATATCTTTGCTTTTACTTTGTTTGGGATTATGATTGCCATCCCTGCCTTAATTTTCTGTATCTTTCTATTTCAAGTATGTACCTTGTAAACAACCTATTGTTGGATTTTGATTTCTAATCCATTCTACTATCTGATTCCATTTTATGGGTCAGCTTATTTCATTCACATTCAGTTATGATTACAAACTGTGCATTTCCCTCCATCCTGTTTTCATCTGTTTATCATTTTCTTTCTCTTCTCTTCCTGCTCAAAAGTCTGTTTTGCTTCTGACCACTACCTGCCTTATCTTTTCCTTCCTTTTATTTCTCCTTCACTGCCTTTATCCCACTTTCCTCCTATTTCCTTTCTGTACCCAAATGAATGTGCATATATATATTTTCCTGCCTTGGACCAATTTTGATGACAATGAAATTTAAACATTGCTGGCCAGTCCCCTCTTCCCATTTCTTACATCACTGTAAAAGTTCTTGCATACCTATTTTACTCTTCTGAAGTTGGGAAGATCTTGGCTGGTGGGCCAAAGAACACCAGGTTGGTGATGGTGCAGGGAAATTCTCCCTGACCTGATGAGAACCAGTGACTAAGCAGGAAGTATCATCATTCTTACCTTAACCCTCATGTTCCTGGTGTTGCTCTTCTCTATGACCACCACATTGAGGGACAAATATGAACTGCAAAGATCTGGCAGCTTCCATTTCTTGGATCTGATCCTTTCAACATGGGATCCTTTCAGTCATTCCTTCTAGAAAACTATTTTGTTTTTTATATGTTTCTGTTTTAGTTTTTTTTCTTCCTCCTTTAATGTTGCCTATATTAATGGTTTAAATACCAGTTTAAATATCAATCCTAAAGTCATTTAAGTTATGCAAGGTTCTCTAGAAGACCTTAAAGATCTTGCCACCAAAGGGTGTGGTGGGGAAGGTGCAATAGCTACCCGACTCCTTTACTTAACTTTAAAAGGTGTTCCCTGAGATGTTCTCTAATACTTGACTGGTCCAGGGGATGGAGGATTCACATTGTTGATGTTAATTCCTCATCATAAGTACATAGCAGCTATGAGGACCTGGAAGGGTTCTCAGATGCTTGATTTGTGAATCTCAGTGGGAGTTTGACTAAGCAGAATCAGCTGACAGGGTTCTAATGCCTATCCTTGGTGAATATGCTTTTCCTTCAATGGCTAAGTAAGTGTCTTTTTGATAACTGTAGAATGACTTATAAATGTTTTATTTTGTTCCAGTGTAGAATGTAAACAACCAGGGGAACTGACCTGAGTAACTCATAACTCACTCATAACATTAGCATTTGGAGGGAAGGAGCCAAGCCTGTGGGTATAAGGTTTAGGTACCTTACAACTTAGAAGTAAGTAAGGAAGCTAGCGACTTTGGAACCTAAACATTGTGCCATTATGTGAAAGAAGGATTAGATATTCATAATACAAATCCAGTACCCCATTCTTTTTTCTTTAAACCCTTACCTTCTGTCTTGGAGTCAATAGGCAGAAGAGTGGTAAGGGCTAGGCAATGGGGGTTAAGTGACTTGACCAGGGTCACACAGCTGGGAATTGTCTGAGGCCAGATTTGAACTTTCCATCTCTAGGCCTGGCTCTCAATCCACTGAGCTACCCAGCTGCCCCCCACCCAGTACCCCATTCTTAAGAGGAGAAAAGAATGTCTAGCTTTCTTGCTCTCCTCCAGGCAAGAATTACAGTCATCCTTGGAGAAAAGTAGACAAGATTCTAGAGATATTTACCCATGCCTCCCCTCAAATTTTAAACAGCCCACATGGATATACACATCATATACATTTCATGGAAATATTTTACAAGCAGCAGCCAGGTGGCACAGTGTGTACATAGCATGCTAGACCTGAGTTCAAATTTGACCTCTGGCACTTAATGTCATATGCCCCTGGCAAGTAATTTAATATTTGTTTTAACCTTAGATTCTTAATTTGTTCTGTGTTAATAATTACCACCACTCTGGTAGTACCCTTCATCATCTCACACTTGGGCTACTTGTAATAACCTATCGTGGGTCTGCTAGCCTCAAGTTTCTCCCCATTCCAGACTATCCTCTAATCACACAATTAAAATAATTTCCCTAAAATGCATATCTAATCACGTTATTGCCTTACTCAATAAAATCCAGTGACTCTTTGTTACCTCCAGGATCAAATCCCAAAACACTTTCGAATTCAAAGCCCTTGAGAACCCAGTCTCCTCTTACCTTTACAATTGGGCATCTAGGTGGTACGATGGATCGAGATGCCAGGCTTGAGATCAGGAAGTCTAACCTTCCTGACTTCAAGTCTTCCCTTAGGCCCTGGGAAAATCACTTAATGCTATTTGCCTCAGTTCCTTATATGTAAAATGAGCAGGAAAAGGAAATGACAATCCACCCCAGTATCTTTGCCAAGAAAACTCCAAAAGGGATCATGAAGAGTCAGATAGAACTGAAATGCTGGAAGAACAACAATGAAAACTTATCTAATCTTACACCTTACTTTTAGTGATGTTGGCCTCTTGATTTTTCCATAAACAAAAATCTGCATTGGTCATTTTTTCTGACTGAACCTCATTCCCTCCTTTGTCCTGCATACTGACCTCTCTAGCTTCCTTTAAATCCCAATTAAAATCCTTCCTTTTACCAGAAGCCTTCTCCAACCCCTCTTGATTCGAATGCCTTCCCTACTGTTAATTATTTCCTATTTATCCTGAATATAGTTTGCTTAGTATAGATTTGTTTGCATGTTGCCTCCCACATTAGATTGGAATCTCCTTGAGGTCAGATACTGTCTTTCATCTCTTTTTGTATCCCCAGCTCTTAGCAAGTCTCTTAATAAATGTTTATTGATCATTAATTGACTGATTGGGGTGTATGGGGTGCTCAGGGAGGAGGAGTATCTCTGGTATGGAGGGCTTGTCATGCCCTCCTAGGGCAGCTCTCCAGCCTCTGACCCTCACTTGACACCCAGCTCTCACCTGTGGCTCCCAGTAGCTGCTAGCATGTGGCAGTGGCCACACCCTGGGCAACGGCTTCGACAGGCCGTCTAAACCTTGTGAGGGTAGCCATCAGGTTGTTGTCGACCCCTAGTGAACCAGGGCTTTGCTCACCCAGAATGTGAAGACTGTTTCGGCGGAACAGGCAGAAGAAACCAACAAGAAGGTTCAACAGCTGAGATGGCGACGCAGCAAAGCACTGTGGAGTGCTTAGGGCGTGTTGGAGCACAAAGGACAACACGGCCATCCAATGCAGTTGAGGAAGCCTCCAGGTGTAACGACTTTTCGTGCCAATGGACCCAGGCTTCCAATGCCGAGAGAGTGGGACTGTCTCTGTGCATCGGCTTTTCCACTTAAATCTTCACGCACAAGTGTCTTTGTGCACAAAAATGCACAAAGACAATCGTCATCCTTGGTTACCAAGAGACTACTACCAATTGACTGATAAATATCTTTGACATGTGAAATTGTTTTGAGGCTTTGCCATCTTTCTGCAGTCTAATGATCCTTATTTTCAAAAGTTTGTATTTACTTCGTACTTAAGTTTTTCATGCTGGAATTAAAGCTAGTTTCTTCTTGGTAGGTTAAAGAACAGTTGGTCACCATCTTCCATATAATAGCCTTTCATATACTTGAATACTGTTATCAAGTCTCCATTTAGTATTCTATAACCTAGGCTAAAGAAAAAAATCACAGTTTCTGTTTTACAACCCTTAATCATCTTTGTGACCCTTTCTTGAATTCTATATAAATTCTACCTATCACTCTTACATGAGTCCATTTCTGGATATGATACTTTAGTAAAGAAAGCCACCAACAGTGTAAAGAGAAAACAATAAGAACAAAAGCATTTTATATATGCATTTATTTATATATGTATATATTTTTATATATGCTGTAGGACTGATATTTGTTTATATATTCCAATTTTTGCTTCTTTACCCCAAATGAGTAATACTAAATTTTAGATAAACTAGATTGATTATTTCTGTCTGGATATAAAAGTTCTTTTAAAAATATTTATTTGTACATTCCTTTGGATATCATATCTCTAATATGCTTCTCTGACTGAAACAATTCTTTTAAGTTTAGCTTATATGATTTGCATGAATTTCAATTATAATAAGATATGAAAATTTTGTAAAATACAAGACATTGGAAGGAGTAGGGTTGGTGTTGTACTCAGTCTATCAATAACTGACAAAAGATAAAGCCAAAGAGGGAGTAACTGCTTTCTTCTTCATTAATGAGATACTGAGTGACATGAGCTTGCTGGTGGGCAGAGATAAGCCCTATGCCATCTACCTTGTAACCTCTAAACTAAAATTGCCATTTGTTCTGCTGCTGTCCTCTGTGGACCACTAGGCCTTACCATGTGCCCTACTGCTGAATCCTCCCATAAGTGTTATCTTTACCATTTGAATATGGATTTCTAGAGAGTAATAGCTTTTCTATTTGAGTTCCCAGCACTTAGCAATGACTTCCTTTGTATGTGGTAAGTGCTTAATAAATATTTCATTCATTCATTCATTCATTCATTCATTCATTCATTCATTCATTCATTCATTCATTTTGACACTATGCACTATGTGGGCTATGATCTATTTTTCCCCTCCTCTCAACTCTCTCTCTCTCTCTCTCTCTCTCTCTCTCTCTCTCTCTCTCTCTCTCTCTCTCTCTCTCTCTCTCTCTTTATAAGACTGTCAAGGGAGTGAAAAATGGGGTTATGATGCCATTACCAGGTTGGTGGCCTACTACGCTTTATTGTGCTTGATGTCTCATAGAAGTTTTCCCCACTGCAATTCCAGAGAGAGGGGAGGCAAAAGGGAAATGGTGAAAAAGCCTTCTTTTGTGTGTTTCTTTTAGCACTTAGCACATAAAAGTAATAAATATTAGTTAATTGATTTTCTGGGCAAGAAGGAGGAAAGGCAATAAATATGGCAAACCCTATGATTAATCATTGCTCAGGAATAAGCTGAAGGGTGAACTCCTTTGATAATGATTTGTAACCTGATAATATTAATTCAGATCCCTCTTAGGACCATTTTATTGTAAAACCTATTAATATTGTGAATATATATATACATATATATGTATATATATACATATATATGTATATATATAGCCATCTCCTGGAGAGTGAGTCTTTAGGGAAGTTCTTGATACAATTAAAATGGAAATATGTACTGCAATTGCAATTTAGGTTTATAGGTTCATAAATCTAGGTAGAGCTGGAATGGATAGTATTTGAACTAAGGTCCCCAGCATAAGACCAGTGGCCTTTTTCCTGTTCTACCTTGAGTAGAAATAAATGGTCTCGGCAGGTTTCCCATCAAAAATTAAGTTTTGCTCTAACATGAATGCACAATTAGGGAAAAGTACTATGAACACTGAAATTTAGAGTATTTTTTGAAATGTTCAATGAAAATATTTAAACAGTGGGCCAGAGCTAGAAAAAAGTAGAAAAGTAATAATAGTACCTAGAGTAAAAAATGTAAGGATTTTGCTTGAGAAGGAGGTTTTACTGCTAATTCTAAAGTATGGAATAAAAATATGGTAAAAATAAGAAGGATTCTCTGTGGTGATCTGTAGGTTTCATGAACTCTATAGCTCCCCTCTCCACTCCTCCAGTGGCCATCACTTGTGTTCTGAATATATTCTTTCCTCACATCTGTGTCATAGAATGTACCCTGCTTCAAATTTCTCTCTATTTAATTCCCTTTATACTCAGCTGTCAAATTAATTAAAATAAATCTAACGATAGTTAAGCCCCCATTCAATAAATTCCATTGACTCCCTGAAACTCCTAGGATCAAATATGAAATTCTCTTTTTGGAATTCAAAGTCTTCACAGCCTGCCTTTCCAGTTTTCTTCTACCTTTTTATACCCCTTGTGCCCTGTTGTGGTCCATGCCTGGAATGCCTTTCCTCCTCATCTCTGCCTCCTGGCTTCTCTGGCTTCCTTCAAGACCTAGCTAAATGCTCACTTTCTATGAAAAGCCTTTTTGGATTCACACATAATGCTAATGACTTCCCTCTGTTGATTTTTCTCCACTTTGTCCTGTCTATATCTTGTTTGTACATAAATGTTTCGTGTTGTATCTCCCATAGACTGTCAGCTCCTTGAGAACAGGGACAGTCATTTGCTTTTCTTTGCATTTCTCAGTACTTATATTTAAGCTAAGGCTGTAAATTACAGAATGGTTGCCAATTAACATTGACAAAATGAATTTCCTCATTAAGAATCTTCCTCTACCAATGAAATCACAAATATGAATAAAAAGTTATTATTAATCATGTTTTTTCCCTCCCCTCCCCCCACCATACTCCCATAGCCAATGAGCAATTCCACTGGGTTTTGCATGTGTCATTGATCAAGTCCTACTTCCATATTATTAATATTTGCACCAGGGTGATTGTTTAGAATCTATATCCCCAATCATATCCCCATCAACCAATGTGATCAAGCAGTTGTTTTTCTTCTGTGTTTCTACTCCCACAGTTCTTTCTCTTGATGTGGATAGTGTTCTTTCTCATAAGTCCCTCAGAATTGTCCTGGATCATTGTATTGCTGCTAGTAGAGAAGTCTGTTATATTTGATTGTACCACAGTATACCAGTCTCTGTGTACAATGTTCTCCTGGTTCTGCTCCTTTCACTTTGCATCAAATCCTGGAGGTCATGGAATTCCTCCAGTTCATTATTTTTAAGTGGGCATTCTTTAACCTGCATAGACTATTCCCACTTTCTCATCAAGTACTGTGCGGCTACCAGACAATCATAGCAATATAGAGCTGGAGGGATTGTAGTATGTTTAGACAAGTAGACACGCATGTTCCAAAGTGGACTAATTATCATGGCTAACCAAGAATTTAAAAAATGTATCAAGCAGGGCATGAATACACCTGAATCAGACTCCTTAAAAAACTGAAATGTTCTGTTTTAGTAACTTGCTCTTGCCTGGGTTTGCAAATGTGGTGGTTGACTTTTTATGACAGTTGGGACATATCAAAAGTCTTGGAGAAACCCTTCTTTTCTTACTATTCAGTAGGAAATGTTGTTCCTTATGATTTTGGAGACCCTTGGGGTCTTCACCTGACACTAAGGGGTATATGCTTAACTAATTAGAAAGTGGGAAGATAAATCCCACTCCCATCTTACAATAATCATCAATCTGATATTTTGTTTATAACACAGCCATACCTATCATTATTCTCACTTCTCTCACTCTACTGTGTAAATTCCCAGGCTCTCTACTTTTGAGCTATGCCTCAGGCCTTCAGGGAAGCTACAATTTAATTGGTATCTGGACAACCTCAGCAGTAGCTGTACAGTACAATTGGGAAAAATACTCTCATCCTCTCCCTGCACATTTAGTCCTCGCTCCCTGGATTCCTTGTGGTTGTGGTAGGACATGAGGGAAGATAAGACTTGGTAGGGGCCCTCCCTCTCCATTTTTTCATTTTTGATGGGACAGAATGAGTCTCAGACAAAATTACAAGATGAATAGATATGGTATGAGTTGCATTGATCAATCACTTAATAAACATTTATTCAAAATAAATTTATTTTAAAAACTCTGCCAAGAACCAGACTAAGCACTGGAGATACAAAGGGGGATATAGAGCCCTCACAGAGCTAACATACTAATGGATAGAGACAATCCAGATAAATACATACATCCAAGATACAGAGTAGAAGGAAGGTCTACTTAGAGGGGAAGGCTAAGGCTCAACTGGCTGTGGGAATCAGGTAGACCTGCAGAAAGTGGAATTTGAACCTAGTCTTGAGAGAAGCCAAATTTTTCAATAAACAGGGGTGAGAAGTGAGAGCATTCCAGGAATGGGGGATAACCAGTACAAGAATATAGAGTTAGAAGAGAGAATGCTTTGAAGATATTAAAAAGACCAATGTAGCTGGATTAGAGAATACGTGGAGGGGAGCAAAGTGTAAGAGAACTGGAAAGGTAGGAAGGGCTTTGAAAGCCAAACAGGATTTTATATTTGATCCTAGAGGTAATGGAGGTGGGGGGTAGGAGGAATTAGGTAGTCACATCTAAGCCTTAGGATGACTTTGGCAGCTCTGTGGTGAATGGATTAGAGTGGGAAGTAATGAGGCCAAGTCCAGTTAGAAAGCTATTATTTTATTTAGTAACTTTCTGTATATCATTCCCTTGTTCCAGCTGAAACAAAGGATCATGTGTTAGTTCAGAGGTATAAAGAAGAGCTCAGCCCTGAGGAATTGCTGGAACTTTAAAGGGAGCAGCAATGGGGAGGAAGGAGTTTTCTTCAGGTGAGGAAGAGGCAAAGGATGTCCCTATTTTAATCAAGGAAATTCATGTAAAACGGGTGTTGAAAAATATCACCCTGATAAAGCTTTAACAAGCAGAATTGTTCATTTGTTAAATGACTGACCATTTCCCATTTTAGAGGAATTTTGAAACAGACAAAAACAAACATTGGATAGATTTCTTGTGAAGCTTACACTTAGTGAATCTCAAGTAGGGGTCAGTGGTAATAAAAGACAGAAAAGAGAAAGAGAAAGAACTCTAGAAGAGCAGTTGCTCTCAGAGATTAGGGAAGGAGACTCTTCCAGATTAATAACATTTCTCCTCCACACCATCCCCTTGGGCTATGAATGCTTCTCAATACTTATTTAATCTAATTATTGTATTTTATTTCTGTATTATTGTTTATTTACTAAAATATGACTCCATTAATGCATATGATGCTTTATAAAATCTGGGTTTTTCTGGGTGTCTGGAATGGATTACTTCAATTTACATTATTCCTTATAGGAAAAAATTCATTTGGTACTCAACCTTTTTGTTACTCGACTTGCCTCCTGGAACAAATTAATGATGAACACCAAGGTACTATTGTATCTCATTTCAATCAATTCCTTATGTATTGTGGAAACGTATTCTTTTTTAGAGAAATTTGTTCCAAAGGTTTTTTTCCCCTCATCAATTGTTTCCCTCAATGACCCCTGACCTAGAAATATAGCTGCTAGGTCTATAATAAAAAGATATCAAAGAAAGAAGAGGAATAAATTGTGGTACATGAATGTGATTGAAATAGTATTGTGCTATAAGAAATGAGGAAATAGATGACTTCAAAAAGACATGGAGAGTTATATGAACTCATTGATGTAGAGTGAAGTGAGTAGAACCAGAATAATTTAAACTACAATAATAAAATGAACAATACTGAAGATTCTTATAAGTTTATGAATTAAATGAGATGAACCAAGAGAACCATTTATACAACAACAATAACACTAAAAATAAGCAGTAAAAGTAGTTAGTTCTTTATGTAATAGTTACCTTTGAGAAATGCAAAGAGGGAGGCAGAGTTAAGATGGCAGCTTAGAGACAGAAAAAGTTCAGACCTCTGAAAACCCTTCCTTACTGATTACAAACTGAATGTTCCTAGGGGACTGAAAATCAAACCTAACAACAAGACAGAGCAAAAGAACCCCCTTGCTGGACTCAATTCAAAAGGTATGCCCCCCAAAAGCTTGAATTCGAGAACACTTGGGTTTAAGGGGAAGGAAGAAGGAGGTCTCAGGACCCCCCACCCCACCCCATCTAAAGCACTAAACCTCCAGGGGCAGCAGGAACCTCTGGGTGGGCAAAGGCACTAGTTGAGGGAGTATCTTGTGGGCAGGGCTGTGCCAGGCTTAGAGCATTGAACACAGGTGGTGGGGAAGGAGCTGGAGAGGGAGCGCAGATGGGAAGCCTGGTCACAGTGGTGGGGAACCCCCATATTACTCCAGCCTTCCAGGAGGTTTTGGCCTCAGGGCACATCCAGCCCAACCCAGTTGAACTTAATTCTATCAAAAGTCTTCAGAGGTCAAGGAAGCTCAAGCTCCAACACCCCTCCCTCACAGACTCCTGGACTTTAATCCAATCAAAAGCCTCCAGAGGACATGGAAGCTCAAGCTCCAATACCCTTCCCCCACAGACTGCACTGAAAGCTCTCCTGACAAAGCTCCAAGAGCGGAGACTGACAGAAAAGCCCGAAACAAAAAAAAAAATGAGAGGAGCAAAAGCACAGATGACTGCAGGGAGTAAAGAAGGGGTAAATATGAGCAAACAACAGAAAAAGAAAAAAGAAATTACAATCAACAGCTTCTATACAGGCAATGAACAAAGAACAAATGGAACAGAGGAGGATCAAGGAACGTCAAGCAAAAACAGAATCTCTAGCAAATTAGACACTGGCTTTGGAAGAACTCAAAATACAATTCAAAGTCCAGTTAAGATTGGCTGAAGACAACTGGGAAAAGAACTTAAAAACTAAGATAAGTCATCTGGAAACAGAAAACAATGTCTTGAAAGCCAAAATCAACCAGCTTGAAAATGAGACGAAGGAGATGAAAGATGAGGCAAAGAAGATGAAAGATGAGGCAAAGGAGATGAAAGCTGAGGTAAAGGGGATGAAAGATGAGGCAACGGAGATGAGAGATGAGGTAAAGAGAATGAAAGATGACCTCCAAAGAAAATCAGACCAGAAGGAGAAGGATGACCAAAAAACCATGGATGAAATCCAGTCTTTAACAACCAGAATATAACAACTAGAATTAAGTGATGTCACAAGGCAGCAGGACACTATAAAACAAAACCAAAAGAAAGAATTGAGGAAAATATGAAGCATCTCATTCACAAAACAGAGGATTTAGAAAATTGTTCCAGGAGAGAGAATTTAGGAATCATTGGTCTACCAGAAGACCATAAAAAAGAAAAAGCCTGAACATCATACTTCAGGAAATTATCCAAGAAAACTGCCCTGGTATTCTAGAACAAGAGGGAAAAATGGAGATTGAAAGAATCCACAGATCGCCTCCTGTATTTAATCCCCAACTGACAACACCCAGGAATGTTATAGCCAAATTCAAAAACTATCAGACCAAAGAAAAGATATTACAAGCTGCCAAGAAGACGTCATTCAGATACCATGGAACCACAGTGAGGATAATGCAGGATCTGGCTGCATTGACACTGAAGGACCGAAAGGAATGGAATATGATATTCTGGAAAGCAAGGGAACTAAGTCTACAACCAAGAATCAACTACCCAGCAAAATTGACTATATTCTGGTCATTCAACAAAATAGAAAAATTCCAAGCATTTGTAAAGAAAAGACCAGACCTGAACAGAAAATTTGATGCCCAAACATCAAGAGAAGAACTCAAGAGAATCGTCAAAAGGTAATTTAAAAAGAAAAACAAAACAAAACAAACAAACAAAAACAAAGCATTTTAAAGAGACCCAAAACCTTAAAATGATATGTATACCTATAAGAAAAGAGGTCATTGGTAACTCTTAAAAATTGTTATTATAACCTGGGCTTCTAGAAGAATTACACTTAGAGGGAACAATGACAAACTGTATAGGATGAAATGACAAGACATAAATATGTATATAGATATATGTACGCATAAATACATATACATGTGTGTCTGTGTGTATATATATATATACAACCAGAGCTAAAAAAAGAGGTTAATAATAACAGAAATGGGAAAAGAAACAAAAGGGGGTAAATTTATATGTCACAAAGAAGTTCATGGCAGGAAGGGGGAGAACACTGGAAGGGTAAAGAGGTTGGAGACAGGAAATACTCAACTCTTACGTGCATTAAAATTGACCTAAAGAGGGAAGAACAATCTAATCCATTGGGGCAGAGAATAGATTTGCTATATATTGCAATAGTTCCCTCTAGGGAACTAGAAGGGTAAGAAACCAACTGGTGGGGAGGGAAGCAGTACAATGGAGGGAGAGGATGGGGGGGTAGTTTTAAAAAGACTGCAAAGAAAATAAGGGAGGGAATAAGAAGGAAGGGGGTAGAAAGGGAAGCAAAATAAGGGTAGGAACTAGGGGGATGGATTAAGAACAAACATTAGTGTAGAAGAATGTAGTGAAAGAAGAAAAGGCAGGACCAGGAGTAGAAATCAAAATGCTGGGAAATGTACAGCTGGTAGTCATAACTCTGAATGTGAATGGAATGAACTCACCCATAAAACACGCAAATTACAGAGTGGATTAGAATCCAAAACCTTACCATATGCTGTCTATAAGAAACAAACATGAGGAAAGTAGATATGCATAGGGTGAAAGTAAGAGGATGGAGAAAAATCTATTGGGCATCAACTGATAAAAAGAATACAGAAATCACAATCATGATATCTGACAAAGCCAAAGTAAAAATAAATCTAGTTAAAATAGATAGGGAAGGTAATTACTTCCTGATAAAAGGCAGTATAGACAATGAGGAAATATCAGTACTCAAAATGTATGCACCAAATGGCATAGCAGCCAAATTTCTAAAGGAGAAAGTAGTGGAGCTCAAGGATGAAATAGATAGAAAAGTATACTAGTGGGAGACCTGAACCTTCCTCTATCCAAACTAGACAAATAAAAACAAAAAATAAATATGTAAGAGGTAAGAGAAGTGAATGAAATCTTAGAAAAATTAGAGTTAGTAGATATGTGGAGAAAAATAAATAGGGACAAAAGGAATACACCTTCTTTTCAGCAGCACATAGTACACTCACAAAAATTGACCATGTATTAGGGCATAAAAACATTGCAAACAAGTGCAAAATAGCAGAAATAATAAATGCAACCTTCTCAGATCACAGTGCAATGAAAATAATAATTAGTAAGGGTACATGGAGAGGTAAATAAAAACTTAATTGGAAATTAAACAATACAATTCTCCAAAACCAGTTAATTAAAGAACAAATTATAGAAACCATTAATAATTTCATTGAAGAAAATGACAATGATGAGACATCCTTTCAAAACCTATGGATGCAGCCAAAGCAGTATTCAGGGGGAAATTTATATCCTTGAGTTCATATATTAACAAACTAGAGGTCAATGAATTGGGCATACAAATTAAAAACTAGAAAGTGAACAAATTAAAAATCCTCAGATGAAGACTAAATTAGAGATCCTAAAAGTCAAAAGAGAAATTAATAAAATTGAAAGTCAAAGAACTATTGATTTAATAAATAAAACTAGAAGCTGGTACTTTGAGAAAACCAATAAAATAGACAAAGTACTGGTCAGTCTAATTAAAAAAAAGGAAAGAAGAAAACCAAATTGACAGTATGCAAGATGAAAAGGGAGATCTCACCTCTAATGAAGAGGAAATTAAGGCAATCATTAAAAACTATTATGCCCAATTATATGGCAACAAATGTGTCAATCTAGGTGATATGGATGAATATTTACAAAAATATAAATTACCTAGATTAACAGAAGAAGAAATAGAATACTTAAATAATCCTGAATCAGAAAAAGAAATTGGCCAAGCCATCAAATTACTCCCTAAGAAAAAAATCCCCAGGTCCAGATGGATTCACAAATGAATAATATCAAACATTCAAAGAACAGCTAATGCCCATATTATACAAACTATTTGACAGAATAAGCAAAGAAAGAGTTCTACCAAATTCCTTTTATGACACAAATATGGTACTGATTCCAAAGCTAGGCAGGTCAAAAACAGAGAAAAGTGTAAAAGGTAAAAACAAAGAAAACTTTAGATCTAACTCCTTAATGAATATAGATGCAAAAATCTTAAATAGGATATTAGCAAAAAGACTCCAGCAAGTAATCACAAGGCTTATTCACTATGACCAGGTAGAATTCATACCAGGAATGCAAGGATGGTTCAATATTAGGAAAATCATCCACATAATTGACCATATTAAAAAGCAAACTGACAAAAATCACATGATTATCCCAATAGATGCAGAAAAAGCCTTTGACAAAATATAACACCCATTCCTATTGAAAACACTAGATAGCATAGGAAAAAAGGGCCTTTCTTAAAAATAATAAACAGTATATATCTAAACCCATCAACAAACATCATCTGCAATGGAGAGAAACTAGAAGCCTTCTCAATAAGATCAGGAGTGAAACAAGGATGCCCATTATCACCTCTATTATTTAAGATTGTACTAGAAACACCAACTGTAGCAATTAGAGGAGAAAAGGAAATTGAAGGTATTAAAATTAGCAATGAGGAGACCAAGCTATCACTCTTTGCAGATGATATGATGATCTACTTAAAGAGTCCTAGAGAACCAACCAAAAAGCTAATCGTAATAATCAACAAATTTAGCAAAGTTACAGGATACAAAATAAACCTGCATAAGTCATCAGCGTTTCTCTATATCTCCAACCCATCTCAGCAGCAAGAATTAGAAAGTGAAATTCCATTTAAAATCATCCTATATGATATAGAAACAATATAAAATAGTTAGGAATCTATCTGCCAAGACTAACACAGGAACTATATGAACACAACTACCAAAGAGTCTTCACATAATT
Source organism: Monodelphis domestica (assembly GCF_027887165.1). Taxonomy (NCBI): domain Eukaryota; kingdom Metazoa; phylum Chordata; class Mammalia; order Didelphimorphia; family Didelphidae; genus Monodelphis; species Monodelphis domestica. The sequence goes on along the minus strand of NC_077228.1, from coordinate 224,055,182 downwards.
AAACCTAGATCTAAACAATTGAAAAAACATTGATTGCTCATGGGTAGGATGAGCTAACATAATAAAAACGACAATCCTATCCAAATTAATTTACTTATTTAGTGCCATACCCATTGAACTACCAAAAAACTTTTTTACTGAATTAGAAAAAACTAAGGAATAATGTTGTAAATTGACTGACTAAATAAATTCTAATTGAAAAAAAATTTTGAAAATGCAAAGCTATTTATGATTCCAAAGGTCTGATAATGAAAAATGCTGTATATTTACAGAGAGATGAGAATTTAGAATATAAAATGACCTCTTTTTTTTCAAATAGGTATATGTTAAGTTTTTTAAATGCAGAAGTGGTAGGTGCTATTAATGTAGAATATTGCATGTACTTTCATATGAAGGAAGGAAAGAAAAAAAAAACATTTATTAAGCCCCTACTAAGTGCTAGGTTCTGGATTAAGTGCCTTAAAAATATTATCTCATTTGATTCTCACAAGGATCCTGGGAGGTTGGTGCCATTATTAATCCTGCTTTACTATTGAGGCTACTAAGACACATAAAAGTTAAGTGAATCCTGCCCAATGCAGGATTTGAAAATAGAACTTTTTGACTGTAGACCTAGCCCTCTACCTACTGAGCTATTTAGGTAATTATGTTCTTAGTTATTTTTTTTAAACCTTTATCTTCTCTATTGGCATTGATTCCAAATGTGGGTTCCAAGACAAAAACAAACAAACAAACAAACTAGGAAATTGGGGTCACCTAGCTAGGAAGTATCTAAGGTCAGATTTGAAACCAGGATTTTTGGACATCCAATCCTAGCTCTCTATCCTATTAGTTTTAAGTTAAGTGTTTTATTTTGCTATAAGAGACTTATCAGGAAGTGGAAATAATCTGTAAATGTTTGTAATGCAAAGATAATATACAGCAATAAAGTTGAAATAGAAAACAATTACAATAATCCAGGTGAAAGTTTGTAAAAATTGAACTAGGAGGATGACTATATGGGCGAAGTAGAGTAGAAATGTTATAAATATGGAAACAACAAGATGAGCAATTGATTCAATTCAAGTGAGAAAGAGCAGCCAAGAAGGACACTGAAAACTTGAGACAAGAATACAGCAGTAATTGTCGATCTCATTTCTTTATTTCCTCCCACATTGATCCTCTCCTAACCTTCTCTGTTACTACTGAGAGCATCACCATCTTCTGATTATCTAAAATCACAATCTTGGTATCATCTTCAATTTTTCATTTTATTTTTTTTACTTATTTTTTTTCCATTTTCATTAAATTTATTTATTCCATTTAACCCCACATATCTAATCAGGGGGTAAATATCATTTCTATTCAGCAAAATATCATCTATGCTGCTTTTCCTTCTACTTCCACAGCTCCACCTCTAGCCTGGATTATTGCAATAGCCCCCCATTTTTTTCTTTTTAAATAACCCATATCTTCCTGTTTTAGTATCAATTCTAAGACAGAAGAGCATCAAGGTTTAGAAAATCAAGGTTAAGCAACTTTCCCAGGGTTACATAGCTAGAAAGTAATTAAGGTCACACTTGAACCTGGATCTTCTGCACTCCAGGTAGGTCTGATGTCTTATTCACTATTCTACCCATCTCCTGCTGTGATAGATAGGCTTCTACATGATCTCCCTGACTAAAGTCTCTTTCCTTCTCCAATTCATCTTCCATACAGTTGCCAAAATAATTTTAACAAAATGTGGGCCTGACCTGCATGTTATTCCAAAGCCAATAAACTCCAGCGGCTCTCTATTGACTTTAAGAATAGATTAGATAAAGTATTTATTAAGCACTTACTATGTGTCAAAGCTGGAGAGGGAAATGGCAAAGCACTGCTGTATTTTTGCTAATAAAACCCCAAAATGGGGTCATTGAGAGTAGGACGTAACAGAAACAGAGAAACACCACCAACAAATGCATAAAACATAAGTTAATACAAATTTTGTGGGGGATACATACTAAATGAATAATTTACTTATTAGGAGTGCATAACCAAAGCAGTTGGAGACTACTGAGAGTTTTAATAATAATATTAGTAACCAGTATTTCTATAATACCGATTTTGTGTCAAGCACTATACTAAGCATTAGGTATATTAATATTATTTCTATTATATTAATATATAATATATTAATCATTTCACTATCTTATATTAATTACTATTATTATATTACATTAATTATATTATATTATTTTATTAATATCCATTCCAAGTACAAATATTATTTTATTTGATCCTTACAACATCTTGCGGTAGAGCTATTATTATCTTCCTCCTACAGTTGCAGAAACAGAGGCAAACAGAGTAACTTGCACAATGTCAGACAGTTAGCACTAACTGAGGTTACATTTGAACTCTGGTCTTCCTGACTGCTGTAGACCCAGCACTTTCTCCACTATATTACCTAGAAGATGAACAGCTTATTCCAAAAAGTAGGAAATGAATAAGACTATGGCCCAGGCAATAGGGAGCCCTTTGGGGAATCAGAAACAATTAGATGACAGAAATCTTAGAAGATCTTTTGCCTTTGAAGTAATATGGTGGACTCATCTTCCTGCTGGAATGTGGTGCTCTGACCCAGCAGCTCTGGATCTCCTAGTGAGCAGGTCTACCAGGGAGTAAACAGTACTTCCATTGTCCGAGGCAGGGGTGGATTAGAGGCTGTTTTTGTTTTTGGTGTGAAGCAAGACTGTCAGGTCCCACCCAGGTGTTCATAGAGTGTGCCAGACCCAGAGGGTTAAGAAGGAAGTGGTGAGCTGAGTCTGAGACTTCAGGGCAGGACAGGCAAGATAGTGACCTTTTCAGGAGCTGGCACTAACCACAACCCATCCATGTTCAGGTCTTACGACTGTGAGCTTGGGCACCTTGGCCTGACCTTCATTTTACCAGCATAGACATCCAGCCAAGGTGGTTTAGTGGTGTTTCCAATGACAGTGATTTATGTGCTTTCCACAAAAAATGTAGGACGGTTGGGGGCTATAGATGCAGAAGAAACAGTGGTAAGAACTCTGACTTTGGAATTAGAATATGTGTTAAAATCTAACTTTGCCATTTGCAAACTGTGGGACTGTGGTAAATAGAGTTAATAATCTTTCTAGCCTAAATTTCATCATCTCTAAAAGTATTGGTGGGGTGGAAGTAATGTCCTAGTCCTTCTCCCCAGGTAAGTTAGATTACTGTTTTTCCTGAAAGCAAACGAATTATTCCTGGGACTTAATTGGCCCAAGGGGCTAAGTCTTGAGCTACATTTCCTTTGCAGCTTACCAGTAACCTCTTGTCTCCTAAGGGTGTAAAAAAGTCCACTCATGTGAGAGATGTCCTGAGCCTGCTTAAATCACCACATTTATCCTTGTTAACTAGACCCCTTTCCATAGTAAGATGAGGAATGTCAAATTAAATGAGCTAAGTCCTAGAGTATCATTGTCAAATAGGCTTTCTATATGGTATGGCTAAGAAAAATAATTGTTTTAATGACTTCAAGTATGTCATTTTATTCTAACATCAAACCTGAAGTAATAGGGTCCTGGCCAGACATGCTCAACCTTAACAAGAAAGTTATTCTGAGATGACTTTTAAAGTCCTTTCCTGCTATAGATCCATGATCCCCATTGGACTCATCCTACAGAGAGAACTTCTGATAGGGAGGGAGCATTGATGGCAGCAAAGATCTAGATACAAGTGATATGGAAAGGGAAGGTTGTTTTTAAAATGGAATGAATAATTTTATATTTGGGATATCTTTTTATAATAAGGACCTATCCCTGGGGGGGAAATACATATTTCCTAAATCAAGGATAAGTTTGTTAGTTTTTTCTTACTGCTAGCCAAAACAAACAAACAAACAAACAAAAAACCAAACCTCTCTCTCTCTCTCTCTCTCTCTCTCTCTCTCTCTCTCTCTCTCTCTCTCTCTCTCTCTCTCTCTCTCTCTCTCTCTCTCCCCCCTCTCTTACATCTGCTCCATAATTAGAAAAAAATATTTCTCAGACCCAAATAATTGTAATTACTTTTGGGTAACATATGGTGAATTTTAAAATCATTTGCAAAACAAAATGATGATTGTTTGCAAATGTGCTTTCCCTTCTTCCCACTTCCATCTAAAGGGAATAAAATCCATCTTATTTGCCATTAAATGATGACACAAGTAAATAATGCCAAAAATCTTTGTGATGTTTTGAAAGTATAAATATTATGCAGCACTTGGAGACATCTTACCCTCGACTTGCAAATGAATCTTTTTAGGCAAAATAACCCAGGTTGAGGGTACTCTTTGCACCCATGTCTTCACACTCAAAAACTATAATTCATGAGCCTTTGTCAATGAGTGACACAATTAATAAAAGCAAAGACATTCAGAGATTCTTAATTTTGTGTGTGTGTGTGTGTGTGTGTGTGTGTGTGTATGTGTCACATATCCTTCAGGCAACCTAGTGAAGCCCTTGGCCCCTTTTATAAATGTACAAAATAAAGTATATAGAATTACAAGAGAAATAAATTATATTGAAATATAGTTATCAAAATATTTTAAAAAGCAGGTCATGGATCCTAGATTGAGAACCTCTTATTTAATTAACTAAGAGATGTAGAAACAGGATATTCCCCCAAAATATATAACACCATCACAGCATAGATAGAATTTTGTACCTTCAAACTACATTTCCCAGCATTCCTCTTTTATCCCCACTTTACATCCTTAAGCTGTATTGATAAAGTTGAGTGTAACCCCGCCTTTGTGCTCTTCTTCCAGTGCTCTTCTTGCCCTCTCTCCTGAGCCCCTGGTCTGGAATCCTCCTCTTTGCTGAGGCTATCATTATCTTTTTCTTGAAATTATTATTAATAAATTCTTATAAAAATACAATACTTGTATTTGGATATTAATTTTTAATCTTACATTTCTGGCTATCACCTCAGGATAGAATTCTCATTAATTTTTTTTAGGCCTTTGAGAAAAGAATAGGGAATGAATAAATTTTGCAAAGCCTCATTTTCTCTCTTGCTGCTTCTGGTGCCCCACTGCTTATTCTTGCCTTCCCCCAGCCCCCTGTGTTTTTCAGCAGCTACCCCAGATGCCTGCCTGCTTTTGTTTGAGTGATTTAGCCAGGGGAAGGGGGTAGGGCTCTTGGCTGAGAAGGGATAAAATGCTTCTTGCTTCTTGTACCCATCTGCTTGAGCCAGAGTTCCTCACTGCTGCCTCCACTGCCATTCCCACTCCCTGAGCTACTGCTGCTGCTGCTGCTGCTGCTGGTGGAGTATAAATCTCCCTCCACCCCCCACCCTCCCACAAACATGGGTTTTCAAGCCTGTGCTAGCTGCTTCTCAGCAGGGGAACATATCCACCCCACCACCAACCCTGTCTAGCTTTCCAGCCTGGCAAACCCAGGAGGGCTTTCATGCTCCTAGCTGTGGGGGTGGGGACTTAGTTATCACTGGACCATTGTTTTTACCCTTGTGTGGGGGAAGGGAGAGAACTCTTCTCCTAAACATTTCTTATGAGACTTTTACTCCTAGGCAGTACATACTAGGGTAGTGCCACCTACCGACAGGAAGTAGATATTACAAGCATGGTTCAGTTTCCTGCCTCTCTCAAACAGCTTTTGTTTCCAGAGAGCCTTATCAAGCTCATGCAGCTTACAGTTTTAGGATGTCTTTCTTTATTTCTGTTCATGGCAGTTTTTGTATTGATTGGATACATTGCAGTTGATAGGTTGCATAATCTCAAGATTCAGGGTGGAGATTCTCCCTACACTCCCTTGTCATTTTGGCCTGCCCAGTTTCTGCACCACATCCACTATGGGGTTTTCCCACATTATGTTCAGTGTGGATATGGGGCACCCCAGAAGTGTGACCAAAGATGGCTGATGATACTTGGGAGGTGAAAGAACCTTAAAGAGATCTGGAAGTTTATTGATATTAACTTTTTTGAGTTTTGTTTCCCCTCCATAATAGTGAACAAGTCTATTGGAATTGGAGAAAAGGATTTTTTTTTTTAACCTTACCTTCCATCTTGGAATCAATACTATGTATTGGTTCCAAGGCAGAAGAATGGCAAAGGCTAGGCAATGGGGGTCAAATGACTTGCCTAGGGTCACACAGCTAGGAAGTGTCTGAGACCAGATTTGAAAGTAGGACCTCCCATCTTTAGGCCTGGTTCTCAATCCTGTGCCACCCAGCTGCCCACGGAGAAAAGGACTTTTGAATTCAGTGCCTGTAACCTGTCATGCTTATTGTATTTTGCTTATTGTTTGCTTTAAGGTTTAATTTTGTTTTTTAAAATTCACATATTAATCTAATCAATACTATTCTGTTACACTGAATCATTTTAAGCTATTGTGTTTTGGCTATTAGCTTTATGTTCTGTTGCATTGTCTTTATTTGTACATCCCCTATGACTGTACTGAAGAAAATATCATTGTACAAGTCTATAAACAACTTACACAAACCCTTTTTCATAGCAAAAACCATAAGTTCTTATGGATACTAGGTTTGTCACCAGATCTATCAAGATCACATGTTGCCTTAACAGCCTTTTGTTCCTTTTTGCATTTGTTAATTGCCAAATAGATGATGTATATACTCCATCAAACTGGTTATAACCTATATAGATGCTTTGGAGAATTTAATAAGTTCAGTATCTCAAATGATTTTAAGGGATTGTCAGAAGTGATTTTTAGATATCTAGTAGCATCAATACTTCTGACTGATCATTTGCCCACCTCTGAGTTGTGTGTAACAAGAGATAAGGTTCAATTTGTAGTTGAAGTGCAACGTAATAGCACTGTTGTATTTTCCCATCTTCACATTTATTAAAAATTTAATGGTTGAGACATCTGAAGTGATTTTCTAGTATTTGACTCCATGTGTAATGGTTGAGACATATTGGAGACAGGCATTTTACACCATTACAGTCTCATACCAGAGGGGGTGAGGTGCCCAAGTGACTTAATTACTCTGTAATGGGTTATAATCTCATCGGGGAGGTGGGAAAGATTTTCCAATGATGCTTAGTAGCTTTTGAATGGGATTAAAAAAATATATATATTTGCAACTCTTTAGCTCACTCTATCCTTTCACCAGAATGTTCTAAATTCTTGGTGACATTTTTAGACCCAAAAGGTTTTCATCAGTAGCGCAGAGGTTTGTGTGTTTTATTATTTTTTTTTCTGGACTCCTCTGACACATTTTGGAATGATGGCAGTAATAGACTTTGTTAAAAATATCTTTGCCAAGATTGAAAGATTGGCCATATCTAGAGAACTTGTGACAAGTATACATCAGTTTCATAGGTTTTTCAAAAATATCCCACAGCAAGTGGCTATATAGAGTCTCAGGTGAATCCTATATGATAGTGAGTTTGTTTGCTATTGTCATTAACTGGGCTATTGTGAATTTTGGGGATTTTTATGTTTCTTTAAATGTGTATTACCTCCTGTACTACTATTTTATAAAGCTGTTACTAGTGAAAATTATTTGCCCTCACACTGTAGACCATGGTCAAGTTAAAAAGGAGATGGATCTCATTTTTAGGGTGAGAAATCTTTATATTCTATCTCTCCTTGGCTGACACAGTGTGTCACTGGTTTTAAGCTATATATTTTTATTTTTAGAGCATTTTTTATTGATGTTTTCCATTTTATGTGTAATACAGTATTTGAGTTTTTCTTTTTTCTCTCTCTCATTTTTTATACTTGAAGCACATGTTACCAGTTTTAAGGTTTTTTTGATTTTGCTCTAGGGAAAGTTTAAAATGTCCACTAACCCTAATGTCAATCCATACCCCAAAAGCTTTATACTATAGAAACATTGCCATTGATTGTTTAAAAAATTATGGGACTTTGCTTAATAATTGTGTCTGATTCCAGGAAAAGAGAATACAAAAAGAGCCACTGTACAGTGTAAAAGAAGCACAAAGAGAACCTGCAAAGTACCAATCAAGCACATGCTCAAAGAGACAAAAACCAATCCCAATGGGATTGATGACGTTATGAGCCAAGACTCTTGTCTTGGACTTGCTTGAGGTTTGAGATTGTGACTATTTGTCATAGTACTTAGGACTCAGGACTTCCCTGAGTCTATCAAGTCATCCTGATTCCTGTATCCCTGAAAGAAAAGGTAAAATTAGACCAGGGAATGCTATTTCCCATTTGTTTCTAAAATATAGTCCCTTTTCTGTCTTTCATAGTGTGGCAAACTTTTTGTAGTCCTGGCTGCTGATTGGGTAAATGCATAATTTCTTAAATCACTTTAATTGGGCCCTAATTCAAGGACCTGTTATTGGTTTGTTTTTCCTTTATTTGGATTTTTTAGACATAAGACTTTGATATTTTATATTTCATCCACAAGTTATTTTTCTCTTTTATTTAGATTTTTTTGATGTTTTTGATTTCTTTTGCCAATTGATTTATATACCTCATAACTCATCCATGTATCCCTGTGTGATCCCTATGTTTGTCAATAACCTTCCCAGGGGGAATGTATTATTATACTATAATGCAAAGTTTAAATTCTTTTGAGAGTAATTTTAGGGTAAGAAACTTGCTGCCTACCAGAATCCAGAAAGTAAACTGTTTGGAGAAGGTGCCATGAAGATGCCTGCAACCATACACTACACCAGAAGATCCAGAGTGAACTTTGAGATGTGGTGAATTGAACTTGGGGGAAGGGGGTTGAATGCATTTGTTTTGAATGTACACTTTTATGCCAAAGGAAACTGCTCCCAAATTGTCAATGTAGCAATCATTGGTTTTGCTCTTTTTCTCTTTTGTTTCCTTTTTATCCCCAAATTATTGTAATTTTCCTTTAGAAACCACAATATTGTATACACCTTTAGTTAAAAAAGAGTTTTAAATTTGTTATGTTTAAATGATCCCTTGGGGAGACTAGTCTTCCAAAGGATCCCAGGGGAAAATGTGAAGATAGAATTTTGTACATTTGAACTACATTTCCCAGCATCCCTCTTTGGTCCCTACTTTATGTCTTTACACTGTATTGATAAAGTTGTGTGTAACCCTGCCTTTGGACTCTTCTTCCTGAGCTCCCCTCCTTGCTTCCTCTCTCCTGTACTCCTGGGCTGGGATCCTCCTCTTTACTAAGGCTATCACTATACTTTCCTTCAAGTTATTATTAATAAATTCTTATAAAAATATAATGCTTGAAGTATTTGGATATTAATTTTTAATCTTACAACAGGTAAGAAGGGATAGAAGTTGTGTAATAGGAGACACATGAAGGGAACAGAGGTAGCCAAGAGATAGACACAGAGAACACTGATGTTCCAAGTCATACACATGGAGGACCAATTCATACCTTTGATTTTTGCAGAGCCATCAATATATTCTGGTGACGATCCAGTGACATTGTTCCAGATAGACCTGCTTCCCACTAGTCTCAAACAACAGCAAGTCTTTGTTAGGTGCTATTCCTATGTCTGTTATTGTGTTTTTAAAGTCCCACAGCTACTGAACTTCTCTTTGCTACTAAGTATTTGGGCTGTCACTCCAAGCTATATGCCTGCTATTTTGGCCCTTGGTAGATAGAACATAGTTGCTTTTTTTTTGTTAATAGATAGATGAGTTTTATTTTTATTTTTAAAATTGTATTATCTTTTATTATTATTGTTTTTTAACATCACAAAAATTTATTCCAGTATTTCTCCTCCTACTCCCTCCTATCCTATATATTAGTTTTTAAAGAAAATAAAAGCAAAACTTATCAATACATGAAAATATGGAAAATATGTTCACTCAACCACACATGTGGACATCTCATCTTTCTGTGCTCTTCATTTCATTCCTTCCTGTTTTCTCTAGCAAACTGCAATTCTCTCTGTCTCTGTCCTCTATTTTCTATATATTTCTTCCTTTCCCCACCTAAATTGCTAGGAAAAAGTCTACATTCTTTGCTTCTATTTTTCCTCCTCTCACTCATTCCTCATTCCTTAGCAATCTTGTTTCCATCCTCATCACTCAGTTGAAACTTCTCTTTCCAAAGTTACCAATGATCTTTTAATCGTCAAATCTTATGGGCTTTTCTTAGTCCCCATCCTTTTTTATTTCTTTACTTCCTTTGACACCGTTAGCTTCCCCTCCTAGATTCTTTCTCTTTGAATTTTTATGATTACTCTTTTCTAGCTCTATTCCTCAAATGACTGCTTCTCCACCTGCTTTTCAAGGAGAGTCTAATGGACTTATGTTTTTTTATTTACTCATGTACCTCTGTAAGTCATATATCTTCTGTATTTTCTGTGGTGAAAAAAGTAAAAATTGTCCCATATCCAATATTTATATCATATAATGAGTTCCTTTGTGTGTGTTGGGAGACCTTATTATCCTCATTTGGAGAAATCGAGACATAAGCTAATTTTGTTGTTCAAATGTTTCAGTTGTATTCAATTTTTTATGACCCATTTTAGGATTTTCTTAGCAAAGATACTGGAGTGATCTCCAGCTCATTTTATAGATGAGGAATTGAGACAAACTGGTTAAATGACTTTTCCAAGGTCACAGAGCTAGTAAAGATTTGAATTTAGGAAGATGAGTCCTACTGACTTCAGGTCCACTGTGCCAACTAAGTGCCCCAGACACAAGCTATACATAAGCTTTATTTTAGAGTTGTTTTTTTTTTCTGAAGAACTTTAGCTGGAGGCAAAAGCCAAGAAGAGAACCATCCTTTTGGGTTAGAATTCAACACAGTTTCTGTGAGGCCTGCCTCTTTGTTGTAAGGGGGAGAAGAGGAGGGCTGGGACATTGGGATACAGGTAACAAAAACAAAACAAAACAAAAAAACAATCAAGCAAGCTGACCAGTAATGCAATTGTGTCTTTCTGTGTCTCCTACATTTGGTGTCCATAGTCATCTTACATCTGGATTCATTTTGGTTGTAGTATTTATTCAGAGTTGAGTTACCATTTTATTTTAATTTTATTTTTTTTTGGTAGTCATTGTGGTTATTGTTCTCTTGTTTCTTTTTCCTTTATTTACTGTATCTTGTACAAGTTTTCCCATGTTTCTCTGAATTTTTATATATTTTAATTTGATGGTCACAATAATACTCATGCTATACTTTACCTAATTGTTTCCTAATTATTGGGCAACTGTTTCATTTCCAGTTTTTTTGTGAATACAAAAAATGCTGCTATGAGTATTTTTGGACTTTTCTTTTTGTCTTCAACTTCTTGTGGGATACTGTAAAGATTAAAATTAATGTTCAACACTCCAAGTATTATTTTAATACCATTTATTAAAATCCACTTAGAGCAGAGAGAAATTTTAAAAAAGATAACAGAGAAATAAAAAAAAAACAGAGAAAGGCAAAAAAACTACTTCCTTCTCCATGCTGTTACCAGCCAGAGAGTCCATGTAAATGGAAAGTCAAATAAGGAGACACACAAACAGGAAAAGGAAAAGGGGATTGTGAGAAATGTAGTCTCTGGGATTCAAGATTCTAAATCAATACAATACAATACAATACCCAATAGAGTGTAAGTGTTTTTTGCATAAATCCAAATTGGTTTTAAAAAAACCCTCTACTTTCTGTCTTAGAATCAATACCATGTATTGGTTCCAAGGCAGAAGAGAGGTAAGGACTAGACAATGGGGGTTAAGTAACTTGCCTAGGGTCACACAGTTAGGAAGTGCCTGAGTTCAAATTAGAACCCTTCTCTAGGCCTGGCTCTCAATCTGAGCCACCTAGCTGCTCCTAAATCCAAATTGTTTTTTTTAGAGTTGTTGGACCAATTCATTTGTGAATTGTGAAATTGTGAAAGAGTGTTTCTGACTTTTATAGCTCCTTCACTATTGATTATTTCCATATTTGATTATCTTTTCATGCTCAAATACTTATTGATTGTCAATTTTATGCATTTGGAGTAAAACTGCAGAGTTGTTTTATTTTATATTTTTCTTGTTATTAGTGACTAAGAACATTTTTTTACAAATGGTTGTGATAGTTTGCATTTCTTCTTTAGAAATCTGTTTGGAAGTTTTTAGGGTAAGAAATAAGATATCAATAAGAATATGAAAAAAGTTAATCACTACTAATTTTTGTTGTTGTTCAGTTGCACTTGACTTTGACCTCATTTGGTGTTTTCTTGGAAAATATGCTGGAGTGGTTTGCCATTTCCTTCTCCAGCTCATTTTACAGATGAAGAAATTGAGGCAAACAAGGTTACATGACTTTCTCAGGGTCACACAGTGTCTGAGGCAAGATGTGAACTCCGGACTCCCTGGCTCCAGACCTGGTGCTTTATCCACTGACTACCTAGCTGTCCATTAATAATTAGAGCAATGCAAATGAAAATAATTCTGAGGTTTTGCCAACCTCACACCCATTAGATTGGCTAAGTTGACAAAGTATAATAAGGACAAATGGTGGAGGTGTGGAAAAATAATATACTGTAAGTAACATACTGTAATATTCTGAAAAGCAATTTGAAACTGTGCCCCCAAAACTATTAACCTACACATACTCTTTGTACCAGCAGTATTGCTAATAATTCTATGCCCCAAAGAGATTTTTTAAAAGAAGAGGAAAAGGATCCATATATACATAAATATTTATAACAGCTCTTTTTTTATGATAGACTTAGAAACTGAAAGGATTTTGGGAAATGACTCAACTAGTGACATAAGAAATAATTGAGGTAGTTTCAGAAAAAGTGAAGTGAACAGAGATCAGGAGTATGATTTAATATAACAACAACAATATTGTAAAAGTAACCAACTTTGAAAGACTTAATATTTCTTATGAACACAGAGAACAGCTATAATTTCAAAAGACTCCTGATGAAGCATGATATACACCTCCAAACAGAGAACTGATGGACATAGAGTACAGATTCAAGTATTTTTTAATTTTGTTTTCCCTAAATGTGGTTAAGGCCGGAATTGGTTTTTTACATATACATATACATACATATATATATATATATATATATACATACATACAAGTATACATATTTGTAATAAGATTTTTGTTTTTCTTGACTACTCATTGGGTAATGGAGGAGAAAGAGAGCATTCAGAAATGAAAATAAAATATCTGCTATGAAGATTTTCCCAAAATTTACAACTTCCTTTTCATTCTGAGTATAGTACCTTTTTAATGCCAAAACTTTTAATTATATCTAATTAAAACTATTTTATATTTTGTGAACTTCTTTATCCCTTGGAAGAATTTTCTCTTAGTTATAACTGTGAAAAAGTACCTCCTTCTATAGAATTATTTTTCAGTACAAATAATTACTTTTTAAGAAAAAGTTAGATTTCAGATTAGCAGATTTCCTTATACTGGAGCACACCTGTGTTATTTTCATGAATTTCTCTTTGCATTTTATTCCATATTTCTTTGTTGATATAATTGAGTAAGCTGTTTGTTCTTTGGTGTTTGGAAGGAATTTGGGAGCCCAAGAGTTTTCTTCTGAGATTTTGAGAAACATTTTCAAGAGGAAGGAAGCTAATTAAATGGAGGTAGCTGTGATACAATAGATGTCTTCTGGTTTCAGAACTGAGAACCTACAATTAAATCCTAGCCAAATGCCATCTATGTGATCTTGGGCAAGTCATTTACTCAGTCTTAGTAAATGAGGGTGTTGGACTAGACACTGGAACAGAATCCAAGTATTAATTAATTCATTCAACAAGTTGTGGTTGGATGTCTAGAAGCTTTGCACAAATAAACTGTCCACGAAAAATTGTCTAATTGTTCATAAGACTTTTCCTAATCTCTTAAATAGTAAAAGACAGAGTCTCCTGGTTAATATCATCAGTGAACTTCTAGATTGATTTTTTTTTGCTGGTTATTATGTCATATTTGTTTCCTTGAACTAACCTTGTGTGACCCAAATATTCATTTTTTTTTCTCTTCCCCATGATGTTCTTGGAGGAGTATGAGGAATTTATGACCAAAGAGATTGTGATGGGAAAGAGGCTTCAGATTTGCATCTATAATATGAAATATTGGGAGAGCTATAGGCTGGAGGAAAGAACTTGGGAACCCATGCCTCAAAATTTATAGATATGTTTCAATATTAGTATCTCTTTAAAGGAGAGGCCCAAGGTCCAAACAGGGATTATGGGAGGAGGTATGATATTTATGCCACATTTATCAACAAGATACACAATATCATTAAGGACAATATGGAAGCATTGTGTGAAGATTAAATTTAACTCTCCCCTGATTGTAAAGATGAAAATAATTAACTCTCCCCTGATTGTGAAGATTAAATTGTAACTCCTGCTTATTTTTAGATTTAATCACCCAAAGTGTAAACACTCCATTCACACTTTAGTGGGGGAGGACTGTGACCCCCTTGTGTGATAGTGGGTGACGAATCAGAATTGTCTGACTGCCTCATGGGCAGTCCTAAAGCAGGACTTCAACTGTGATTGGTAGACATAGAATTGGGGGAAGGCACAGGAAGTGATGCAAGAGAAAGTGTCTTTAAAAGAGAGTGACAACTTCTTTAGTGCAGTTCTACTGCCATTTTTTCATGCTTTGGAGTTGAGGCTGGTGGAGAATCTGTTGACTGGACCTGAGACATGGTAAGTGAAAGGCTGAATCTTTTCATATTGGATTTTCTGAAGAGAACAGCTTCCGGAGAGACTTCCCCAGGTGCTCAGGTTTGCCGAGGCCTAAGGACTAACTCTCCCTGACTGGGTTGAGCCAGGGGCTGAGAGTAAATTACTTAGTGCTTAAACTAGATATCTTATCCTAACCTCTTTCTGATTTTCTCACTTCACTCTCTGTATTTTGTAAACAAATCTCTTTGGAATGAATATTTTTCCCCCTTACAATTGCTAACTTCTCCTTGTCTTTAAAAATAAAACCCTTATCTTCTGTCTTAGAACCATTGGTTCTAAGACAACAGAGTGGTAAAGGCTAGACAATGGGGGTTAAGTGACTTGCCCAGGTTCACACAGCTAGGAAGTGTCTTAGTCCAGATTTGAATCTAGGCCCTCCTGTCTCTGGGTCTGGCTCTCTGAGCCACCTAGCTACCCCTTCTCCTTGTCTTAAGAATCTGACCAATACAAATTGCCCCTTTACTGTTCAAACTCTGGAATTCTTTCTCTTTTCCTATATTGGTTCTATAAGCCTCTATAACTCTCTGTGTCTGTACCAATTTGTGCTTCTACTGTACTCCATGAGACATCATTTACTTATCTGACTTTGTGGCTCAGTAGTTTAAATTATTAATAAGCCTAATATTTTGTTGAATATCATTTTATATAGTATTTATTATTTTATAAACTATGAATTATACTGTATGAAAGTAAGGTTTTCATTTCCAGGCAACACTGATTCTCATCTTACACCCTCTAAGACAGCCTAGAATAGTCACCCCTCCTGTTATGTTTTGCTTGGGCCAGGTGGGATTGAACAAGAATAGTCAGATCCCAAAAGATTGTCATTTGAGACATTGTGGTACATATATGCCAACTGAATGATGTTAATATCAGGTACATAAACATACAGCTATTGATTTAACCCCTAGAAATCTGGTATTGAACATAGGTGATTTAAAATTTAATGGTTAATCTTATCTTTAGTCATAGTTAGAAATAATGCACCTCTCTAATAAATGTTGGCAACAATGTTGGGGTTAAAAAATAGAAGTTCTAATAGTTGACATAGTGACAAATTCTTGCTTTGCTTTATAATTGGAACATCACAGGAAAACTTGTAAATTTAAATAAAATTGTATTTCAGTCAATAAACTTCAACTTTCCCTTCTGCCTTGAAAATAGGAAAGAAAACCTTTGTAATAAATATGCATTGTCAAAGTAAAACAAATAGCATTGTCCATGTCTAAAAAATACATGCCTCATTCTGCATCCTGGGTCTGTCATGTTCTTATCAGGAGGTAGGGGGGCATGTTTCATCACTGTTTTCCTGGAATTGTGGTAGGTCATTGTGTAATTGAGAATTAAGACTTTCAAAGTTGTTTGTATTTTCAATGCTATTGTTAATATGCAAATTATCTTCCTAGTTCTGTTCAGCTCTGCATCAGTTCATTTAAGAGACTTCTTAGGTTTCTCTGAAATCATCCTCTGAATCACTTTTTTCCCTAACCATTATTTTCTGTCTTCCCCAGGGTAGGAGGTAGGAAATGTCCAATGGTCAAATTTGAACCCAGAGCCTCCTGGCTCCAGGACTGGCTCTCTATCCATTATGCCACCTAGCTGTGCCCCCTCACTCTCACATCAATTCTTTGGGTTCAAAAATTAGAAAACTTTAGGAGAAAATGAAAAGATCAATAAAATCTAGAAAGTGCATAGATTATCTAAAAGTCAGAATAAAATCTAAGGGGTTATGGACTAGGAAACCAACACTTAGCAAAATAGTTCTACCATTTTCTGGAATCTGCCACAAAGCCTAAACTAGATACAATAGATTTGAGTTAAGTGAAATGTAAGGAGAAATTTTATTTGGGAAAAACATTCTTGTAATCATGGTTACTCATAAGGACTTGTAATTTTATTTTCTTCTCATTTTAAATCAAGTCCAGACAGGCAGAACACAGCAACCAGAATATAAAAACAAGAGCATGTCAATTAGTAGGGCAGAGGAATTAAGGGAAAGCCTTTTTGGCTAACGATATAGTAGTTAGGGTTTATATGTTGCCTTTTCATTGTTCTCCCATTCAGTCTTTCCTCTGGTTTTTGGAGAGAGGTCAGCATAGAAGGGGCAATAAAGACAAAGCTAGTGATGTGGACATACATTACTCCTGTTGATGGGGTACAGTGTTACTAACCAAATATTTAACTTAATATATTTTAGGATGTAGGGAAGTTAATCTACAGGAAATATATCTGAAGTCAAGATTGCTCATCTTTTTCCTTTTTGTATTTTTACTTATCATTGCAACTTGCCCAGAGTTAACTTCCCTCATCCCAAGTGAAATTGCTTTGTTTATTGTTAAAATCTCATTGACATGGTCTTGTTGCTAACATTTTGGATAATTTAATTAGTTGTTTTAGGGGGAATTCAGAGGGAATAGGTAGATAGATGGAAGGGAAAAAGAAGTCAAAGCATATTTAAGACTGTCGCTATTAGAATTCTATCCACTATTGTCTGTCTCCCTGAGGATTGAAGTAAATTGTTAGAATGGGTACAACCTGAAAGGGTTGGGAGGAAGGAATGAAGGAAGGGAGGAATGAAAGAAGGAAGGAAGAAAGAAGGAAGGAAAAGAGGAAGGGAACAATCATTTATCAAGAATTTAGCATGATGTCCCAGGCACTGTGCTTTTATAATTAGTATCTCATTTGATGAGATGAGATTTTAATAATAATAATAATAAAGAATATATTATTATTACATATGATCAAATGAGATAATATTTGTAAAGCCTTTAGCCCAATGCCTGACACATAGTAAGTGCTAAATAAATATGTTATTATTAGATTCTCACAGCAACCCCAGGAGATACATGCTATAATTAATCCCATTTTACAGTTGAGGAAACTGAAGAAGACAGAGGTTAAATGGCTTGCCCAGAGTTAATAGCCCAGCTAATATCTCAGGCTGTATTTGAACTCAGGTCTCCCTGAGTCCAGGTCTACTGCACCACTTAGTTGCCTTAACAGAAGTCTTGAGTTTCAGTTCTTAGTCTATTACTTATTTGTAATCAAAGGGTATATGGGCTGTGTGGGAAGGACTAGCATCTATGGTGTGAGGGCTTGCCATGCCCTTTCCAAGGCTTATCATCCACCTTTGATGTTCACCTCTTACCCAACTCTCACCTGTGGTTCCAAGAAGTTAAACCAGTTTACTTCAGACATGTGAAGGCTTCTGGTAGGATGAAGGAATGAAAACAATTTGTTCCAACAACCATGAAGGTAGTTGAAGCAGGTGCTGTGTAGCTTGGTCAGATATAGAAGACACACTAAGGTCATCCACTGCATTCTGGGCCACGGGCAGTCACCTTGACTATTATTTTGTCATTGGACTTTGATGACTTTGGAAAAGAGCATGAGGCTGACAAATTTATGCAATTCTGCCTCACTTAAATCCAACTAACATACAGGGTCAAGATATCACCCCATGATGTTATTGGTCATTGAAAAGAGAGTATGAAAAACAACAATCTGTACCCATGATCAATTTACTCAGTTTGTCAAAGCTTCAAGTTCTTAATTTATGAAATGGGATTAATAATCCTTATACTACCTGCTGCACAGAATTATCATGAGTAAAGTATATTATTAACAATAAAGTTAGCATAAATTCAATTATTGTTACTGCTGTTATTCTTACCATCCTTACATGTAGTGTGGCAAAACAAAATTGTTTATTCTGGATACCCTGATGATTTTGCCCATGCCATTAAGATAGTTATAAAACTGGGACTGGATGTCACAAACCATCTACCCTTGCATTTTGTTTTGATACCCCATCCCCTCCAGGACTTTTTTTGCCACTCCTTTGGTTCTTCTTCTGAGCTTTAGAAACAGTATCTATCTTTAAAAGATATTGCGACAGTTCCAGCTAAATATGTTCAAATGAATCTCATTAATCTTTTGTGTGTGGGGGGTATAGGCATGACTTTAATTTTTTATTTCTTTAGAATTAAATTTTTTAGTCAATTTAGAACATTATTCCTTGATTACAAGAATCACAGAGGGAGGGAAATAACCCTCCCTCCCCTTCCCTCCCCCTTCCCACATTCAATGCACAATTTTATTGGGTATTACATGTGTCCTTGATCAGAACCTATTTCCATGTTGTTGGTGTTTGCATTAGGATATTCATTTAGAGTCTACATCCCCAACCATATCCTTTTGACCCATGTAATCAAGTAGTTGTTTTTCTTCTGTGTTTCTATTCCCACAGTTTTCCCTCTGAATATGGATAGTGTTTTTTTTCTCATAGATTCCTCCAAGTTGTTCAGGATCACTGCATTGCCACTAATGGAGAAGTTCATTACATTCTATTGTACCACAGTGTATCAGTCTCTGTATACAATGTTCTCCTGGTTCTGCTCCTCTCACTCTGCATCACTTCCTTGAGGTCATTCCAGTTCCCATGGAATTCCTCCAGTTTATTATTCCATTGTGCACAATAGTATTCCATCACCAACATATACCACAATTTGTTCAACTATTCCCCAATTGAAGTGCATCCTCCCATTTTCCAATTTTTTGCTACTACAAAGAGCACAGCTATGAATACTTTTGTACATCTTTTTTTTCCTTATTATCTCCTTTGGGGTACAAACCCAGCAGTGCTATGGTTGGATCAAAGGGCAGACAGTCTTTTAGCGCTCTTTGGGCATGAATCTCACTAATCTTCCTCCAGCCTTTCTCCTTCTGTCTTCACTATTTGCATAAGCATTTCCACTGATAGGAAGAAGGTTGCTTGTTTAGTCTCCTTTACAATGCTGTAATTAATAGCTGACACTTAGTCACATTTTAGTTATTTGGAATTCATAAAAGGAAATATTTTGCCCTTCTCCCATTGTGCGGGAAAAGAAGGAAAGCATTTTTGTTCTGCTCTCTCCGTCTTGCCAGTCTTCTGTAGGACTGAGCAATAGAATAGAGAATTACATGACTGTGGGGAATGGTACCTAGAAGGCTTCTTTTTTGGCAGGGAGAGGAGCAACCTTATTTATTTCTCTTCCTTTCTCTCACTCTGTTGAAAGTTGGGAAATCTGTATAGTCTCTTCTCAAGAAGAGCTTAACTGGGTCTATGGGGAAAGTATCCTTTGTCAATAGCCAGTCAGAAATAATTCATTATCTCATATTTTTGGGATTGTGGCTGAGGCTTCTGCTTTTATCATATATGTTATTATTGATGCATTTGCCTCATATGTTTGTCTAGCTAGACATTTCTTCCAGGGATGTTGGTACTTGTTTTCTCTGTTTCTCTCTTGAGCAAAATTATATGATTATTTAGTAATATTTACATTGTCAGATACTAATGGATTTGGAATGTTGTTGTCTCATTAACATCCCATTCATCAGATCCCTAGGTTCAAAATCTTGATTGGTGCTATTTTTGACTCTTCCCTTTCTTATACTTTTTAGCTCTAATTAGTGTTATATATTCTACACCCGAGGCACATTTTCCATCTGTTCCTTCCTTTCTATTCCTACTAACACTAGTCTAGGTCCTCATAATTAACCACCTGAACTTTCCCTCTTCTCATCTTTACTCTTTTTCTTTTGTGAGGAATGAAATTAAGGGTTTGACTAAGTATGTGAGAATTCTAAAATGATAATGTGGTCACCAGTTTAAAATATTATAGCTCAAGTCAAAATGACTTTTAATAGCTTTTATTTATAAGGAGGTGGAAAGAATGAAAGTAGAGAAATACAAAAAGAGGGTAGAGAAGTTGTCTTGCCTATCACACTAAATATTGCTCCAGTGTTTGGCTCAGTCTGGCAAGGTTTGTTAGCCCTTGACTGGAGGATCTGGTTTTTCACCTACAAGGCCTCCTTCAAGAGGGGATGGCCTCTCCAGAACTAATCTCTCTAGAAGTCAGGAAAGGAAGGCCAGCTACTCACTCACCCAAGAAACAGTTCAAGAGCCAATTCCCAAGGTCCAATTCCCAAGTCACCTTCAAGAGGTAGTGCACCATCATTGAAGCTCCAAGCCAAAGATTCAAACTGGAGACTCCCAGCTGAAGACTTTCAGGACTTTTTATAGTCACCTCCTATCCCCTCTCCTCTTCACAGGGCCCAATCACAGTTTCCAAATTGCCTAGCACTGCCCAGGGGGAAGTGCCTATGGGATCCATATCTCATCTTCTGAAGGTGTCAACTCTTATCATAGGATTCACAAGTTTCTGATTGATTGGGTTAACAGGGTGGAGCTCTCCAAGTAAGTGATCATGAACTCCCTTACTTAGTATTAAGTAGAGGTTAAGTAGGGGTGTTTTCAGTTTTTGGTTGATTAAATTAAAGGTTGCTGATTGAAAGAAAGTTTAATTCACACTTCACACTTTTCTATTTAATTCTTCACACCAGTGCCAGAGTAATATTTCTTACTCATATATTTGTTTTTGCTGATCCTGTTTTCAAAGGTTTCCTTAGGCTCCCTTATTGCCTACCATGTAAAGTGCAGTCTTAGATGGACATTCAAGGTTTGTTCCAATCTAATGGCACCCTGGATAATGTCCTACATTATCCCCACCTCAAAACTCAAATGTCCTATGCATTTTCCTGCCTCTCTGCTATTTTCCAGGCTTGGAATTCCATTCATTTTTCTCTTTTCCTTTTGAATTCCTAACCATGTTTTACAGACCAATTCAAATGAGACTTCCTCCATGAAATTTTTCTTCTCTTATCGGTAACAAGCTTTCTCCTTAGACTTCACAGAGCCCTTTCTTTTACACCTTTATATTATACTTATGTTTATTGTGTGTTATAGTTATCACATATATATATATATATATATAATTTTTACCCTACTCTTCTCTCCCCTGCCATCACATCCCATCTCATTCCATCCCATATATATATATATATATATATATATATATAAAACACCATACTATATCATCACATCCTGTCTTGTCCCATCCAAGCACCATCCCATCTCATTCCATCCCATGGAAAATCATATTATACCATACTTGTACTAAGGATTAGGTGACCTTCTTCCCTATTAGACTGTAAATTCCATGAAGCCATAAACTTCTTATTTAAAATTTACACCTCCCCTAGAGTTATATATATTAATAAGATTTTTTTGGCATTTAATTTATTCATGAACCATTTTAGATTTACATACAGGAGGCTTTCTGATCCCAGTATTAGTGATTTGATATTTAGACTATTCATAATATGACAGATCACATAGATAGTAGATGCTAGGGTTTTACATGATGTTGCTGCCAGAGCTGTATCCACCAACAATTGGACCCTTCCTTCCACAGATGTCTTTAATTTGTAGCACACAAAGGGCAGTCACATAATTAGCTAATTGACTGGGGGGGGTGGGTATAGTATATACATAAACAACTAGATCATGCTCTAATTGTACTCAGATAACCTTCTTTCTCCACCCATCAGCCCATTTGACTGCCAAGTTCATCTGGAAGATGCAGCTGGCCCCAAGTTCTTATAAATCTAGGAGTATGACCTGGAATGGGTTTAGAATTTTTTTTCACTTTAAACATTATTTTATTTGGTCATTTCCAAACATTATTCACTGGAAACAAAGATCATTTTTTTTCTCCACTCCCCCCACCCTTCCCACCACCTCTCCCATAGCAGACACACAATTCCACTGGATATCACATGTGTTCTTGGTTTGAACCCATTTCCATGTTGTTGGTATTTGCATTAAAGTGTTCATTTAGAGTCTCTCCTCAGTCGTATCCCCTTCCCCCCTATAGTCAAGCAGTTGCTTTTCCTCAGTGTTTTTACTCCCATAGTTTATCCTCTGCTGGTGGATAGTGTTTTTTGGATCCCTGCAGATTGTTCAGGGACATTGCATTGACACTAATGGAGAAGTCCATTGCCTTCGATTGTACCACAGTGTATCAGTCTCTGTGTATAATGTTTTCCTGGTTCTGCTCCTTTCGCTCTGCATCACTTCCTGGAGGGTGTTCCAGTCTCCATGGAATTCCTCCACTTTATTATTCCTTTTTGCACAATAGTATTCCATCACCAACATATACCACAATTTGTTCAGCCATTCCCCAATTGAAGGGCATCCCCTCATTTTCCAATTTTTGGCCACCAAAGAGTGCAGCCATGAATATTCTTGTACAAGTCTTTTTACTTATTGTGTCTTTGGGGTACAAACCCAGTAGTGCTATAGCTGGATCAAAGGGCAGACAGTCTTTTATCACCCTTTGGGCATAGTTCCAAATTGCCCTCCAGAATGGTTGGATTAATTCACAACTCCACCAGCAATGAAGTAATGTCCCTACTTTGCCACATCCCCTCCAGCATTCATTACTTTCCTTTGCTGTCATGTTAGCCATTCTGCTAGGTGTGAGGTGATACCTCAGAGTTGTTTTGATTTGCATCTCTCTGAATATAAGAGATGTAGAACACTTTTTCATGTGCTTATTAATAGTTTTGATTTCTTTGGCTGAGAACTGCCTGTTCATGTCCCTTGCCCATTTATCAATTGGAGAATGGCTTGATTTTTTGTACAATTGATGTAGCTCTTTGAAAATTTGAATAATTAAACCTTTGTCAGAGGTTTTTTATGAAGACTGTTTCCCAATTTGTTGCTTCCCTTCTGATTTTAGTTACATTGGTTTTGTTTGTACAAAAACTTTTTAATTTGATGTATTCCAGATTATTTATTTTGCATATTGTGACTCTTTCTAAGTCTTGCTTGGTTTTAAAGCCTCTCCTTTCCCAAAGGTCTGACATGTATACTATTCTGTGTTCGCCTAATTTTCTTATAGTTTCCTTCTTTATGTTCAAGTCATTCACCCATTTTGAATTTATCTTGGTGTAGGGTGTGAGGTGTTAATCTAAACCTAATCTTTCCCACACTGTCCTCCAATTTTCCCAGCAGTTTTTATGAAATAGTGGGGTTTTGTCCCAAAAGCTGGGATCTTTGAGTTTGTCATATACTGTCTTGCTGAGGTCACCCTCCCTGAGTCTATTCCACTGATCCTCCTTTCTGTCTCTTAGCCAGTACCAAATTGTTTTGCTGACTGCTGCTTTATAACATAATCTGAGATCTGGGACTGCAAGGTCACCTTCCTTTGTATTTTTTTCATTATTTCCCTAGATATCCTTGATCCTTTGTTCTTCCAATGAACTTTGTTATGGTTTTTTCTAGATCAATAAAAAAATTTTTTGGAAGTTCCATGGGTTTGGCACTAAATAGATAGATGAGTTTGGGTAGGATGGTCATTTTTATTATATTGGCTCGTCCTACCCATGAGCAGTTAATGTTTTTCCAATTATTCAAGTCTAGTTTTAGTTGTGTGGAGAGTGTTTTGTAGTTGTGTTCATAAACTTCCTGTGTTTGTCTCGGGAGATAGATTCCTAAGTATTTCATTTTGTCTAAGGTAATTTTGAATGGGATTTCTCTTTCTAGTTCTTGCTGCTGAGCTGTGTTGGAGGTATATAGAAATGCGGATGACTTATGCAGGTTTATTTTGTATCCTGCCACTTTGCTAAAGTTGTTGATTATTTTGATTAGCTTTTTGGTTTAATCTCTAGGATTCTTTAAGTAGACCATCATGTCATCTGCAAAGAGCGATAATTTGGTCTCCTCATTGCCGATTTTAATGCCTTCAATTTCTTTTTCTTCTCTAATTGCTACTGCTAGTGTTTCTAGTACAATGTCAAATAATAGAGGTGATAATGGGCATCCTTGTTTCACTCCTGATCTTAATGGGAATGCATCTAGTTTATCCCCATTGCAGATGATATTAGTTGATGGTTTTAGATATATACTGTTTATTATTTTTAGGAATGACCCTTCTATTCCTATGCTTTCTAGTGTTTTTTTTTTAATAGGAATGGGTGTTGTATTTTATCAAAGGCTTTTTCTGTGTCTATTGAAATAATCATGTGATTTTTGTTGGTTTGCTTTTTGATGTGGTCAATTATGTGGATGTTTTTCCTAATATTGAACCAGCCCTGCATCCCTGATATAAATCCTACTTGATCATGGTGAATGATTCTTCTGATCACTTGCTGGAGTCTTTTTGCTAATATCCTATTTAAGATTTTTGCATCTATATTCATTAGGGAGGTTGGTCTATAATTTCCTTTCTCTGTTTTTGGCCTGCCTGGCTTTGGAATTAGTACCATGTTTGTGTCATAAAAGGAATTTTGTAGAACTCCCTCTTTGCTTATTATGTCAAATAGTTTGTATAGTATTGGGGTTAGTTGTTCTTTGAATGTTTGATAGAATTCACTGGTGAGTCCATCAGGCCTGGGGATTTTTTCTTAGGAAGTTCTTTGATGGCCTGTTGGATTTCTGTTTCTGATATGGGATTATTTAAGAAATCTATTTCTTCTTCTGTTAGTCTAGGCAATTTATATTTTTGTAGTTTTTCATCCATATCACCTAGGTTGGTATATTTATTGCCATATAGTTGGGCAAAGTAGTTTTTAATGATTGCCTTAATTTCCTCTTCATTGGAGGTGAGGTCCCCCTTTTCATCCTTGATGCTGTTAATTTGCCTTTCTTCTTTCCTTTTTTAAATTAGATTGACCACTACTTTGTCTATTTTGTCTGTTTTTTCAAAGTACCATCTTCTAGTCTTGTTTATTAGCTCAATAGTTCTGTCACTTTCGATTTTATTAATTTCTTCCTTAATTTTTAGGATCTCTAGTTTGGTTTTCTTCTGGGCGTTTTTAATTTGTTTGTTCTCAAGTTTTTTGATTTGCATTTCCAATTCATTGATCTCTGCCCTCCCTAATTTGTTAATATATGCACTCATGGATATGGATTTTCCTCTAAGTACTGCTTTGGCTGCATCCCATAAGGTTTGAAAGGATGTCTCACTGTTGTCATTTTCCTCAATGAAATTATTAATTGTTTCTATGATTTCTTCTCTAACTAACCAATTTTGGAGTATCATATTATTTAATTTCCAATTAATTTTTGATTTGGCTCTCCATGTACCCTTTCTGATCAATATTTTTATTGCTTTATGATCTGAAAAGGTTGCATTTATTATTTCTGCTTTTCTGCATTTGAATGCCATGTTTCTGTGACTTAGTGTATGATCTATTTTTGTGAATGTGCCATGTGGTGCTGAGAAGAAGGTGTATTCCTTTTTTGTCCCTATTTATTTTTCTTGATTTATCTAAATTTGATAGCGGGTGGTTCAAGTCTCCCACTAATATGGTTTTACTGTCTATTTCCTCCTTCAATTCTCCTAGTTTCTCCATTAGAAATTTGGATGCTATACCATTTGGTGCATACATGTTGATTAGTGATATTTTCTCATTGTCTATACTCCCTTTTAACAGAATATATTTACCTTCCCTATCCCTTTTGATCAGGTCTATTTTTGCTTAGGCTTTGTCAGATATCATGATTGCAACTCCTGCCTTCTTTCTATCAGTTGAGGCCCAAAAGGGCCTTACTCCATCCTTTAATTCTAACCTTGTGAGTGCCAACCCACCTCATATGTGTTTCTTGAAGACAACAAATGGTAGGATTTTGAGTTCTAATCCAATCTGCTATTTGTCTACATTTTATGGGTGAATTCATCCCATTCACATTCAAAGTTATGATTGTCACAGGATTCCCTGGCATTTTGATATCTTCCCCTAGTTCTGACCTTTCTTCTTTAGCTTTCTCCTTTTGAACCAGTGATTTACTTTAGGTCAGTCCCCCTAGTCCCCTCCCTTGAGATGCTTCCCTTTCTAGCCCCTCCCTTTTTATGCTCCCTTCCCCTCCCCTCTCTCCTTCCCTCCCTTTGTATACTCCCTCCCCTCTCCCCTTCTTGATTTTCCTTTCTTTTTTACCCTGTTGGATAAGATAGAATTCAGGATCCCACTGGCTCTAGATGTTCTTCCCTCTCAGATTTGCTTTCACTGAGAGTAAGGTTTAAGTAATTCCACTTCACGCTCTCTTCCTCTCCTCATATGAGAGTTCTTCCCCTCCCCTTCCCATGTGTATCTTTATATGGGAAAGATTATTCTATTGAGCCCCCCCCTATTTCTTGAAGTAAATCTTAGTATTATTGACGGTTCCCCCCCCCCTTTTCCTTTCTTTGCCCCCACTTTCCCCAAATCTTCTTGATGCCCCAGTCTTTCCCTATGCATGTTTCTTCTAACTACTCTTATGATGATACAATTTATGAGAGTTACACAAAACATTTTCCCCACATATTAATATATATAATTTGATGTAAATGTAGTCCTTATAGAAGAGAGTTTGACTTAAAGAAAAAGATAAGATTTATCTCCTTTTCCCTTTCTTTAATATTTACCTTTTCATGTTTCTCTTGCTTTCTGTGATTGAATGTCAAAATTTCCACTATGTTCTGGTCTTTTCTTAGCAAATGCTTGGAAATCTTCTATTTTGTTGAATGCCCATACTTTCCCCTGGAAGTATATAGTCAGTTTTGCAGGGTAGTTGATTCTTGGTTGGAGACTCAGCTCTCTTGCCTTTCTAAATATCATGTTCCATGCTTTGCAGTCTCTTAGTGTGTTAGCCGCTAAGTCCTGTGTGATTCTTATGGGAGCCCCCCTATATCTGAATCTCCTCTTCTTGGCTTCTTGTAGGGTTTTCTCCTTTTCTTGGAAGCTCTTGAATTTGGCAATTACATTCCTTGGGGTTGTCTTTTGGGGATTTAGTATAGAGGGTGTTCTATGAACCGTTTCTATTTCTATTTTGCCCCCTTGCTCCAGAACATGTGGGCAATTTTCTTCTATAATCTCCTGTAGAATAACATTGAGGCTTTTGATTATCTCTGGTTTTTTCGGGGAGACCAATAATTCTGAGGTTGTCTCTTCTTCCTCTGTTTTCCAAGTCTGTGACCTTTTCCGTGACATATTTCCTGTTTTCTTCTAATTCATTAATTTTTTGGCTTTGCTTTATTGATTCTTGCTGTTTTGTAATCCCGCTGTCTTCCATTTAATTAATTCTGGTCGTTAGGGACTGGTTTTGCTTTTCAGCTTTGTCCGTCTTCTATTAGATGCTTCCAGCTCCTTCTCCAATTGTGAAGTCTTGTCTATCAGACTGCTGATCTCTTTTTCCCATTTCTTTTTCCAAAAGGTTTCCATCTTTTGGGTAAGCTCCAGTTTGAGATCTTCCAGAGCTTGTGGATAGTTTCCATTTTGGGAGGCATGTTCTGATTTTGTTTGGATTTCATCCTCATTCTCTTCTTTTCCTTGAGTACTCCCTCTATAAAAGTTTTCAATAGTCACCTTTTCCCCCCTTTCTTCTTGGAGGCTTGATTTTGGGACATGTGAGCCATCCCTTTGGTGGTTTTATTCCATTTTCTTTTTTTGGTCTGGGGTCTGGGTGATATAGGCGGGTTTTCTGTGAATTTAGGTTGCCTCAGACTAGTTCTTCCCAGCCTCTGAAGTTTCTTAGAGTGTGGGCCCCTGTGTTCAGCCCAACCACCCAGGCGATCAGCGCAGGCTGCCCAGGTGTTCAGGTCTTCCCAGGTGCTTAGCACAAGCTCCCCGGAGTTCAGTTCCACAGCCCCCTGTGCTCAGCGCAAGATTCTCCCGTGAAACCACCCTGAGAGGTCGTTTCCTTGCAGTCTTTAGATCCCAAGGACCCTGGTGTGTCCCCCCCAGACAGAGATGCTCCTCACTCACTTGCTGTCCCAGTGAGAGCTCTGATAGCTTACTCTGGTTTGGTGGTGGTGGGGGCGGCTCAGTTCACGTTTTTGTGCAAGCTTTTCCTACTCCTTATAGTGTGGAAATGTTCAAACCCCACGTACCTTCGTTTCTGTGGGATACTGGAGAGTCTCTCCATTCTTCCAAAGGTGATTTTTATGCTCTTTTGAGGTATTCTATTTTGTTTGGTGCCGGGGAGGGGAAGTGAGTCGCCTCTAGATTGCAGCCATGTTTACCCAGAAGTTCTAGAATTTTTTAAAATGAAAATCTATCATCTGTGCTCTTAAACCCCATTTGATGCTTTTGGAAATATCTTTCTTATTCATATTCTCTCATTCTTAGGATTTGGTGATTTATTTTTCACCCCATTAATGGCCAAATGATTTAATAAAAATAATAGGATATATAAAATGGTAGAATAGCCATGCAAATAGAATTATAATTATGCATGTTATATATTACATATAATATATATAGGCATATATATTATATGTTTCTGCATATGTAATATAGTTATAAAAACATTTGTTCAAATAGCAAGCTGTAATGAAACTCCTGAATTGGTTCAATTCACAACACCTTTTAGCTGATATAAGTCTGGAAAAGAATAAGGAAAGGATTTGCTAAGTTTTAGAACTTGCTGAGATTTCTTCAGCAGCTGTTCTGAGAAAAGAAAGGGAGAATTTTTTAAAGTTTTGGAACTCACTCAGGTTTGCCTATAAATACTTTGAGGGAACAGGGGAAGGGAACATTGTTGGATATTGACACATTTTATTCTGGTCTCTCTGTGACTGGTCTTGAATTCACTCTCATCTATTCTTACTTATTTCTATCTGTTCTAGGCCTGCCATATTATAGACAGTGTTGTCAAACTCAAATAAAAATGAGGGCCACTAAATGGATTACAAGGATTCCTGTGGACAACTTATCGAATTGTGACATCACATACTGATGTTATCTGTTTTGTTGTAGTTTAAAAAATATTGCCCAATGATATTTTAGTATTGTGGGCCACATGTGGAGGACATATGCTTGACAATTCTGCTTTAGGGCTCTGCCTTGGTCCCACAGTTATCTATGAGTGTTTCCAATTTTTGCTCTACTTTGCCCAGGTGTAGTGGGGTCCTTTCCCTTCATTGTACTCCTAGTGCTCTAAAGGAAAAAATGAAGGTCGGAAGACTGCCTGTTTTTCAACTCTAGCCATTCAAAGAGGAAACAATAACAGAGAAACAGGTCGGCATGATCCTGCTATTATATTTGTAAGGCCTGTTTTCAGCTTGCCCAGTAATCTATCCTTGGATATGATTTAGTACTTGGAAGTGCCAAGCAGTATATACTATAGTGCTGTTGTCTTTTTTCCTGGTATGGACTGATGTTGTATTGTCATGGACCCTTAAATAGGGATCAGAGTCAGAGCATGGATCCTACATCAAATTTACAGTTTCAAGAGATTCTACCTGCATAATAAGTTCTACTTTTACAACTTCGAGATGGGTAGAGATGCTACCCTTCAGTAGCAAGTCAAGGCATTAAAGTTATTTTAAGCTATACCACAATATATAACCTTGAAAACATCTTTTGTATTCACTGACCTCATATAATGTGTTTTACATGCCCTGAATTTTTTTCTTTTGGTGCTACTAGCACTATTTTACTTTTATATTGCATATACCATGTCATTTATGATACATTTCAAAGAAAACATAAATTGTAAATGTGAATAATCACAAAGATAAAACAATGATATGATAGATTTTTCCATAGAAGACTCACACCAAAGGGGTTGACTCCAAACTAGAAAGTGTGAAGTTTGGATTTGGCTCTCCCCTGATTGTAACAATGAAGGAAAATAACTCTTCCTTTATTGTTAAGATTAAATTGTAATCCCCTCTCTATTTTTAGATCTTAATCCCCAAAATGTTAACTCAGTATTTCAAGTAGATCTACCCATTTTAACTACAAAAAGATGTTAACTAACCAAAAAAAGGTGTTAACTAATCACAAAAAGGTGTTAACTAACTACAAAAGGTGTGAACACCCATTTCATACATTGAGTGGGCAGTCCTGGAGAGGAGAATCTGCTGTGATTGTTAGATGTAAAATTTAGGGGAGGTGACACAAGAGAAAAAGATCTTTTAATAGAGGAAACAGAGGCATGCAAGGATGGAGATCAATTGATCGATAGATCAAGATTCAGTCACTCAGAGTGGGACTGGATCAGTCACTTGGGCTTGAAGTGAAAAACAGTCACTAGGAGGAGAGACTGGAAGAAGTTGGAGTTGGACTGGAAGACAGACACTCAGACTTGGAGTGAAGACACTTGGCAGGAGCTCATGCAGGAGACTTCAGACTGCTTTCCTTTTAGCCTGTCACTGTGGTGAGTGAAAGGCTGACTTAGTTTCCTTGCCTTTCTGGAGGTGTGAACCTCCAAGGAAGGTCCATCCTTTTGAGACTCCTTTCCCCTGGCTGGGGCTTAAAATTTCTACCTGGCTCTGAGGAAGCCAGAGCTCTTTCTCCCTCTCTCTTCCTTAATATCTTCCTTCTATTGTAAAATAAACTACTACTAAATTCCATTTACTTTAGTAATTCATTTTGGGATTTAGAAATTAAATCTCTGGCTACCACCAATTAAATATTCAATTCCAACCATGAATCTAACAAAAGGAAATTGTTAAGTTTAGAAAAATGGTTTAGTATTTTTGAGATTATAGTAATAGCTCTTAAGCACTTTGCCATTATTATTTCATTTGATCCTTACAAAAACTCAATGTTATTATAATTCCCATTTTATACCTGTGCCAGACACTGTACTAAGCACTTGGGGAATATACATAAAGACAAAATCAAGTCCCTGTTTTCATTTCCTATTTATATTTCTTCACATTCATTGTCTTAAACAACTGTAATACAGATGTGATATACTTTTTTCTTTGTTTTGGAAAGAAGGCCACACTGTATAATTGTGATTAATTTTCAGATTTCAAGAAGTATGGCAAATGTACAAGTATTTCATGTTTAATAGAGAAACTAAGAGTCCTGAATAGAACCAAATGACCTTAAGATAGAAGCAAGCCAAGATCTAAAATCCATTAGATCATATTCATAAAACTAAATTGCTTTGTAAGTTTTGTGGCGACTATGTATGCTTTTAGTTTGGTCAGGATTGGGGTAGCATGTTTCTTGAATAATTTAATTTGGTTGGGGTTGAAGGGACGTTTCTTGAACTAGAGCATATACTTTATATTGTGAAGATTAAATTTAACTCTCTTTTCTGATTGTGAAATTGAAATTAATTAACTCTCCCCTGATTGTGAAAGTTAAATTAACTTCCCTGCCCATCTTTAGATTTAATCACCAAAGGTGTAAACACCCTATTCACACTTGAGTGGGGGAGGTCTGTGACCCACATGTGCAATAGTGGGTGATGAATCAGAATTAAATTGACTGCCCCTAGGAAGTCCTAAAACAAAACTTCAACTGTGATTGGTAGATATAAAATTAGGGGAAGGCACAGGAAGTTATGCAAAAGAAAGTATCTTTAAAAGGGAGTTACAACTTATTGTGGAGGGAGAATCATCTGAGATTTGTGGGAGAATCATCTGAGATCTTCAGCTGAAAAAGAATCTGCTGACTGGACCTGAGACTCTATTCCTGGTGAGACTGTCCATAAATCTCTTCCTTTGGACTGACACATGATGAGTGAAAAAACTGACACCTTCCTGGATTTTTCTGAAGAGACTAGCCTCAGTAGAGACCTATCCTCTTGATAGAGACATCCCCAGGTCCTTGGCTACAAGGGCTGAGGCCTCTCTGGTTAAGGACTAAACTTCCCTGCCTGGGTTGAGTCAGGGACCGGGAGTAAATTACTTAGTGCTTAGGCTAGATATCTTACCCTATCCTCTCTCTGATTTTCTTACTTTTCTTTGGAATAAATTAAATTCCTGGTGACCTTATTTTAAATATAATCCAGTCCAACCTTTTATATAAGAAATAACACCCTTTTCACCTTACTATATACATATATATATATATATATATATATATATATATATATAGTGTTAGTCTCTTGGCGATCGAGAATGACTATTGTCTTTGTGCAGTTTCATCTACGGTGTACCCTCATGTGGCTTTGAAGTCCAAAGGCTGATGCACAGTTTGTGGCACATGGGGCATGGGATGCCAGTTGTTACAGGAGGTGCGGTTGTGGCCTGGTGTCGGCGTTCACACGCAGTGGCAAGACGTCGACGTTGCTCATCTTCAAAGGTGGTGGCGGCATGGTGAATGTGGGTTCGTCAGCTGCTTCTGTCAGAGGCAGCGAGTTCTAGTTGCTTTGGTGTAATGCCAGCCCACTTCAGGTTTGACTTTAGCTGATCCTTGAATCTTTTCTTTGGTCGACCTTGTTTCCTGAGTCCAGCTGACAATTCACCATAGAATACTTGTCTTGGTATTCGCTGTGGGTCCATGCGGATGACGTGTCCAGACCATCGTAGCTGGGTTTTGAGGACCATGACTTCAATGCTGGTGGAGTTGGCTCTGTTGAGGACTTCCTGATTGGTGATTCGGTTCTGCCATCGGATCCTCATGATTGACCGGAGAGAGCATTGGTGGAGTTGCTCCAGTTGTTTCATGTACCTCCGGTACAGTGTCCATGACTCACAACCGTACAGGAATGAGTTGAGGACCACTGCGTTATACACTTTGAGCTTCGTCGCAGTGCTTACACCTCTGTGTTGGAGGACTTTGTAGCTCAGCCGCCCGAGTGCCTGCCTGGCCTTTTGGATCCTGGCATTAATCTCGTGGTCTAGGGACCCGTCGTTGGCGATGGTGCTGCCCAGGTACTTGAAAGTGTTGACGTTAGAAAGCTGCGTGCTGTTGATTGTAATGCACGGCTGGTTAGTTGGCCTCCCTGGTGCAGGTTGGAACAGCACCTCTGTTTTGCTGAGTCTGACAGTCAGGCCAAACAGTTTTGTTGAGGTGGAGAACCTGTCCACAATGGTTTGAAGATGATTTTCTTGGTGGGCCATGAGAGCACAGTCATCTGCAAAGAGAGCTTCCAGGATGAGTCTCTCTGTTGTCTTTGTTTTTGCAGTCACGAGGCAAAGGTCGAATAGTGAGCCATGCAGTTGGTATTTGATGTAGACGCCCAGGTCTAGATCCATCACAGCATGTCGTAATATTTGGGTGAAAAATAGGTTGAATAGCACCGGAGCGAGGACACAGCCTTGTTTCACACCACTGGAGATGTTGAAGTCTCTTGACCAGATAGGTGAATATCGGAAGTCTCTCCACCAGATAGGACTTCCCCTGTCATGTTGACATGAAAGAGCTGGATCAGTTTGATGAATTTTGTTGGGCAACCAAGCTTGCTAAGGATCACCCACAATGCGTCCCTGTTCACTGTGTTGAATGCCTTTGTCAGGTCTATGAAGACAATGTAGAGACTCAGGTTCTGTTCAAGGCATTTTTTCTGCATTTGCCTCACCGTGAAGACCATGTCAATGGTGCTGCGATCTGGTCAGAAGCCACATTGTGATTCAGGCAGGTTCTGCTCTGAAACAGATGACAGGAGTCTGTTGAGTATAACACGGGCGAGGATCTTTCCAGCAGTGGAGAGTAGTGAGATGCCTCTGTAGTTGTCACAGGCTGCTCATGAGCCTTTGTTCTTATATAGGGCTACAATGGAGGCATCTCTGAGTTCTGGGGGCATGTCTTCCTCTTCCCATATGCTGGTCAGCACTATGTGGAATGCCTGGAGCGCCTTTGCATTTAAGGCCTTGTACACCTCGGTTGGGATCCCGTCTTTACGGGGTGCCTTGCCTGCACTCATTTGTTTAATGGCTTTTTGGACTTCCTCTATTGAAGGAGGAACATCATGTTGTTCAATGGTGCGGTTTTGGGGGATCTGGTCAAGGGCGCTTTGGTCAACTGAAGAAGGTCAGTTGAGAAGCTGACTGAAGTGTTATTTCCACCTGTTGCTGATGCCTTTTTGTCTTTTATGAGAGTGTCACCATCAGAGGATAGCAAGGGAGTGGTGGTGGGTTTTAATGGCCCATAGACAGTCTTGAGGGCACTGAAAAATTGTTTGTAGTTTTTTGTATCAGCAAAATGCAGGATTTCTTCTGCCTTTTTTTTCCCACCATCGGTCTTGCATCTTCCTGATCTCACGCTGTGCCGTGGCTTGGAGAGACTTGAATCTGTCCTTTTTAGGAGCAGAGTTTGGGTTATTTTGCCACTCCATAAAGGCTTTGTTCTTCTTGCTCAACAGGTCTTCAATAGCAATGTTGTTCTCATCGAACCAGTCCTGGTGGTTGTGTTGTTTTGGGCCTAGGACTGCCTTTGATGTTTCCTTCATTGCATCTCTGAACTGGTTCCATTTCTTGGTTGAGCTTCCAGTGAGTGGTCCCTTGGCAGACAGCTTGAGGTCCAGGCAGGATTGTAATGTTTGCAAATAAGATGGATCTCTAAGATGACTCACGTTGTAAAATGCGTGAACTGTCTGGGCTCGTTTTGGATGGTGAGGCGCAATGCGCATTTGAAGAGTCGCTCTAACCAATCGGTGGTCTGTCCAGCATTCAGCTCCTCTCATGGCTCTGGTGATCTTTACATCTTGGATGTCTCGCCGGCGTACAATGATGTAGTCAATGAGATGCCACTGTTTTGATCGTGGGTGCATCCACGTTGTTTTATATTTGTTCGCCATTCTGAACACAGTGTTCGTGATGGTGAGTTCGAACTCTGAGCATTTGCTGAGTAGCAGTAGGCCGTTGTTGTTCATTTTGCCCACGCCGTGTTTGCCGAGCACTCCTTTCCATCTTTCATGGTCCTGGCCAAAGCGGGAGTTGAAGTCTCCCAGTAGTATCAGCTTGTCATTTGTGGGCACTGAGTGCAGGATGGCACTCAGGTCAGAGTAGAACTGCTCGATGGTCTCCTCTGTGCTGGTCAGTGTTGGGGCATATGCCCTGATGATTGTGGCATACCGGTCTTTGCTGAGAGGCAAACGGATCTTCATGAGCCCACAGGCAAGTCTGGCAGCTGTTTGAGCAAACTGGTCTTGATGGCCAGGCCAACACCGTGGATTCTGTCTTCATTTGAGGCTCTACCTTTCCAGAAGAAGGTGTATCCAGTGGTGGGTTCGCTGAGTGATCCCTCTTCTGGTAAGCGTGTTTCACTTAGGGCTGCGATGTCGATGTTATATCGCGCCAGTTCTTTACCGATTAGAGCTGTTGTTCTCTCAGGTCTTGGGGTATTCTCTCTGTCAAGTAGTGTCCTGATGTTCCATGCTCCTAGTAGGAGTTTCTTTGTATTTTGTTTCTTTTGATTTTGACCACTTAAAGGGATGACCCGCCAGCCGCGGTGTGCTGACCGGGTGTTTGTAGGGCAGGCAATGTTTGGGACACCTTTTCTAGTCCCCTCCCTTGATTAGGGTGAGCAGTGCTGTCCTAGAGAGGGCTGCTCAGTCGCCCAGGATGCTGCCGAACGTCCCTGCTGCCCACAGGGCCAAGCGACCACTGGTCCGTGGGCCGTCTACATGCAGGATCATGACTACAACTGCCAGTGGTCACCTCCATCTGTTGCGTCGCCACTCCACCATCACCGCAGGTCTTGAAGAGGGTGGACAGGGTTAGGATAGATGAGCATGTACAAAGATACTTGTGTGTGAAGGAGATTTAAGTGGAAAAGCCGATGCACAGAGACAGTCCCACTCTCTCGGCGTTGGAAGCCTGAGTCCAGTTGCACGAAAAATTGTTACGTCTGGAGACTTCCTCAGCTGCATTGGATGGCCGTGTTGTCCTTTGTGCTCCAACACGCTCTAAGCACTCCACAGTGCCTTGCTGCGTCGCCCTCTCAGCCATTGAACCTTCTTATTGGTTTCTTCTGTCTGTTCAGCCAAAGCAGTCTTCACATGCTGGGTGAGCAAAGCCCTGGTTCACCATGGGTCGATGACCCGATGGCTACCCTCACAAGGTTTGGCCGGCCTGTCAAAGCTGTTGCCCGGGGTGTGGCTGTTGCTGCATGCTAGCAGCTACTGGGAGCCACAAGTGAGGGCTGGGTGCCAGGTGGGGGTCAGAGGCTGGAGAGCTGCCCTAGGAGGGCACGACAAGCCCTCCATACCAGAGATACTACCCTTCCCTGAGCACCCCAACATATATATATATATATATATATATATATTATATATATTCTATCATGGACAAATATAATTCATAATTTTCTCATCTTTTGTTTCAGAAGAATAGCTTTGGATACAAGATGATCTTATCTTCATTTCAAGTTCAACATGGACTTTTAAGCAAATAAAATTTAAAGTATGGTCACAATTTACCAATGTAGGTTGCAATAATGTTTACTATTCCATTATTAATAATCATTGCTGGGTCCAGAAAGCTGGAGCACTTCCCCCATTATTTTCTCCATTCTGTTCTGGTTTAGTTCTGGGGAATAAAAAGGATTGACTAAACTGGGATTAGTTCTGGGGGACCTAAAACCTTTAATTAGGTTCCTTTTTCTTATTCACTTTTTCTCTCTTTCTTTGACACATTAACCCTTACCCTGGAGCCCATCAACTGAACACAGTTTGAAATATAGATGTTTTGAACAGGATGACATACATGTAGCCTTTTGCAATTTTAAGTAAATTTTTCTAATTATTGTGGTCCATATTTCTCACAGAATTCATAAAATCTTTCTTGTTTCATGCACAATGCACAATTCTATAGATGCTGATACTTTTTTCCTTTCTCATATAAAACTTTCATAGACAGAATCATTGTTTGAAAAGGTGTTTGACTCAAGGCTTTTTTTCTTCTCTCAAGGCTGCTTGCCTTTCAATTTAAAATTACAACCCAAGCATTTCTAAACCACAACATTCAATATTTTTTCAAACTGCATATGTGGTTTACATTCTTAGGAAAAAAAAAACTTTTAAACAATCTTTTTTTTTTTTCCAAACACAAAACAGATCTCAGTTTATGAAGTGGAGTGGACCAGGCACATGGAGCACTGGATTTAGAATCAGGAAGACCTGGGTTCTAATCCTGTCTCAATTACTTGCTATTTGACTGTGGGAAAGTCACAAAATATCTTTAATTTTCCTCATCTGTAAAATGAGAAGATTGGACTCAGTAACCTCTGAAGTCCATTCTAGTTCTATACTTTTATTAAAATGTTTTTTCAAAGAGGACCACACACAGTGGTGGTTAGTTATATGGTCAGAAGGCAATAGACCAGGCAATAAAAAAAAAAATTAAAAGGCACTTTGCCTTCCTAGAGTTTAGCCCAGCAAGGCTGATCACAAACATTCACATTTTTCATTCTCGTCTGAACACATCTTAAACATAAAACTCATTAAATAAAACAATTCAATGTAATTTTCACATTCAGTCCAGTCTGTTGAATTAATTAAGGCTCCTTTTCCCTCCTTAAGGAATAGACATTTTCAAATGTAGCAAATCTTTGGAAGGATTTAGATTGTCCCTATTTAATCCCCTCAGGGGAGTATAGAAGGGCCTAGTGTGTATGGTCCATGGGGTCATGAAGAGTCAGAGCTGGACATGACTGAACAACAATAAACTTAGCCCTCTCCTCCCTTTGCTCATAGTCTTCTTTCTTTTCTCCCTCCCTCCCTTCCTCTCTCTCTTTCTCTTCCTTCCTTCCTTTCTTTCTTCCTTTTGTCTCTTCCTTCCTTTCTTCTTTCCTTCCTTCCTTCCTTCCTTCCTTCCTTCCTTCCTTCCTTCCTTCCTTCCTTCCTTCCTTCCTTCCTTCCTTCCTTCCTTCCTTCCTTCCTTCCTTCCTTCCTTCCTTCCTTCCTTCCTTCCTTCCTCCCTTCCTCCCTCCCTCCCTCCCTCCCTTCCTCCCTTCCTTCCTTCCTTCCTTCCTTCCTTCCTTCCTTCCTTCCTTCCTTCCTTCCTTCCTTCCTTCCTTCCTTCCTTCCTTCCTTCCTTCCTTCCTTCCTTTCTTCCTTCCTTCCTTCCTTCCTTTCTTCCTTCCTTCCTTTCTTCCTTCCTTCCTTCCTTCCTTCCTTCCTTTCTTTCTTTCTTTCTTTCTTTCTTTCTTTCTTTCTTTCTTTCTTTCTTTCTTTCTTTCTTTCTTTCTTTCTTTCTTTCTTTCTTAGACCCAAAGGTAAGAAAAAGAGAAGCTACATAAAAGGATTCTATAACTCTAAAATGACTTCCAGCAAGACTTTTCATAGGTTAGGTAAAATCCTGATGGAAATTAGAAGCTTGAGACAAAGAGTGTTATGTTGGGATGAGCTTCATTTTCACAGATACACAGGGAAGAGGGTGGAGTCAGAATTTTCCTTTCCAAGCCTGCAGTTCAATTTACCAAGGAGAAGCTTGGTCCATGGGGCAATCTGCTGGAGAGATACTTCTACCTGTGTGGCAAAAATTTCTTATACCAATACAGAACTCCAAGCTAAATAATAGATCTATTGAGAGGAGACCTACATCACAACAAAACTGGACCCTGGTCCCATCAGAACCAGAGACCCTGAGCCTTAGGAGATGGCCGTTTTTATAGAGAGAAATCTTAGGACATAGTGACAGTGATATGAAAATAGAAAAAGATGCTAAAATCTTTCACATAGGCGGTACTTAATTTGTGACACAACTACTGATTAAACAAGTGATTGTAAAAGATCACTTTGAGTGGTAAATTAAGGCTATTATTATTGCTAACCTTTTAAAGGCCTTTACCCTCTTGGAGTCTTTTACTGACAATATTAGAAGTCAGCAGTTTAGAGAACAAGAGGGCCCCTCTGCCTGTGTGACCCTCTTGGGCTTTTACCCCAATCAGGCTGTGGTGGGCTCAGTAGTAACTTTTTGGTTATAGGCTTAAGATCAAAAAGATGTAAACAAGATTTGATGCCACCCTAAACTGTAACTTTCTTAGCTAATTCTTACAATTTTTATAAAGCAAATCTACCACTTTGACTATTTGCTCAAAACAAATAATTAAGTTATTAATAATAAGCATAAAGGCTAATATGACTATAATTGTAAAAGGGGTTAGGAGTTTCACAATCATACCTGGTCTAAGGTATTGGTAAGTAGAGAGGGGCCTGATAATGGCTTTTTACCGGTGACAGTGGGAGAGGCAGCATGCTGCAAAACTTTCACACACTTAGGGTGCATTCAGATTATATAGACTTAAATTAAAATCGTTCCACAAGTTATAGGAAGTGATTAGATATATTCTTTTTGACTGAATTCCACATGAGGAATTTGCATGCAAGTAGAAGGAAAACAAGAACTCCACTCCTTGGAATTAGGCAGCTTAGGCAGAAA
Organism: Monodelphis domestica; assembly: GCF_027887165.1. Taxonomy (NCBI): domain Eukaryota; kingdom Metazoa; phylum Chordata; class Mammalia; order Didelphimorphia; family Didelphidae; genus Monodelphis; species Monodelphis domestica. Next base: position 224,015,647 of record NC_077228.1, on the reverse strand, counting down.
CAGGAATAAACCCGAAGAGGAATAATTGACTCATTAGAGGAAAAAGAAATTTTAATATTTTCAATCTTTGTCAGGAAGCCTATGAGCAAGTTTTCTTTGATGTATCAAAAGATATCTTTTAAAAAATCTCTAATTTCACATGGGGTACTGGACCCTGAAGGGAAGCAGTCCTGTCAGCAACCTCCCCCAGATTGGTCCATTGATTTTTCCAAACAAATTGCACAAAAAGTGTTCTGGTAAAAATTGCATAATAACTGTTCTACTTCTTGCTTTTAGCAAGTCAGTAAAAAAAAACATACTAAAGGACCACAGAAGACAGATATAAAAGAAAGGTCATAGAGAGACTCCTTTAATTTGTAGTGAATATGCTTTCTCTGGGCTCACTAACCCAGTCAGGCCAGCTACATCTTCCTCCTCAGAGTTCTAGGGAAAAAAAATCAAGTTTATTAAGTGCATACTATGTATTAGGGACTTTGATAAGCACTTTACAAATATAATCTCATTTGATTTTCACAATCACCCTGGGAAGTAGATGCTGTGACTTGCTCAGGGTCACGTAGTTAGTAAGAGTCTGAATCTGGATTTGAGCTTAGAACTTCCTGGTACTAGGTTCAGTATTCTCTCCATTATAGCTACTGTTAGTGGTACCCGAGAGCTTGAGTTTTTAATGACACTGGTGGCTCAAGTCCCCATCCTAGGCCCCATACTTAATTACTATTATTATTTTAATTCCATTTAACTAACATCAATTAGACTTTATAAAAGGATATTTACTTTGAAGATATGGCAAAAAGGGAAATGGAAATATAAAGTAAATATTCCTCCCCCTCCTCATTCCCCTAACACCTCTCTAATATTTTTCTTTATGCTGACTCGTCTCTGGAGAATTAGAAATATCTACATGGTATTATTGGTCTCACCAAGTTCACATCCAAATACAGATTCATACCAGATGAGTTCTTGTCTCAGTTACTTCTGGGCTGGGTCCCAGTGGTCCCTACTATACTCTCAAGGCACCATTAGCAAGAAGAGGTCAGCTTGAAATAATATCCAATCAAGAGAAGAGGTCCAACTGAGAGAGCCAGGGGGAGGTTGGCTAATGCCTTTTGGAATGCTTCTACAACCTTTTAAGAGACTCCTATTCACCAGATAGTTAGCTGACCAGAAGCAGTTGTAGAATATTTTTATGTATGTTCCAAAATCTCTCCAAAGCTCTTCTATTTCATGTCATCATGACCCTCTTGGAATCAGAATACTTTGTCTTCCACTTGGAGAACTGCATCAGCCAAACACTATTCAATCTTCTAAAGACTGGACTTATTGGCTAGTTCCTAATTATGAATAAATGAATGAAAAAGCATTTAGTGAGAACTGACTATGGACAAAATATAATGCTGAGTGCTAGGGATATAAAGAAAAAACCAAAATGTTTCCTACTCCCAAGAAACTTAAATTCCAATGAGTGAGACAGCATATATAGGAAATTTCAGTTGCAATTAAGATGGAAAAGCCCTGTGGTTCTTAGAGTAGAGCAGCAAAGAGACAGCAATGTGTCTTTTTTAGTGTCATTTCTACTGATAAAATTCTATGATGCTGAACCACTGGAAACTGCCTAGAATTTTCTCTGGCTTTTAAGAATTTGTGGCTGCTGAGGAGGTAGGGGATGCAACATCTCTAGAGATAATTGTTTGGTCATATCTTGGTCTTTTCCTTAGATGATGGCTGTGGGTGTCATTGTCAGTAATATGGTGAATAATTGTTATTACCAAGACTGTTGGGTTCATTTGTCAGTTTATTGGCAGTTGGCATCATTGGTAGTTGGGATGACAACCCTTTCTACACAAAAGTTGCCCCTTTCCTTGTTGATAGTTTCAAGGACCTGGATGGAAAAAAAGTCCTCTTTTTTAGGAGTTGAGGAGGTTATTAAGAACCCCTTTGGAACAAAGGCTACCTTCTATTACCATTGGCCATGTAGGTGAGCTAATTAATTTTTTTCAGAAATAAAATTGTTGGTTTTATTAGGTTAATGGCAAGGGCAAAGGTAAAAAGATCTTTTTAAGGTACAAAAATAATCAAGGAATATATATCTCCTCTCTCTGGATTAAATGAAGCATATTTTCTGCAGGACCCATCTTTAAGGGAAACCAGTATGCTATTCATTCAGCACCTAGTTTGTGCCAGGTACTGTGTTAAGTATTCTACAAATATTATCTCATTAGATCCTCATAGCAACCCTGAGAGATAGGTGCTAATATCCCTATTTTATATATGAGGATGCTCAAGTAGAAAGAGGTTGACTTTCCCAGTCACGCAGCTAAGAGATATCCAAGGCTGAATTCATTCAAACACACTTCATCCTGATTCTGTCCTCAGCTCTCTCTCAGCAGCACCACCTAGCTGCCTCTGTGCCATTCCAGCTGCCTAATTTTCCTAAGAGGAAAGAGCCAAACAATGATTCTGTAGCTTTGATCCTGGGTGATTCAAAAGAAAATAGTATTACCAAGAAAAATGGGTAAATTGGTAAATTGAGAGGTAGAGCAGACTTCTTTTTTTCTCCATTTTTTGTAGGGGATGAAATGAACTGTTTCAGACATGTTGAGTCCGAGGGGACAGTGGGACATCTAGGTGGAGATCCTGAGCAGTCATTGAAAAACTGAGACAGGAACACCTGCTGACAAGGGACTCTAAGTTTCTCTGTCTCTGTCTCTGAGTTGTTTTTACACATGTTGATTCTGAGATCACATTAGGACATCCAAGTGTTGGTCCTTTGTTTGGAAGATAACTAATGACATCATAGGATAAGATTTTGACTTGTGTATGAGTTGAATTTAAGTGAGGCAGAGTTGCATAAAGTTGCCAGTTCATTCTCTCTTCTAGAGTCATTGAAGTCCAGTGTCAAGACAAATTTCAGGATGATTGGTGATGGCCTGGGATGTGGTGAATGACTTCAATGAAGTTTTCACATTCTTGGGGTATATATCCCCTTAAGTCATTGATAAGTTTGGGTACTGTTAGTTATCCTCAACCTGGTTTAGCTCATCTACCAAGTCAATTTTACCAGGATGTGGCTGCTGCACATGCTATAGTTTCTTAGAGCCACAGATGACAGTTAGGGGAAAGGTCACCCCCAAAGGTGGATGAGTTGTCCTGAAAAGGGCTTGGCAAGTCTTCACATTTGAGGTGCTAGTCCTTCCTGAACAACCCATAGGTGGAAATATTCTTTAGTCAACTGGAAAGCTGAGGCTGGAACACCTGATGACAAAAGACTTTCTCTTTACATCTGTCTCTGATTGTCTCTTTCTGTCTCTGTTTTGATTCCTTATCTTTAGTCCCAAATTATACCTTCCTGAAATCATTCTATATGCATATCATAAGAAAGAGTAAATTAAAGTCATAAGAAGGGAATGACATCATTAAGGGAAAGAGTGTAGAGAGGGAAGAGAGTAGGAAACAAAACCTCAACAGATATCCTTATGTAAAGGACCAGAGAAGTTTAATGAATCACCTAATGAATCTGAGAACAAGTAGTTAGTCTGTTAGGAAGAAAATAAGTAGGGAAAACTGTTATTGAAATTTAAGTAGAAAAGACTATCAGAGGTAATAGCCAAAAAGTGATGCAGAAATTTTAGGGAAAAGGAAGTCTAAGAAAGCTTTTTGATTTGGCAGTTGAGTTTGTTTATCACCTTAGAAAAGGTAGTTTCATTAGAAAAGTGAGTCACTTAAATCCTCTACAGTTTAGTTTTCTCAGCTGTAAAATGAGGAGGTATGATTAGATGTCCACTGAATTTCCTTCTAGCTCAAATCTATGATCTATAAAAAATGGAAACTCCTTTAAAGTAGATAATTTAATAGTGAAGGGAAGAAGAAATAGAAAAATAGCTTGAGGAAATAATGGGATTAAGGAAAGGGGGATTATTTTTTAGGATAAGAGCATATTAAGAGATATACATGTTTTTAGAGTTGGTGTAGATGACAAGATAAGAAAAGAGAGAGAAAATGGCATATGGAACAAGGTCCTGAAAAAGAGAAAAGGGGAACGAAATTAAGGAAGAATAGAAGAATTAACCTCATCAAGGAAGAGAAAGTAGAAAAGGATGAGAGTTGAAATATCTCATGATGAACAGTAGGAAGTGAGGAAGTGTGGGATGTTAATGGAGATTTGAGGTGGTTTCAATAGTCACTATGCATAGGTGGTTCCAGTTAACAGTTCTATCCACTTACCTTGTTATGATAAAATTATTTCATAGGTTCATATATCCTTAGGAAACTTTTTAAAATTTATTTTTTCCATGTTACCAATATATTTAAATATCCATTAAAATTGATAAACAAATAATTTTCATTTCTTTCTTTTTTTTTTACTTGGTATATACTTGAGGCATTGCCTAGTTGTCTAATCATGACAGTGTTGTGACTGGGACAATGGCCCTAGTAGAATTTTTCAGAAAGTGATGGGGGATAAAAGGAAGGAGCTACAAGTTAATCTGCAAGATAAGTCACTTTGAGGAAGGGAAAGGCCAATGTGGGGCACATTTTGTGGGAAAAACCAAAAGGCACAGAAATCCTGTAGAGGTGGACAGACAAGGCTCTAAGTGGTGGGAGAGAAGCAGGGAGTGGTGGAAGGGAACCAAAAACAAACTTTGTCTACTTTGTAATTTTTTTCCTAGTATTGATCTTGTTGCTTCATCTTAGAGAGTCCAAGTATATTTTGCCTTTTAACTCTTATCTGGCCCTGTTTTCTTCTACTTATCAAACAAAGGAAATGAGAAGTGATCTTGAATCACTGATATAGTACTTTAAGCATTTTTGTGCAAACCATCTTATTTGATCCTCATGATCATCTTTGTGAGGCAAGTATTCTACAAGTGGTCTAGAGACTAGTCTTTAAAACATTGAATTATTCATATTTTCTAAAAAATATTTTAATGTCTAATAGCCAACAATGGTATATTAAAAATTTTGGATTGTTTCAGAGTTCTTTGTAGCAGAAATTGAGAAACACTGGACTAAATGATGTCTGAGATCCCTTCCAGTCCTAAGTCTGTCATCCTGTGAATTATTATTATTCCACTTTTTGGAGAGGCAGTGTGGGGATAGTCAAAAGATCATTGAATTGGGAGTTAGAAAATCTCTCACTTAAGACATGTGTACATTGACAGGAAATGGAAAGAATGTACAGAGGCAGAAGCAAGTATCAGGAGGTGTTCTGGGGTCCTACTGCATATTAGAGAAATGTGGAGGGCATGAAAGAGCAGACAAAGGGATTGCAATGTGTGTGATGATGTGATGATGATATAGTGGGGATGGGTAAGTGTTTCATTATAATCTAGTCAAATTACACCTTTTGAATGAAGATCATCATTAAAGACACTTTATCCTAGAGAAATTTTAGCTCAGTCAGGGGCATCATTATGGGATACTTAGGAAAATGATAGTAATTCAGATGAAACCTAAGGGAGAAGTCAAATTAGGATACAGGTTTGTGCTTCAACTTCTGGCCAAGGAGGAACCAACCTGCGGAGGTCATTGCAGAGTGAATCCACCCATAATTTATGACTAGAAGCAAATTCCAGTAAAAGTCTCAAGTGTACACAACATGTTCTCACAGACAGATTCACAAAATACTATCTAGAACATTTTTTTTTTTGGTGTTGCATCTCAAACTACCCATATTATATGTAATCACTTTGTTAGTACATTTTTATCCAGTCCCATCTTGTTCCTGTTAGACCATCCAGCACCAAAGAATCCCATTACCCTTTGCTGTGGGCATCTTCCTGAAGAGTGTCCTTGGAAGGGAGATGGGGGTGGGATAGAAAATGGTCCATTTCTCATAGCTGTGCCTTCCTTTCCATTCCCAAGCTCCATGTTAATCTTTGAAATATCTCTGTGCATTTAGGTAGTTCTTCCATGTCTCACTAGGAGAAGGGAGAAGGAAGAGCAAGAGGTGGATATTTATTTCTTACTACATTTTAAAATATTTGTCAGAGGGAAATACACAGTGAGGGTGTGGGAATTGATTAAATTATGGCAAAACAAAATACATATGGTTTCCCATTTGGTTTTCATTTTGATTCTTCAGAAGTGACCAATTGCTAGTATTTTGAGACAGGAGTATCCTTCAGTATAGATGGAGTAGTACAACCATCTGAGTGGCATAAAGTAGGGAATGATGGAGAATTTTATCTTCTCCCCAGCTCTTCAAGCAAAAATATCTTCACCACTGGCCAGAAATTCCTAGCATTCACAGTACAATATTACTTTGAAACAAAACAAAACATTTTAATTGAGCTAAAGCTTTTATTAGAGGCAGCATGGTATAATGAAAAGAGCACCATATAGGGAATCTGGAAACTGGTGTTCTAAGCCTGGCTCTGCCAGTTAACTATCTGTATGAACTTAGACAAATCATCTCTTCCTGTGAACCTCAGTTTTCTCTTCTAGAAAATGCAGAAGTTGGACTAGAACATTTCTAAAGTGCCTCCCAGCTCTAGCTTACTAGCCATTGTATTATAATGAAACAATTTTTTTTCTGACTTTACTACTGACTTTTTCTGACATTACTACTTACCTAAGAGTAGGATACACAGGAAAGATAAGGGTACATTTTCAATGGGCAGGGAAAATGGAGTTTGGGGTTGCTGTCCTGGCCAGCAGAGTAGGAAGCAGTGAATCTAGTACTGGATGAGTACAAACCCTGAAAAAACATGAGAACACTAGACATCTGGGGGATCACGTGGGAGAACATGACAAACTTTGCCTATTTCATAACTTGCCCTGCTTCTACATATTCTAATGAATGAAGACTTGGATATTGCCTAATAGTATTCCATGGAAAACCAGGATGAGGAAAAGAGTAATAATTGGGATTTATGAAAGGAAACTTTCTCAGGAAATTTTTAGACTCAAATAGCTCAAAACTGCCCTAAAACTTTTGGGAAATACTATATAATATTTTAAGGTTTGTAATATGCTTTACAACCATTTCTTTCTCTTCAAAAATCTATGAGGTTTATAGATACCATTATCTCCATCTTACAGATGAAGCAACAGAGTGATTTGTAAACACAGTTGAAAAGTATTGGAGATGAGATTTGAATTCAGGTTCTCCTGACTGCAATGCTGGCCTTTCTTATCTGCACACCACAGTCCCCATGATGATGAAGAAGATGATGGTAATAGCTTATATTTTTCAACATTTTATTATAAAGATGCCATTGAAGGGCTGGTGAATGTAAGCTCACTGAGGGAATTGAATTTTTGTCTGTATGTACTTGGAACATAGTAGGCATATAAATACTTGTTGATTGATCTACATAGGGAGAGGATAGCAAAGTTATGGTAGCAGGGGTTTCTATACATTACCTCATTTGATATTTATGGTAACTAGATGGTGTAATAGAAAGTGCATTGGACCTGGAGTCAAGGAGACTTGAGTTCAAAACCAAACTTAGACACAATGTGACACCTGGTGAACCTTTTAACCTCTAACTTCCTCAGTTTTTTCACTTGTAAGATTAGGTTAATAATAGCAACCAAATCCTAGGTTGTTGTGAGGACCAAATGAGATAATATTTGATAATATTTGGAAACTTTAAGGGCTCCATAGATGCTAGCTATTATTTAAGACTAAAACAAAGTGGATTTGCTTATTAAGCCCATTTTGGAGATGAGAAAACTGAGGGTCAGCTCATGGAAGAAGGAAGAATTGCCCAAATTATTAAATGATGGAGTGAGGCTTGAGGTCTATGTCTCTACTTTAAGAGTAATGTTTATTATATCAAACCAGTTAGATGAAGTAGTTTACATCTGGACATCAGGGGATTTCTTTAGGAAGTCAAGCCCAGTTCTTGGTCTCACATCCTCTCATCCTTTACAGCAGATTAGCATTCACTTCTCTCTCTTAAATATTCAATAGCTAACTACTGGTTCCTTCCTTATTACCTCTAAACAGGTTTTAAAAACATGGACACTTGTCCAGGGACCCACTCCTCAGTAGTCTAAGAGTAATATTTTATTTACATTTTAATCATGGATGTGCATATTTGTGTGTGTTTGTGTGTATGTGTGTGCTTCTCAGCATGGTTCACTGAGAATCATGTTAGATTTGAAGAGTTTCAGTCCTACCTTTGCCATCACTTGGCTGACTGGGCAAATCCCCTAACTTCTATAATTTTCAGTTGCTTTTGTAAAATGAGGGGTTAATCAAGATGACTTCTAAGGAACCTTCTGACTCTAAATAATGCTGTGATTCTCTCTAATGCTTTCTCTCACTTAGTAGAACTCTTAGTTTAAGGAAGAGAGATTCTTCCCTCAGTGGTAATGATAGCTCTAAGGATGTGACAATGGAAGCATGTGTTTGACTCATTCTTTACTTAAGTCTCTGACTGCCTGTTAGGGGGGTAAATAGGATGAATGGTAACATAATAATAACTGTGAAAAAAAGTCTGTGTAATAAAGGTATCATTTCTCAAATACATAGAGAAATGAGCCAAATGTATAAGAATACAAATCATTCCTGAATTGATAAATGGTCAAAGGATATAAATAGGGAGTTTTCAGATGAAGTAATATAAAAATTAAAATTATATCTTAATAATAAATATTATATTTTAGGAGGTTTATTAAATGATCATTAGAAATCAAAGAATAAAGAGGATACAAAATAAAAACCACATGCCCATGGCTGGTTAGCCATTTTCCAAAATCCCTACCTTACCACTATCACCGAGGATTACTGCATCATGCCAAAGAGGGTGTGGGAGGAGTTGCAGCCAGTTAAATACCAATAACATGATCTCACCAAAGTGGAGATGCAGGGGAGATTATAGGGAATTTTGGGAAATACTAAGGACTTTTGGGGAATGAGGTCAAAGGTTAAAAATCTCCATTTATATAGTAATCAAAACTATAGTTGTTTAAAAAATACTGTCACTATTAATTAGAGAAAGGCAAAATAAAACAGCTCTGAGGTACCACATCACACCTAAGATTGACTATTATGTCCTAAAGGGAAACTGACAAATGCTGAAGGGAATGTGGGACACTAGTACACTGTTAGTGGGGTTATGAACTGATTCAACTATTTTGAAGAGCAGTTAGGAACTATATCCAAAGGGCTTTAAAACTGTGTATATCCTTTGATCCAGCAAGTTCACAATTTGGTTTCCATCCCAAAGAGATAAAAAAAAAGAAAAGGGAAAGGATTTATATGTACAGAAATATTTATAGCAGCTCTTTTTGTGCAAAGAATTGGAAATTGAGAGGATGTTCGTCAATTTGAGAGTGGCTGAACAAGTTGTGGTATATAATTGTAATAGAATACAATTGTGAAATGATGAGCAGGGTAATTTGAGAAAAACCTGGAAAGGATTATATGAACTGATGCAGAGTGAAGTGAGCAAATCTAGGTGAACTTTATACACAGTAATAGCAATAATGTATGATGAACAATTGTGAAGGTTTTAGCTATTCTCAGAAGTACAATGATCTAAGACAATTCCAAAGGACTCTGGATGAAAAATACCATCTGCCTTCAGAGAAAGAACTGATGGAATCTGAATCCAGACCAAAGCATACTACATATAACTTACTTTGTTTTTTGAGTTTTTTCCATAAAAGGATTAATATGGAAAAATATTTTTACTTGATTGCACATGTAAAGTCTATACCAGGTTGCTTACCATCTCAGGGAATGGGGAGAAGAGATAGGGAGGAAGAGAATTTGGGACTCAAAAAATGTCACAAATTGTTTTTACATGTAACTAGAGAAAATAATAAAATATTATTTTTTTAAAGAACTGAACTAATCTCCATCATTATGAGTGTTCAGGTAATAAGCTTATGTTGGGGAAAGGCATGATATTCTTGTGTGGAAAACAAGCAGAAAACAGTTGAAGAGAAATGAAGAGCCATACTCCTTTATTTTCTTCTCTTCCCCCCTCCACTTTTCACCTTACTTTTATGTGTTGTTCTCTTCTGATCAGAATATAAGCTCCTTGAGGGTGAGCATAATCTTTCTATCTGCTTGTATTTGTGTTTCCAATAATTAGCATAGTGCTTGGCACATTGTGAGTATTTAATAAATGTTTGCTATCTTGATATTATGTAGGCCAAGGACTATACATCTTGAGATCCTAACCTTGACAACTTGGATGGCTATCTTTAAATTTGAGAGTTTCTGAGTTTGGTGCCCAGGTGTCCTAGGTGTCCTATTGTCTGCCTAACAATACTGTCAGAGGAAATTACCACCAGGCTCATTATGGAGCTGAATGAATAAAGAGAGAGCTGGTTGAAACCTACCTGGTCCTTAGGAACTGAACAAGTCTGAGATGAAAATGAAGTATCTATTCCTAAGTCCCAAAAAGTTGTTTTTACTTTCTATGGGGAGTATAATGAGCAACTTGGGATGTTCAAATGTTTTATGCAATTGTTTTTGTGTGCTTTTCAGGCTGTGTCTCAAGTATTTTCTGTGGTTAGAACTGTAGGTCCTATACTTGACACCCACATTGTACACTAAATACTTTTTCTAGAAAAGACCCTGTTGCCCACATTTTGGTGAGGCTTTAGACATGTCATAACTGAGATAGATATAAGAAAAGGGATTAGACCTGTAATTTTATTTGCCTGGGGAACTACCAGATGAGGAAACTTTTGCTAATGCAAGTCAGCAACTTTTCTGCAACTCATAGTCTTATGGAGTTGCCTGGATCATTGGGAGATTAACTTGCTGAGTCACAAGGGCCATTATGTATCAGAAGTAAGACTTGAACTAATATCTTTCTTGCTCAAAGACAACTTTTCCAACCACTATGCAATTCTGCCTTTTAAGACAGATACATCAAATTTGTTTTTAGAAATTTCTCCAGTTACTCAGGGATGAAGGTGAAGAAGCAGAGCCACACAGAAAAGAGTCTGATTCCTTTTCTTTGGGGTCAGGTGTCCAAGATGAATCTAAATTCAGAGTCAGAGATCCTAGAATGTAAATTACATTAAGTTTTCAATAAATTCAAAATTCTTGTGTTTATAATTCATAATTTTATAATAATAAGGTTATAATTTATAATTATAATTTATAATTGCATGGCCTTCAAGAAGCCAGGGTCACTTCTCTTCCTTGGTGAGACACTGGAGAAGTGTGGCAGTGGATCAGCCTTGGAACATATGCAGATTCTTGGATATAGTGTCTCTCTCTCCTCATCTGCATTCACTAACCCTAGTTCTGGGGGGTATTGGGAGTGAGAAGATGGCACAGTTTGACGCTAAGAAGTTTGCTGAGAGTTAGCCTAGGAAGAAACTCTGGAGGAAGAAGGGACAGTGAGAAGAGAAGCCAAAGACCCAGTTGAGCAGGAGGAGGACAGAAAGGATGAGCTAGATGAATGTGAGCAAGCATTGGCTGCAGGGTCCAAAGCCAAGTGCCCCCTTGCTCATCTGCTCAAATATCTCTGTGTGAGATGAGTTTAAGAACAAATACTTCAATGAGGACACCCTCAAACAGATGCCTTACTTTTGGGAGCACTTTGACCGAGATGGCTAGTCCCTCTGGTTTGTCCAGTACCACTTTCCCCAGGAACTCAGTCATATATTCATGAGCTATAACTTCATTACTATAATATTTCAGCACATGGATAAACTGAAAAAGAATGGTATTGCCAATGCCATCCTTTTTGGCACTAATAACAGCAGTGCCATTTATGGAATCTGGGTTTTCCAGGGCCAGGAACTTGCCTTCCTGCTAATTCCAGACTGTCAGGTAGATTATGGGTCCTACATATGGACCAACCTGGATCCTGGCAGTGAGGAGCCCCAGATCATGGTCTGAGAATACTTCTCCTGGGGCAAACCCTTCAATTAGGGCAAAATCTTCAAGTGAACATTCAGTCTCCCTCCTACCCTGTCCCCCACTCTACCACCTAGCTGCCTGCTGCATCCTCTGTATGGAGGTGCCAATCATTAAAGGAAACTGAAGAACATGAAAAAAAAGAAGAAACCTATCCAAACCTTATTGGACCAAATAGCAAAATAAAACTAGAAAGAATCCATCAATAATCTCTTGCAAGAAACACTAAAGTAAAGATACCTAGGAATGTTACAACCAAAATTTAGAGCTTTCATGTCAAAGAAAAAAATATTGCAAGCAGCTAGAAAGAAGTTGAAGAACATGAAACTAGACAGGATCAGACATGATCATATATGTAGCTACCATGAGGGAAATAACATGATGGATTATATATCATACCAAAATTCAAAAGATAAAGACTTAGAATCATGAATCACTTATCTGAAAAAGGTGAGTATCATCCTACAGGGGGGAAAATAGATCTTAAATAGAATTTAAATAGAATTCAAATATTCCTGAAGAAAAGACTAGAGCTGAATAGAACCACTGAAATGCCAGCACAATCATCAGGAGAGACTGAGTAAGGGAACCATGTTTGAGAAATTGGAAAGAACTAAACAATGATGATGTGATTTTATACTAATGGGAAGGGGTGAAGAGTGTCTCTACTAGTAGAGAAAGTAGAGGGGGAGGAAGGTTAGTTACAGTGAATGCTCAGGAATGAGAAACTCAATTGCCTGGGTTTGATCTAGAGTACTTGGTCCGAGGTAGAGGTTGAGCACTGAGCATGTTGGATCTGTTTGGGCTAATTGTGTCAAACATACATCAGTCAAAAACCCAATGACTTAGTGCTACTTAAATTAATTTATAGACTTAATGTTATACCAATTAAGCTGCCAATTAATTATAGAACTAGAAAAAATTAATCTGGAATAAACAAAATCTTGAGGGTAGAAATAGTGAAAACAAGTGAGAAGGAATGAGTCCTAGCAATACCAGATCTCAAATTATAATAAAAAGTAATACTCCTCAAAACTTTTTGGTTTTAGTTAAAAATAGAAAATTTGATCATTGAGCTAAATTAGGTTCATATTACCCAGAAACAATTGAGCATAGTGTCATGGTGTTAGGTAAGCCAAAGGACTCCAGCTATCTGAGTAAAGGCTCACTATTGAAAGTGTGGGGAAACCTGGAAAGGCATCTAGCAGAAATTTGTTAGGTTAGCATCTTATACTATATAATACAAACTCCACATACCTACAAGGCCTAGATATAAAAATATATAAGGACAAAATATATTTTCCAATAGATATGTGACCAGATGTGAACAAGCAATTATTGAATGAAGAAAGTTAAAACTATAAACAATTGTGAAAAAATTATTCCAAATACTACTAATAAGAGAAATGTAAATTAGAACAACTTTACTGGTCTATTTTGCACCCATTAGATTGGAAAAGATGATAAAAAAGGAAAGTTGGAATTGTTAGAGGGGCTATGAGAGAGCAGGAACTCTTGGTGTTGTGAAATGGTTCAGTCCTTCTGGAACACAACTTAGAACTATAACCCCAAAGTCAAGAAATTGTGTAGACTCTTTGTCATAGTGATACCACCATGAGGCTTATAACTCAAAGAGATTAGAGAGAAAGGAAAAGGATGCATATGTAAAAAAAAATATATATATATATTTATGGAAATATTTTTTATTCTAGTAAGAACTGGGGGGAAGTGGTTACTGGAGGAAAAAGTGGTTACATATCAATAGAAAAATGATAGAGCGGATTATGTTATATGAAAACAATAGAAAAATGGTTGTACCATAAAAAATGGAGAAAGGGAAAAAATTTCAAAGAAATCTTAGAAACCTTGGATGAAATGATGCCCAGAGAGGTGAATTTAATCAGGAGAATTTAAACATGGTTACAACATTGTAAAGCAAAACAACTGTGAAAATCTTAAGAATTATGATTAATGCAATGACCATTTATAAATATAGAAGATTGATTATAAAGCATATGTATCATTTCTTGACAGAGAAGTGCAGAATGTGACATACATTTTCAAACATGCATGACCAAAATAAAGATTTGTCTTGTGGTTCTAAGCATATTATTTTTGCAAAAGATGCTTGTGTGTGTATGTATGTGTGTGTGATTGATGCATAGAGGTAAGAGGGTTATTCTGCTAATTTTAAAAATGAAGGAAATAGTATCAATGAATCATTAAAGAAAATTAAGAGAAGCCAGGAAAAGGTTCAGAGATTTTTAAGTAGGAAGAACTGGAACTGCTATGTAAAATTTGAAATACATTTTAAAAAATATATCACACAGTTTCATACAAAGTCCCCTTTTATGTTCTTCTTTATATGAAGAAATGTTCATGCTTCTTAGTGTCTGTCAAATTCATCATAATAATAACATTTTTGAATGAATTGATTTAGTCTTTTTATTTATTCATTCATTCATTCATTCATTTATTTATTTTTGAATAAACCCTTACCTTCCATCTTGGAATCAATACTGTGTATTGGTTCCAAGGCAGAAGAGTGGTAAGGGCCAGGCAATGGGGGTTAAGTGACTTGCCCAGGGTCAAACAGGATTTAGTATTTTTAAATAGTGATAATATGACACTGTGTCTATCCATTTTGGAAGTCATTCAAGAAAAAAATAAAATGGTATGTTTACTGGAGTGTCCAGGACTGGAAGGGAGGTCAGATCTGTTTAAAGTGGTAATACTCATGAATATTAATATCTCTGAATTAACAGCACCATTCATTCCTCCCTGATGGTTGCTTTCTCAGCTAGGGACATTAACAGATTATCTTCTAGTTGTTATTTAACAACTTACATGTTGACATTTGTAGATTATTCCAAAAAATGAAATCAAATGCATCATATCTTTGAGGGGATAGTGCCAGGAATGTTATAAAGAGTAAATACAATTTTGGTATCGATTGGATTAGGTGGTTTCTAAGATTTTTTATAACTCTGAACCTCTATAATTTTGTGCTAATACAAATTGCTGTTCAGTGGTTTCAGTTATGTCTGACTCTTCATCACTCAGATCATTTTACAGAGGAGGAAACAAAGGCAAATAGTTAAGTGATTCATCCAGGTTCACACAGCTAGCAAATATCTGAGATTAGATTTGAATGTGAATCTTTCTGACTCCATGTCCAACACTCTATCCACTGTATTGCTTTGCTTCCCTTTTATAAATCAGGGGAACTTTTATTTAAAGGAACTCTATAATACCTCTTTTTGTAATAATTCTATTTCTATTTTTAATATATAGGCTTTCTTCAGTTTAGGGTCAAGATATGTCAATTACCCTTCCTCTTGATTTCTAAATACCTTTTAATTTCATAGTACAATTTTTTTCAGATCTGAATATTAAAAAGTTGATTGAAAACTTTTTTAGGGTTGGTGTTCTAAAGAGTTGCCAGTAGACATATAGGAGGAATCAAATTTTGTGATTTCTTTTAATCATTTCATGTCACTAGATCTTACTGTTTTAACTATTGGAGGGAATAAAGGTGTTTTCATTGGGGTCACTGGTTTCTCTCTTTCATTTTGACTGTCTTCTTCTGTCAAGTCTTCAGAAGTTTTGATAAAATCTTGGAATGCTGGGTCTACAGTTGGGGAGAATCCTAGGTACTCCATCTGATTACTTATGGGCAGGTCCTGAGGCAATATTAATCTTCGCATCTCCTAGAAAGGAGAAAATGGTCATGATTCTCCAGCTGGAAAAAATGAACCAGAAAATGTCTAGGCAGCCCCTCCCCAGAAACACTGTAATATGTGATTCCTGACAGCATAGGATAGTGCCCGAAGAAGTGCAAAGCCATAAGCCAGCAGACTCAAGTTTTACCACCTATTAAAATTCTTATATGCTCATGGCCTGATTTCTTTAATGACTTGTCCAATTTCATTCAGGTCCATAACAATATAAGAAGCATTGAATAACAAATAAGACCCTGTTAAATGGGCTAGCCTGTCTAAGTACTTTTATTTTATTGGAATTTTCTTGGTTTTTAATCCAACAACTAGTTAGAAAGCTGGATTAGAATCCAGCTTTGCTATTTACTCTTTCTATAACCTTGGGGAAGGTTCTCTCTTCAATATCAGTTTTTCCTCTTTAAAATGAGAGGGTTGGTATGAGGTCTTTCTAGATTGACATCCTAGGATGCATTGGCTTGAAATAGATGGACTTGAAATTATTATTTTTAAATAAAGACCCCCCTTTTTTTTTGCTACAAGTTAGGATTTAGAGTTTGTCAGCATATGGGCAACATTTTCCCTGCTTTGAAGGGAACAGTATATCTGGATGATTAATACAATATTCAACCAAATCTTGCTTGATATGATGGAGGAAACACAGAACCTGGTCTTATCTCATGATTAAACACTGGGAGGCACTATTTAACTTAGTATTATTGACACAATGGGAATTATTCCAAGATGATGAACTTCTAGGCAGTCATTGAAATTAGCCTAGCAATGGGCAAGGTCATTTAGATAATTTGTCCATTCCTTCACTTCTTCACCTTAGTGACATTAGTCTGACTTATTTCCCCTAGGCATTCCACTGAACATCATAGACAACATGATTTTTCTCCCATTCCCTCCAGTCACCAACCTGCTGGTGGGATGTTCTTGGTCTTTACATTATTTTCTCCACCTTTGCTCCCGTCTCTGATGAAAGAGTGTTAAGGACAGTGCCTCTGCTCATGCCCTTGATCCCATCCCCTCAAATTAATTAATCAAATGCCTAATATCAATAAGAACCTGATCTAAGTGATGGGGACACAAAGACAAAAATGAAATAACCTCTAACCTTTAAAAGCTTATATTCTTTTGGGGGAATACAGCTATACCTATTTGTAAATAGAAAAAATATACAAAAATATTTGGTAATTTTTTTTTGGTTGGAGGCACTACTATCTGTAGAATCATGTCAAGTAAGTGTGCTCTTCAGCTTTGAAGGAAATCGGAGATTCTAAGCAGCTGAGGTAAGAAGGGAGTACATTCCAGCAATTAGGGAAAACCTGTGTAAAGAGATGGAGATTGAAGTGGAATTTTAGGTGTGAGAAACAAAAAAGGCCAATGTGACTGGACCATATAGTGCATGAAAGGGAGTAATGTATAATAATTCTGGAAAGGTAGGTTGAAGTTGGGTTGTAAAGGGAATAAAATAACAAACAGAGGAGCTTGTTTATGATATTAGAGCAAATAGGGAGCCAATGTAGTTTACTGAGCCCTTAAGGGGCTGCCATGGACAGCATCTGTGGTTTAGAAATAATAGTATGGTAGCTATGTGGACAATGAATTAGAGAGGGAGAAGACAAGGAAGACCAGTTAATGAGCAGGATGTGGCAATATTCTAGGAAAGAGATGAATCACATCTAAATTGTGATGATGTCCATGTAAGAGTATTGGAGAAAAGTCAACAATACTTGGCAACTGATTGGTAAGAAGGGTGAGGGGAAAAAGAATTAATTATGACTCTGAAGTTGCGAATCTAGGTGACTAGAAGAAGAACACCCTTCACTCATATAGGAAAGTTCAGATGAGGAAAGATTTGAGAAAAAGATAATGAGTTCCTTTTTGGATATGTTAAATTCAATGTTGGATTTAAAGTGTCTAATCAAAAGTTGGTGATTATGGAACTGAAGCTCAGGGAAGAGATTAGTATTGGGAATACATGGGAAGCTGATCATATGAGAGAGTATATAGAAGAGAGTCCATGTCTGCAACTGAAGATATACCCACAGGAGAGTCAAATAAGGATGACAATCAGGATAGGGGGGCTGAGAAGGAACTATCTCCTCTCAAATTAAGAGCCATCTTATCTATTGTCTTCTTCCCAGGTACCAGCAAATATGGTCAGTTTTAAAGACCTTTACTGTCATACTTTCAAGTTATTATACTTAATTTTACCTCCTATCATTAAAAAATTATACTTAATTTCTCTTCCTTTTTATCATAAAAAAGCTGCCTACCCTTAAATTTGTATCCCTTGTTGGAGCTTTATTTCCTCCAAAATTCTTTCACATAGTGTGTATATGCTATATCCCCAATAAGCTCTTTTGGGGAAAGGATTTATTTTGTTCTGTTTTGTTATATGTTATGTTACATCCAGAGCTTAACATGGTGCCTGGTACATAGTAGGCACTTAATAAATGTTTGTTTAATGACTATGTTATGCTATTATTTTTTGTTTTGTTTTTGTATCCCTATCTCCCATTAATATACCTTCCATATAATAAATCTTAATACTTTAAAATTTAATTTTGTCCATTTAAAAAGTGATGGTATGATAATGTGCTTATCCATTCAAGAAAAAAAAAAGACATGCTCACTGGAGTGGCCAAGGCCTGGAAAGGAGAACAGATCTGTCCAAATTGGCAGCACTTGTGAATGTTAATTTCTCCAAATCGGCACCTTCTTTCCTTCCTTCCTGCTAATCGTTTCCCTAGCTTTGATTCCATATAGTGTTGAAAGGGACCCTGCCATACAAGCAGAAAAGAAGTGAATTAATATTCATGTAATTTAATGTATTGACAAGAAAAATAAATGGATACAAAATGAGCTATTTGCTTTCTGCTCCATTCTTTGATGTACTTCTTATTTCTCATGGTCTGTATTTGATTCTCCTAGTGTCCAGAAGAATTTGTTGATTGGGATACAATATTCCATTTTGCAAATAGGATCATGGAATTAAGGAAATAGCATACCTACCTGGTAATTTGGAGACAAGAGCTATATTTCCAGTTTTGCCATTAGTTTATTGTGGTTGCAACCTTTGAGAAATTATTTCATCTCCTTAGGTTTTGATTTTCTTTATCCATAAAATGGGAAAGAATTGAGCTAGATTGTCTCTAAATCCTCAATTTGCCCAGACATTCTATGGCTTTGTGAATAGAAGCTAGGTCTGGGATAGTTCGTGCAAAGGTGGGAAGCAAAGAGATGACCTGGCTTTGTAAATATTAATGTCTTATGTAGATATGAATTGTTATGATTATTAGCCAACATGAAGAGCCTGAAGTCTTATCTCAGTATTTACATGAAGAATAAGGAGGTAATTATTCCCACTTTGGTTGTTTAGGCAAAGAAACCCATATATGTGATAGTGTCCCTAATCTCCCCTAACCCAATTGTGCCATCTCAGGCAAAAGGATAGAGAAAAAGGTCAAACAAAGGGGAAGATAGGGTTTGCCTATGTTTGATGCCAGAAACCTGTCCCTATGGTTGATTTTGCTCTTTGAAAAAAGCCTGTGCATATACATGTATATATATTCACATATCATATATATTTACATATATGTTTATACATATATGTAAATATATATGTGACAACTGGATGGGAGGATACTAAATAACTTCTAAAGTTTTTTTCTGATTGAAATTTATAATCCTATGAAACATATACCATGTTGTATAGGGGTTGTCATATGTATTATTGGAGGAAATGCTTATGCTGACAAAATTATGGAACCTTGAAGTACTGAAGAAGTGGAAGAATCAAAACTTGAACCTTGTTCTTTTGACTTTAAATCCGCTATTCTTTTCAATTCATCCAATCCATCACAGGTGTACAAGATTTAACCTTTTGTGTGATGGCTTGTTGAGTACTTTTCATGTCTGTTTGATACTTTTGGTGTCCATCTCCCACTCAGCTCTCACCTGTGGCTCCAAGAAACTATAGCATGCAGAAAGGCTATACAACCTCAGCAGATAGACTAAAGAAGGTTGAGGGTAATTGATGGGCCACAAACCCATTATGAGTTAGGGAGGTGTTTACCCTGAGTATATGAAGACTCCCTCCAGTGGAATGGGAGGATGAGAACAATTTGTTCTAAAAGTCATGAAGGTGGCTAAAGAAGGCACTGTGGAATGCTTAAACTTTCATCAGACCTCCAAGATACCAAGTTCATTCATTGTGTCCAGGGCCATCACCAGTTCTCCTGACTTTTGTCTTGCCACTGGACTTCAATAACTGGAAAATAAAGTGAGGCTGATGACTTTGTGAAACTGTCTTACCTCAATCTCATTCATTCACTCTGTGATGTCATTGATTCTCTTCAAAAATGAAGGTCAACAAACCACAGAGTATTAATATAAATATAAATATAAAGTTTTCCTGGTAAAACCATCCTTGATACAAGATAAAGGCAACATGATAATTATTTTATTGGATTTAGAGTCAGAAGGCCTGATTTCAAATCTCAGCTTTGCTATTTTCCACATTGTATGACCTTGGACAAGTCATTTTGTCTTTGAGTCTGTTTCCTCATCTATTAAATGAGATTGGACCTTTAAGGTTACTTGTAACCAAGCATCCCATTGACATATGATTGGACCATATCATCAAAGAGGCTTATTAGATAAGACCATAGCTATCACAATCCATATCTATATCTGTATAGTAAAAAAGGTAGAAATGAACCTTTTGTGTCCTAGCCCATTTATTCTAGTCTCAGGGATAAATAAAGCCACAAGATTAAAAAATATATTCATTTATTTTTTAGAATATTATTCCATGTTTGTAGGATTCATTTTCTTTCCCTCCCCTCTTCTCTCTTCACTCCCAGATCTGACATGCAAATTCCACTGGGTTGTACAAATGTTGTCACTTGATACCTATTTCCATTTTGCCATTTCCATAGAGCATTTTTTAAAAAAACCTAGACCCCAAATCATATACTCATATATACATGTGATAAGTGATGTCATATGTTTTGCTTTTGCATTTCTACTCCCATAGTTCTTTCTCTCAATGTGGATAGCACTCTTTAACATAAGTCCTTCAGGAGTGTCCTGGTTTGTTGCATTGCTACTAGTAGCAAGGTCTATTATATTGGATTTTCCCACAATGTTTTACTTTGTGTGCAATGTTCTTCTGATTCTGCTCATTCTCCTTTAAAAATCTGGATGCTATACCATTTGGTACATAAATGTCGAGTACTGATATTTCTTCATTGTCTATACTGCCTTTTATCAGAATGTAATTACCTTTCTTGTCTCTTTTAATCAGATCTATTTTGATTTTGGCTTTTTCAGATATCATGATTGTGACTCCTGCCTTCTTTTTCTCAGTTGATGCCCAATAAATTTTGTTCTAACCTCTTACCTTAACCCTGTGTGTATCTACTTGCCTCATGTGTGTTTCTTGTAAACCACATATGGTAGGATTTTGGCTTTTAATCTATTCTGTTATCTGATTCTGTTTTATGGGTGAGTTCATCCCATTCACATTCAGAGTTATGATTATCACCTGTGTATTATCCATCATTTTGATTTCCTCTTTTAGTCCTGTCCTTTCTTCTTTCTCTATTTCCTTCAACTAGTGTTTTACTTTTAATCAGCCCCATTTTTCTCCACCCTTATTTTACTTTCCTTCCCACCCCTCCCTTATTCCCCTCTTACTTTTCTTTAAGGTATATTAATTGCCCCCTATCCCAACATTTCCCTCCCTTTTAATATTCCCCACCCTACTCCCCACCTTCATTATTCCCTCTCAACTTCCCTGTAGAGTAAAATAGAATTATATACCACAATAGATCTGGTTGTTCTTCCTTCCCAGAACTGATTCTACTTAGAGTAAGGTTTAAATATTATCTATTGCCACTATTGTCCTCCCCTTCTTATAATAGTATTCCCCCCCCCATTACTCCATGTGTCTCTTTATGTGGTATAATTTTTTTCTATTTTTCTTCTTCCTTCAAGTTTCTCTTAATACTATCCTCCCCCTTTTTACTTATCATTTTAAACAACTTAGTACTACAGTCTTTGCCTATGAATAATTCTTCTATCTACTATGATAATGAAAACAATTTTTAAGGGTTACAGATATTTTTCCATATAAAAATATAATCAATTTAACCTTAATGAAGCCCTTAAATTTTTCTCCCCTCTTTCTTGTTTGCCTTTTTATAGTTCTCTTGAATTTTGCATTTGGACATCAAAATTTCCATTTAGTTTTGGTTTTTTCCTTAGGGATGCTTGGAAATCTTCCATTCTGTTAAATGCCCACAGTTTCCCCTGAAAGCATATAGTCAGTTTTGATGGGTTGTAGATGGATTCATGGTTGTAGACCCAATTCTCTTGCCTTCTTGAATATCATATTCCAAACCTTGTGGTCCTTTAGCATGGAGGCTACCAGTTACCATGTAATTCTGACTGGGGCTCCTTGATATCTGAATTGTCTATTTCTGGCTGTTTACAATATTTCCTCCTTGGCATGGAAGCTCTTGAATTTGACTATTACATTCCTGGGGATTGTCTTTTGAGGATTTAATGTAGGAGGTGATCTATGGATTCTTTCAATGTCTATTTTGCCCTCTTGTTAAAAAATATCGGGGCAATTTTCTTGGATAATTTCTTGTAGTATGATGTCAAGGATTTTTTTTTCTAGGATTTTTGATAGACCATTAATTCTCAAATTGTCTCTCCTGATCTGTTTTCCAGGTCATTTGTCTTTTCAATGAGATATTTCATATTTCCTTCTATTTTTTTATTCTTTTGATTTTGCTTTATTAATTATTGCTGTCTTGTGAGATCATTAGCTCCTATTTGCCTAATTCTAGTCTTTAAAGACTGATTTTCATCTATGATATTTTAATTTCCCTTTTCAGTTTGGTCTATCCTGCTTTTCATGGCTTCCAGCAGGTCAATTCTAGTCTTCAATTTGCTTATTACTTCATTTGATTTTTATGTGCTTTTTTTTTCCATTCAGGTGATTTTGTTGTTTAAGCTGTTATTTTCTTTTTGTATTATGTCGATTTATTTTTTCCACTTTTCTTCCCATTTTTCTTTTAACTTTCTTACTTGGTTCTTGAACTCCTTTTTGAGTTCCTCAAGAACTTGTTACCAATTTCAATTTTTTTTTGAAAGTTTGGTTGTGATTGCTAGTTTGTCACTGACTGCTGTTGCTTCTGTACTTTTCTCTTTTCACCATAGAAATTATCCAGGGTCAAAAGCTTTTTTTTTTGCTGCTATGTTTTTTTTTTCTTCTAGTGGATTGCTTCCTGCATGTTGGTGGACTTTGCTTTCTTAGCTCTGGCTTGCAGGGTTTTGCCTTGGTAGTATCTTCCCTTCCCAGTCAGAAGCCTGAGAGAGGAGGGTAGGCAGCTCTGTGATATTCCTTGTATAGTGCACTTTAAAGCATTTTCCCCTGACACTATTTTTCCAATTCCTGCTGTCTGATGTGGCTGGCTTTGTTTCTGCCCAATCTCTAAGCTCTGCTGCCCAGGCTCCATGCTCCTTGGCCTCGGGTTCCAAGTTTTATTGCCAAGGCCTTGAATTACTCTAAGGGGGTAAGTCTGTGGTGCTTTTAGCCATCCCTGGAGAATTTAGAGATTGCCCTGGCCCTTGCTCTGACTCTGATGTGGTTGGTGGTGTGGGGAAGGGGCTGATCAGCTTGCCCTTTGGTGAGCACAGTTTCACCCCTTCAGAGTGTGAATTTCCAAACTCTGCTTAACTTTAAGACTGTGTCCTGTGAGAGAGTCTCTTTGCTTGTCTGATTTGGGTTTCTGTCCTTTTGAGACACTTTGTAATGGTCGGTTGGAAGGAGATTCAGAAAGCTCCTGCTACTCCACCCTCCATCTTAGCTCTGCCCCAAAGCCATAGGATTTGAGAGTCAGAAAGGATTTTAGTAGCTATCTAGCCCAATTGATAAACAAAAGAAACTCAAAGTATGACATATCAGACATGTAGTCATTTTGGCTCAGTCTGAAAATCTCTAAGGAGAGGGAATTCATCACCTTCCTAGGTAGCTCATTTTACTTTTGGAAAGGTTAGATTAGGAAAATTTTGCTGACATCAAGCCTAAATTAAGCTCTTTTTTAAAAAAAGTACATTTTAAATTTATTTCATTGTTTTTGTTTAGTTATTTTTTGTTTGTGTCCAATCTATGGCCCCTATTTGAGTTTTCTTGGCAAAGATGCTTGAGTGGTTTGCCATGTCCTTCTCTACTTCATTTTACAGATGAGAAAACTGAGGCAATGAGAATTAAATGAATTTCCCAGGGTCATATAGATAGTAAGTGTCATAGTCTAGATTTGAACCCAGGAAGTGGAGTTTTCTTGACTCTAGGTCCAGTACTCTATCCATAGCATCACTTAGCTGCCCAATTTATTTAATTAAATATTTCCAAAGTATGTATAAAAATTTTTAACATTCATTTTGAACAATTTTGAGATCTAAATTCTCTCTCTTCCTCCAACTATTCTATTACCCTTTGAGAAGACAAGCAATATAATATCAATTATACATCTGAAGTTATGCAAAACATATTTCATATTATTTATGTTGTAAAATAAAACACACAGACAAGAAAAATAAAGGAAAAATAGTATGCTTCAATTTGTACTCAGAGTTCATCAGTTCTCTCTGGTGATGGATAACACTTTTCATCATAGGTCTTTTGGAATTCTCTTGGGTCATTGTCTTTATCAGTGTAGTTAAGTCTCTTATATAATAATATCTAAGTATAATGGTCTCTTGGTTCTGCTCCTTTCACTTTACATTAGTTCATGTATGTCTTCCCAGGTTTTACTAAAATCATCTCATCATTTTTTTGTACAATAGCATTCCATTACAATCATATTCTACAACTTGTTCAGTCATTTCTGAATTGATGGACATACCCTCACATTCCTTATTTTTTCTCTTCAAGCTCTACCCAATGTTTCCTTCTGAAGTCAAACAAAGCAAAGCAAAACAAAACAAAATCCTTTACCCATATGACAACCCTTAATATACTTTGGTACAGTGATCACATCCCTCCTTTAAATTTCTCTTCTTCAGGTTAAATATGCCTAGGTCTCTCACTATTTCTTGTGTGACATGAACTCAAGGTTCTTTACCATGTGGATCCTGTGAATACTCTCCAACTTACTGATGTCCTTCTTGAATTGTGCTTCCCAGAAATCAATATGATACTCCATATGGGTTCTAATGAGGACTGAGTGTAGGCCGACTATCACTTCCTAATTCGTGAAAGTTATAAATTGCTTAATGCAACCCCAGATGGCATTAGCTCTTTTAGCTATCGTACTGCTGATTAAAAAAATCTTGATGCACTTATTTCATTTATTTTTAACATTCATTTAAAAAATTTGAGTTCCATATTCTCTCTTTCCCATTCCTCCTCCCACACATTGAGTAGGCAGGCAGTGATATCAATTATATATGCGAGTCATATAAAGCAAATTCCTATATTGGTCATGTTGCAGAAAAAAATAAAAGCAATAAACATAAAGTGTGAGGGGTTAATGATATTGTGATAACAGTCTAGAGAACAGTTTGGTAAACCAGTAATGCATATTTATTACTGAGGAGAAACTTGGATAGGAAGAGGAAGAAGGAAATAGGAGATTATAGCTCTTAAATCTTATACTATACTTAAAATCCCAAACCCTATACCAAAATCTCTAATAAACCCTAAATCTAAGAATCTTCTTGTCTGACAAAGCAGGCTTATCTCTACCTACTCTGTCTAATTTAACTAAGATCATAATTCACTATCTTTTACCTAAACTAAATCAATGAGCATTAATCCTCAAACAACCTCCGTAAAGTAACTCTTCTCCCTCAATTGTAATAGTGAAACTGCCTGTCACAGAGACACAAACAGTTCTCCTACTCCCTCAAGTTTTGAGGAGAAAAGCCCTCAGAGTCAGGCCCTTCTCCCTCAAAGTGCTGAGAAGAAAACCCCCTCAGAAATAGACTCCTTAATATCTAAATTCAAACTCTCAACAGATAACTACCAGATCCTCTTGACTGAGAGAGAACTGACACAGAACCCCTCCTCCCTAGGAAGTCAGAGAGGAAGAGCCTCTTCTCTTAACTGATTTTATTCTTTCATAATTAGTCTCTTAAAGAGACAGAGGGCCCATCTGTCTGTTACTGCCTCCTAAAAAGACAGAGGGAAATTAAGAAAACTCCTTATAACAATATCTCCCTCTGAGATCATTTGGGAGAATATTCTCCCCATTGGATCTTACAAACAAAACTATTCTATATTCTATATTAGAAACAGGGAGAAGTAAAAAGGTAAAGAAAGAAAGAAAGCAAAAAATCTTAAAACATGCAGGTCTCACATTACATAAAATTACAAATATTTACACTTACAGATTAACACAATTCTGACTCTACTCAACAGAAACAAGAACCTAAAGACATTAATATAAATTCGCCTTATAGTTACTATGTAAAAAATATCTTTCAAGAACATTTTATATAAGAATATTATATACACATTATATACATATAATATCCCTCCCTGAGGTGGGTGTTGATCAATACTTACAATCCTTTGCAACACTTTATCATTTACATATCATTCATTTATTTTAACTTTTTCTATAATCCTATAAAAGTATGCTAATAATTATTTCTATATAGAAATCCAAAATCCTATACCTAAATACCTATACACTTACCATTACTAATTCTATTTCAAACCTTTATGTTCAAGAAAATCTTTTATTGAAATGCAAAATATAAGTTTAATGTTCTTGAAAATAGTGTCTAGCTGTAGTAGTCCAGTGTCCTTGAAAATAGTGTTTAGTTGTCCAGTTGTAGTAGTCTAATTCTTGATTATCATTCTCAAAGGAAGGTACTCTTTTCACAGGCAAACAATGGATCCATGATGCTTTTTCTCCTATCTTGGTTGCTGTAGGGGTTGTTAAAGTATTTGGAATGGACCTTCCTAGGCTGGCCAAGTTCCTCCAGTGTGCTGAAATTTCTTTAAATAAACTGTATCTTCAGGATGTAAATCATGCAGAGAAAAGTCTATTGGTCCAGCTTTCACTACATCTCTTGATTCATGTAGTTTTTTATTTGTAAATCTCTTATATATGTAGCAATTCTTGTATCTCCTCCTAATAATGATGTATATATTGAGTTGAATGGTTTTGAATGAATAATTAGATGACCAAACAGCATCTCAAATGGTGAGATGTGTAGGTCTCCCCTTGGCTTACTTCACAGATAGAACAATGCTAATGGTAAGGCATCAGGTCATTTCAAATGCACTTCAGTATATAATTTTAATTCTTTATTCATTCTCTCCATTTGTACTGAACTCTGTGAGTGGTATGGCATATGAAATTTTGGTGTAATTCCTAGGCATGAATATATTTGTGCTAAAACTGAATCTGTAAAGTGTGTTCACCTGTCTGAATCAATTTTTGCTGGTAAACCAATTAGAGGTATGATTTCTTTTAATAATATTTTGGCTACAAATGCTGCTGTATTTTTTGTTGTTGGGAAAGCTTCTGGCCATCTTGTTAGCTGGTCTACTATCACTAAACAAAATTCATAATATCTAACTTTCAGAATTGTTATAAAATCAATTTGTAGATGTTCAAATGGTTTGTAGGCTAAAGGATGCACCTCAAACACCTTTCCTCAAAATATATGTTCATTATATGCTTGGCAAGTTGCACAAGTTGCACAGACTTTTGAGGTGATGTTTATTATGCCAGTGGCTATCCATACTTTCTTTACAAAATCTATAATGCCTTGGGTCCCAAAATGACCATTTTTATGTATTGATTGACAAATGTGTTGATAAAAAGTTCTCTGAAGTATTGGTTTACCTTCTGATGCTACCCATACACCATTAATTTGTTTAGTCTTAAACTTTTATTTCCATTTCTTGGTCTCTTCATTATATGCCAAGGATAAATCTGCTTCATTAATGATTGTAAAATTTAAAGTCAATTCAGGGCCTTCTATAGTGGCTGGTTTTGCAGCTATATCTACTTGGTAATTTCCTCTAGAAACAAAGTCAGTTCCACCTGTGTGAGCAGAGCAATGTACTACAGCCAGAGTTTCAAGTTGTTGGAATGCTGATAGAACTTTATAATTTTTGCAGTAGTGATTATTTTACCAGATGATGTTAAGAAACTTCTTTGAAGCCAAAGAGTACCCACAGCATGACATATTCCAAAGGCATATTTTGAATTGGTATAGATTGTTGCTTTTTTGTTTCTTGCAATCACAGAAGCTTATTTTAATGCTATCAATTCTGTACCTTGTGCACTTAAATTTGATGGAAGTGATGCTGACCATAGTTTCAAATTCTGTCACTACAGCTGTTCCAGTATACCACATACTATCTCTCATAAAGTACAAACCATCTTTAAATAAAATGAGATCTGCATTTTCTAAAGGAGAACCTAGGAGATTTTGATTCAGTTTTTCTTCCATAGACACTAATGATTCTCAATTATGCAACAGTTCTCTGGTGATTGGTAAGTCAGGAAGCAATGTAGCAGGATTGAGTGTTGTGCAGCAATTTAAAGTGATGTTTTCATTGTCTAATAAAGTTATTTCATATTGTATAAGCCTTTGGCCAGATAATGCCTGTGTTCTATGTCTTAGTAGTAAAGCTTTAATCTCTTTCTTATTTATTTTTGATTTGATTTATCTAAATTTGATAATGGTTAGTTCAAGTCTCCCACTAATATGGTTTTACTGTCTATTTCTTCCTTCAATTCTCCTAGTTGCTCCATTAGAAATTTGGGTGCTATATTATTTGGTGCATATATGTTGATTAGTGATATTTCCTCATTATCTAAAGTCGCTTTTAACAGAATGTAATTACCTTCCCTATTCCTTTTTTAATCAAGTCTATTTTTGCTTTGGCTTTATCAGATATCATGATCGCAACTCCTGCCTTCTTTCTGTCAGTTGAGGCCCAGGAGGTCTTACTCCATCCTTTAATTCTGACCTTTTGGGTGTCTACCCGCCTCATGTGTGTTTCTTGAAGACAATATACGGTAGGGTTTTGGATTCTAATCCATTCTGCTATTCATCTACATTTTATGGGTGAGTTCATCCCATTCACATTCAAAGTTATGATTGTCACTTGTGGACTCCCTAGCATTTTGATATCCTTCCCTAATTCTAACCTTTCTTCTTCAGCTCTAACTTTTTAATTCAGTGATTTATTTTAAATCAGTCCTCCTTGTCCCCTCCCTTGATATATTTCCCTTTTTAGCCCCTCCCTTTTTGTTCCTTCCCCCACCCCCTCTTCTTCCCTCCCTTTTTTATGTTCCCTCTCCCCCTCCCCCCTTGGTTTTCCCTTCTCTCTACCCTTGTTGGGTAAGATAGAATTCAAGATCCCAATGGATCTGGATGTTCTTCCCTCTCAGAGTTGATTTCCCTGAGAGTAAGGTTTAAGTAAAAACTCTCTTCCTCTCCTTCTTATAGTTTTCCTTCCCTCCCCTTCCCGTGTGAATCTTTGTGTGAGAAAGATTATTCTATTTGGTCTTTCTTTTCCCCCTATTTACACATTACATTTTCCCCAAATATTAATATACGTAGATTGATATAAATATAGTCCTTATAGAAGAGAGTTTGAATAAAAGAAAAACATAACATTTTTCTCCTTTTCCCTTTCCTTCATATTCACCTTTTCAGGTATTCCATGCTCTTTGTTTTTCGATATCGAACTTTCCACAGAGTTCTGGTCTTTTCTTTGCAAAAACTTGGAAATCTTCTATTTTGTTGAATGCCCATACTTTCCCTTGGAAGTATATAGTCAGTTTTGATGGGTAGCTGATTCTTGGTTGAAGACCTAGCCCTCTTGCCTTTCTGAAAATCATGTTCCATGCCTTACGGTCATTCAGAGTGGAAATTGCAGGATCTTGTGTGACCCTGATTGCCATTCCTTTATATCTAAATTGTCTTTTTCTCGCTTCTTGTAAGATTTTTTCTTTTGCTTGAAAGCTTTGGAATTTGGCAATTACCTTCCTGGGACTCGTCTTTTGGGGGTTTAGTGTAGAGGGTGTTCTGTGAACTCTTTAAATGCCTGTATTGCTCCCTTGTTCTAGAATCTCTGGGCAATTTTCTTTGATTATCTCTTGTATTATGATGTCGAGTTTGCTGTTTATTTTGGGCTTTTCTGGTAGTCCAATTATTCTTAAATTGTCTCTTCTCCTTCCATTTTTCCAAGTCTATGACCTTGTTGGAGAGATATTTTATGTTCTCTTCTAATTTCTTGGTCTTTTGGCTTTGCTTTATTAATTCTTGTTCATTTTCTTCCAGTTGGCTGATTCTGACTTTTAAAGCCTGGTTTTCCTTTTCAGTTTGGTCAAACTGGTTTTGTTGATGTGTGAATTCCTTTTGCATTATTTTTCACTTTTCCTCCCAGAAGGCTTCTATCTTTTTGATCATTTCTGATTCAAATTCTTCATGGGTTTGTGGAGAGTTTCCATTTCCTTTGGAAGGTTTCAGAGCATTTGCTTGTGTTTCCGTAAAGCTTTAATCTCATGAGGGTACATAATCATTAGTGGGCATCTTAACACTAAATCTGCAGCTTTTGTTACTGGTAGAGCTGTAGCAGTGACACCCCCAAGACATGGTGGTCCTCCAGAAGCTATTAGGTCTAATTGAGCTGAGTAATATGCAATTGGAAACTGGACTGGTCCTAAGGCTTGTATTAACATGCCAGAAGCTACTCCTTTTCTTTCATGAAGAGGCAGAGTGAATGGTTTCTTGTAATTTGGGATGCCTAGAGCAGATGCTGATAAAATTGCTTGTTTTAGTTTTTTTAAGAGCTTCTAGGTGTTCTGCATTGAATTTTAGTGGTTCTGTGACTATATTCCTTATCAGTGCTATAAGGGGCTTGGTGATTTCCCCATAGCAAGGAATCCATTGCTTGAAAAATCCTATAGTTCCCAAAATTACTCTTAATTGTCTTTTAGTTGTTGGGGCACTCAATTTTTGGATATATTCAATACATTTTGGACAAATGGAATGTGAACCTTTAGCTAAAACCAATCCTAAATACTCCACTTTGGGAGACAACCCTAAACATTTGATTTTGAGATCTTGTGTCCTTTCTTGATTAATTCTAATAGAAGAGGTTTGCTTTCTTTTTGGCATGCAGAAGCATTTGGCAAGGCCAAGAGTAAATCTTCCACAAAGTGTATTAAGCATTTTTCCTTAAATTCGATATTTGTCAGATCTTAAGTTAAAATGTGCAAAAATAAAGTTGGACTTTGTATGTAACCCTGAGGTAGAAGGCACCATGTATATTTGACTCTTTCCAGATAAATGCAAATTTTGGGGAGAATATTCATGGATGGATATTGAAAAAAGGAAGAACACAGATCTACTACTGTAAAATATTTAGAGGAATAGATGAAATAATAGTTGATGGACTTGGTACAACAAGATGTCTTTTGATTATGTGATTATTAATAGCTTTCAAATCTTGAACAAATTGATATACAGGTTTTCTATTTTTGTCTAATTTCAGTTTCTTAATAGGCAAAATAGGTGTATTGTATTCTGATTTGTAGGGGATTATTATTTTCTGTTTGATTAAAGAATTTGTTACTGGGGTAATTCCTTCGATTGCTTCTTTTGATAATGGATATAGAATAGTTGGAGGTGGACCACCTCTCATTCTTATTTGGACCAGAACTTTTGATTTTAGCAGGCCTACATTGGTGGAAGATGTAGCCCAGAGAGATTCATTTATATCTCTTGATATTTTAAAATTTGGAGTTTTGTCCATTTCCTGATTATCTAAAAAGAGCACTGGGAACAACTTTAGAGATTCTTCTGGTAATTCTAATGTAATATTACTGTCTTGAGTACATACCATCATGGCTCTTAATTTACACCATAGATCTCTCCCTAACAGATTCATAAGGGTGTTAGTCATTATTTTCTCATTATTTGAATCAGAAGATTGCAGATTATTTAAACTCCTGGCTGGCTCACCAAGCTGTGAGGGGTTAATAATATTGTGATAAAAGTCTGGAGAACAGTTTGGTAAACCAGCAACACTTATTTATTACTGAAGAAAAACTTGGATAGGAAGAGGAGGAAGGAAATAGGAGATTATAGCTCTTAAATCTTATACTATGTCTAAAATCCAAACCTGTATACTAAAATCTAATAAACCCTAAATCTAAGGATCTTCTTGCCTGACAAGGCAGACCTATATAAGATTATAATTTGCTATCTATTTTATCTAAGCTAAATCAATAAACATTAATCTTCAAACAACTTTCTTAAAGTAATTCTTCTCCCTCAACTGTGAAAGTGAAACTTCCTGTCACAGAGACATAAACAGTTCTCTTGCTCCCTCAAGTTCTGAGGAGAAAAGCCCTCAGACATAGGCCCTTATCCCTCAAAATGCTGAGAAAAAAACACCTCAGAAATAGACTCTTTCTCAAATTAGTATCTAAATTCAAACTCTCAACAGTTACCTGCCAGATCCTCTTAACTGAGAGAGAATAGAAATAAAACCCCTGCTCCCTAGAAAGCCAGAGAGAAAGAGTCACTTCTCTTAACTGATTTTATTCTTTTATAGTTAGTCTCTTAAAGAGATGGATGGCCTATCTGTCTGTTACTGCCCCTAAAGAGACAGAGGAAAATTAAGAAAATTCCTTATAACAACAACAACAACAGTGTGCTTCAATCTGCACTCAATTCATCAGGTTGCTCTCTGGAGGTGGATAATATTTTTCATTATGATTATTTTAGAATTATTTTGGGCCATTATATTGATCAGAGTAGCTAAGTCTTTCGCATTTGATCATCCTTAAAATATTGGTTACTATGTACAATGATCTCCTGGTTCTGCTCCCTTTACTTTGCATCTGTTCATACTAATCTTCACAGGTTTTTCTGAAACCATTTGCTTTTATGATTTCTTATAATGCAATAGTATCCCATCACAATCATATACCATGACTTGTTTTGCCATTATCCAATTGATGGGTGTTTCCTCAATTTCAATTCTTTGGCATCACAAAAAGAGCTGCTAGAAAATGTTTGTTTATATAAGTCCTTTTCCCTTTTCTTTGAACTTTTTGTGATATAAACACCTAGTAATGGTATTGTTGGGTCAGAGTTTTATAGCCTTTTGGGCATAGACCCAAAATGTTCTCCAAATTGTTTAGATTTATTCACAATTCCATCAATAATTCATTGTTTTTCCTAACTTTTCCACATACCCTATAGCATTTACCATATTTATTTTCCATCATGTTAATCAATCTGATAGGCATGAAATGGTATCTCAAAGTTGTTTTAATTTTCATTCCTCAAATAAATAATGAATTGGAGCATTCTTTTCATAAGACTATAAATATCTTTGATTTATCCTTTTGAAAACTGCCTATACATATCCTTTGACTATTTATTAGTTGGGGAATAGCTCTTTAAAAAAAATTTGAAACTAGAACCCAAAATATCTTGTATTCAAAAAACACTTAAAAACAGAGAGACTCATAGAGTTAAGAGTTATTGATTCATCTAGTTTCTTTGTTGAATCTGTAAGTGGTAAAAATTTTGTTTTCTCAATGCTTATTTTTATTCCTTTAATTTCTTTATCTAGTTTTATTGATATAGCTTGCATTTCCAATACAACATTGAATAATAATAGTGATTATGGGACATTTTTGCTTCACCTGATCTTATTGAGAAGGATTCTAGCTTATCCACATTATATATAATGTTTGCTCTTGGTTTTTGAAAGACACTACTTATGGGGATGGCTGGGTAGCTCAATAGATTGAAAGCCAGATATAGAAAAAGGAGTTCCTATGTTCAAATCTGGCCTCAGACACTTCCCAGCTGTGTGAACCTGGGCAAGTCACTTAACTCCCATTGCCTAGCCCTTAGGACTCTTTTGTCTTGGAATCAATACACAATATTGAGTCTAAGGTGGAAGGCAAGAGTTAAAAAAAAAAGGAAAATAAGGCTACTTATTTTAAGAAGGGATCTACTTATTTCTATGCTTTCTAGTAGTTTTAATAACAATAATATTTTCTGCCTCTATTGATATTGTCATTGTTTTTTTTATATTTATATGGTCAGTTTTAATTATGGTTTTCCTAATATTGAACCAGATCTACATTCCTATTATAAAGCTCATTTGGTTATAGTGTATCATCTTTGTGATATACTCTGTAATCTCTTTGCTAGCATTTTATTTAATTTTTTAATCAATATTCATTAGGAAAATTGGTATTAGTTTTCTTTTTCCTGTTTTTGTTCTCCCTGGTTTAGGTATCACAACTATATTTGTATCATAAAAAGATTTTGCTAGGACTCATTCTTTATCTGTTTTTTTTCCAAGATAGTTTATATAGTATTAGAATCAATTATTTCTTAAATGTCTGATAGAATTCACTTATAGGTCCTTTTCGTCTTGTTTATTTTTTTGTGGAGGGTGTTGGAAAGCTCACTTATGGCTTGTTTAATTTCTTTTTCTTTTTTCTGAGGCAGGGTTATTTAAATGCTCTATTTTCTCTTCCACTAATATGGGCAATTTATATTTTTTGTAAATATTAATTTATTTCACTTTATTTATCAGTTTTGCTGGCATATAATTGGGCAAGATAATTTCCAGTATTTGTTTTA
Source organism: Monodelphis domestica (assembly GCF_027887165.1). Classification (NCBI taxonomy): domain Eukaryota; kingdom Metazoa; phylum Chordata; class Mammalia; order Didelphimorphia; family Didelphidae; genus Monodelphis; species Monodelphis domestica. The sequence goes on along the minus strand of NC_077228.1, from coordinate 223,981,408 downwards.
ATTTCTTCTTCATTGGTGGCACATACAACATTTTCAATTTAATGCTGGTAACTTTTATTTTTCTTTTAATTATATAAAACAATATTTTATCTATTTTTTCTTTTTCATTTTTATTTGTTAGTTCATTGTTCTTTTCTTTCAATTTTTATTATTCCATTTTTTTGATTTTTAGTATTTCCATTTCATTGTTTAATTGGAGATTTAAACTTTTCTCTTTATTTTAGCATTTTTTGTTTCATGTCCAATTCATTGATTTTCTATTTTATTAATGTGTATTTAGAAATATGAAATTTTGTCCCACTGTCATCTTTAATGAAATTACCGATTGTTTCTATTATTTGTTCTTTGATCCACTCATTCTTTAGGATTATTTAGTTTCCAAGGAATTTTTAATGTTTCCATGTCCCTTTACTGAATATAAAATTTTATTGCCTTATGATCTGAAAAAGATCACTATTTCTGCTTTTATAAATTTGTTTGTGAAGTTTCATACATTAATACATGGTCAATTTTTGTAAGGTGCCCTGTACATTTGGGGAAAAGGCATACTCTTTTCTATATCCATTAATATTTTTTCAGAGTTCCATAATATCTAAATTTTCTAAAAATCTATGCATTTCCTTAACTTTTAAACATTTATGTTATCATTAGATTTATCAAGATCAAAAAGAGCAAAAGTTAAGGTCTCACTAGTATTGTTTTACTGCTTATTTTCTCCTAAAACTCATTTAACTTTTTAAGAACCTGTATGCTTTACTTTTTGGTGTTATATATATTTAATATTGATATTATTTCATTGTCTGTAGTGCCTTTCATTAATAAGTAGTTTCCCTGCATATTTCTTTTATTTAAGACTTCTTTTTTCTTTTTCTGAGATCAGGATTGCTACCTCCACTTCTTTTTACTTTAGTTGAAGCAAAATAGATTCTGCTCAAGGCTTTTATTTTAACTGCATATATCTCTCTGTTTGAAATGTGTTTCCTGAAAAGATGTATGATTGGATTTTGGTTTCTAATCTATTGTGCTACCCACTTCTGTTTTATGGATTAGCTCATTACATTCAAATTCACAGTTATGATTACTAACTGTACATTTCCTTCTTTCTTCCTATCCTTCCTGCTCTCTCTTTTTACCCTGTCACTCCTCAACAGATTGTTTTGTTCCTGACCCCACTGTCTCCCTTAATTTGCCCTCTTTTTTTTTTTAACATTTCCTTTTCTCTTATACCCTTTTTCTCCTACTTCCCTTTTGGATAAGACTGATTCTTATATACAATTAAACATGTACAAATATATTCTTCTCTCTTTGAATTAATTCAGAATGAATGTGAGGTTTAAGTGTTATCCCCCACCCCCACTATTTCCCTTCTACTATAAAATCTCTTCCTTTGCTATCTTTTATGTGAAATAATTTTCCTCATTCTTTCTCTCCATTCTCCCTTCTTCCAGGGCATCCATTTTTTTTTTTTGAGATTGTCTCAACATAACTGACTCAATGCTCTTCCTTCTGTCAATGTAGAATCCTTCTCACTGCCCTAATAATGATAAAGTTCTTAAGAGCTATGTTTATTGTCTTTCCATATAGGGATGTAAATAATTTAATCTTATCAAGTCCCTTATGACTCTACTTTCGTGCTTACCTTTTTACTTACTTTTTACTCTTTTGTATTTAAAATATTTTGTATTTAAAAATTAAATTTTGTATTCATCTCTGGTCTTTTTATGAGGATTGTTTAAAAGTCCTCTATTTCACCAAATATCCATTTCCCCACTGAAGGATTATATTCAGTGTTGCTGGATAAGTTATTCATGGTCATAATCCTTTCTCCTTTACCTTCCAGAATATTATATACAAGCCCTCTCCTCCTTTAACCCTGAGGCTACTAAATTTTGTGTGATCCTGACTCTATCTCCATGGTATTGGTATTGTTTTCTCCTGGCTATTTAAAGAATTTTCTCTTTCACCTGGGGCCTTTGGAATTTGGCTATAATATTCCTGGGAATTTTCATTTGGGGATTTCTTCAGAATGTGATAATCATATTACCCATCTTATATGGGCATTAGGATGAGTTAGGACAGAATAATTGCCTCATTTCTTTCAAATCTATCTACTATAGTAAATGGCAGCCACTTCCCCTCATACAAAACACTTATGAATGCTACTAGATTAAAGATAGAGTGCTGGTCAATTCTGCATCAACAAAGGATTAGTGGTGATGGTGAATGTTTCCAAAACTCACCTCATGTATTCTGAAACTGTTTGTTAATTGGGGAGGCAGTTCCCAATTTTGTCCTCCACCCTTTTGGGAATTTGCATTTGGAGAAGTCAGTTGAAGAGGAATAGCTCCCAAAGAAGTTGGTAACTTCCAATCTGTTTCAAGAAACAAAGGGAGGAACCAGAAGTTAATTTGAGAACCACAAATAGGGTACTCATTCCCAGGACAAAGACAAGGACAAACACTGAATTCTTTATTGTTCCCTCAATAGTACTATAAAAAAAGCTTGTGCAACTAAGTAGAAAGTAGGCCTCCTCCAACCATGAGCCAAGGACCACATTATTGTTAGGAGACAAATCACATTTATTTGTTGCCATGATTTGATTTTCTGGTAACTGCTAGAATTTAATAATTGTTGGGCACTCTGCCAACTGTATTATTTGTTTCTACAATATCAGCATAAATGGTTCATCTCCTGTAATGTGCATTGTATTGATTCTCTTTCTTAAGAATATAATTAAGAAGAGATCATAAGGCCACATCTCTCCAATATAGTCAAATCCAATTGAGTAAGAGTTCAATTAAGATAATCAATGTGTCCCATTCCATTTTTTGCATTTCTATATTCTTTAACTCATGACACCTCTCATACGCCATGTATAGTACTTCTTTTGAGAGGAGAACATTTACTTCTGATGTAATGATATGTTAATGAGTATCCTCAGTTTATTTTAAGAAATTTAAAAAATCTTGCCAGATTGGCTCAGAATCTTGTGGTTAAAAGGGAGCTTGAGAGATCATCCAATCCACATCTTTAGAGATTACTATAGGTAAACTAACTCATGAAGATGAGGCTCTCTCCTATTTTTAAAATGTCTAGAGAAGATAAATTCTATATCTGTTTTTTTCATTATACCATTTGAGTGCTTGGTATACTTTAATGGCATCAGAAAATAGTAACTTATCCTCAACTTAATTGCCTCATGTTGCTATTTAGATCTATTTACCCATGTTCTGTTCTCATATCTGGACTGACAACTACAGGAAGAGGAATGCATTAAGGAAAAGATGTACATCTTTGTGTTTTTTTTAATTATAAAGTTTCTTTGAACTCATTTACTTTGAAGAGGATCCAATATCATAGAAGACCAGGAACTCAGTCCCTGACTGAGTTCAGCAAAGCAGGACCAACATCAACTTTCTTTTTGCATTGGAAACTTCACAGGGTTTGAAAGTAGAGAATGCTACAAATATGGTAGAGCATCTTTCTTTCTAGGAGTGGGAGAATTTGAGGAGAGGAAAAGAATTTAAATTCAAATGACCTTCTGCAGGTATTCATAAGTATCACATCAGTTATTATTAATAATGTTGCTCTTGGTGGACTCAGGGGGTATAAGGTGTGGGAGGGTGAAGGGAAGATTCTCCCTCAAAATTAGCATTGCCAAATTCTTTTGTACATAGAAGACACTAAATAACTACTTGATAAATAAGAGCAAAAATTACCTGTATTCTGTTTGAATAGTATATTTAGATATTCCAGCCCCAAATTTTATGTTGGATTGTATTCTAGACCTAATAAAATATCTGATCTTTCAGAAGTAAGTTATACTCCAACCAAACTAGTATTTTCTTGATTTCAACATAATTTTGATTTTAACAAAATAGTACACACCAATATCTCTTAAACAGCTGCCATTCTATTTCCCAACCCTTTCTAAAATTAGAAATTGAGTGCTTCAGGCTTGCCAAAGCCTCAGTTACACTAATGAGATATCATTTCCTGAAGTGGTTGGCAATTTGTGAAGCTAGAGTAGGTGACCTTGCAGCAGGTGGTAATGAAAGTCTGTTCCCTAAATCCCACTTAATCCATAGAGATTCTGTCTTTTTTTCTCATGATGCTGAGACCAGGCTTCATTTTAGGTATGTATAATAAGAGATAAAAGTGTTCATTCAGACCATGGAGATAATGATCCTCCTATACTTAGTCCTTGTCAAATCATATGTAAATTATCATCACATTCTGAGTGACATTGATAAGGCAGATTATGTCAATTAACCATTAAGCATTTATTAAGCTCTATCAGGCATTGTACTTGGCACCAATGACACAAAAGCAAAAATGAAGGCATACTTTCTAGAGGAAGATCACTAAGAAAGTGAATCATCTGGAAACCATATCATATGAAGAGTGGCTGAAGAAACTGGGAATTTTAAATCTAGAAAAGAGAAGACTTTGAGTGAACATGAGTTTATTTACCAAATATTTGAAGGAAAATTCATGTGGAAGAGAGAATAGATTTTATTTTAACTCTGGAAGACAGAGTCAGTAATAAATAGGTAATAGGTAAAAGATATAGAGAGGCAGATACTTAAAAGTATAGGAATGTAGCAAGCCAAAAAGGGTCTTGGAGATTATCTAAACCAGTTTCTTAATTTTATAGATGAGGAAGTTGAAAGCTAGAGAAATTAAGTGACTTGCTCAAGTTTACCTAGTGAATTGATGGCAAAGTAGGACCAGAACCAGTGTCTAATGATTCTTGATCTTGTGTTTTTTTTCATTTTGACACCTTGTCTTTTCATCCTAAGTTATTATTATATACAATTCAAGAGCAGTTGAAGCAGTCCAACATGGAATGGTTTATTTTATTAGTTAAAGGGTCCTTTTTACTGAAAGTATTCAAGAAGAGACTTGATTAGTATCTCTTCAATAAAAGATATTCTCCACATGCTGGGTTGGAAGTTGACTTAGATGATCTCGATGACCCCTTCTAAGTCTAAGAATCTATGATGGCCAAAAACAGGGGTCAAACCAGGAATGTACTAGAGTCATCCTTAATTAAATTTAGTCCAATGTTCTAGTCTGTCAAGAACCTCTCGAATCCAGACTTTCTCATTCAGTGTCAGTTGTCCCTTCCAGATTAGTGTAATTTGGAAATGTGTGATTATGCCATCTATGTCTTTACCCAAGTCTTTAAATAGCACAGGGCCAAGAACCCTGGAGAAACTTTACTAGGAATCTCTTGCCATACTTACATTGATTCATTGACAATTTTTTAGTTTGACCAAACTATTAGCACCAAATCTACCTAATTATATTATCATCAAATTCACAGCTCTCCACCTTCACACCAATAATAGTATGAGATTCTTTATTGAAAGTTTTGAAGAAATCTAGTTAAACTATATTCACACCATCTCCATCTATTAATTTTGAAATTTTGTCAGACAAGGAAATAGTGCTAATCTGGATAATGAAGTCATGCTTGCTCTTTATAATCATGATTTGCTTTTCTAAACATTCACCAACCATCTCTATCATTGATAAAAGTCAAGGCTTTTGATTGATGATTATTTTTTTTTAATTGGAACATTCCCCCTTGTCTAGTTTTTGTTGTTTCTTTCCCATTTTCTAACTTTCAATTCTTTCTGAAAATGGCTCAGAAATCACATCTTCCAGTTCATTCCATTTCTACAAGTATAGTGTCACATCTTCCACTTCATTCCATTTCTACAAGTATAGTGTGTCTGAGTCAGTTGATGTGAATTCATTTGATGAAGTAAGGGTTTCTCTTAGTATCTCCTTACTTTTCTTGGGTATCATCTCCTTAGTATTAATTTTTATTCTAGCATCTCTAATACATAGATCATTCTCCTTGGAAGAAAAAGCAGAAGTAAGAATTTAAAAAAAAAAAAAACCTTTATCCTTCCATCTTAGAAGCAATACTAAGTATTGTTTCCAAGGCAGAAGAGTGGTAAGAGCTAAGCAATTGAGGTTAACTTACTTGCTCAGGGTCACATAGCTAGGAAGTATCTGAAGCCGGATATAAACACAGGACTTCCTGTCTCTAGGCATTATTCTTTATCTACTGAGCCATCTAGCTGCCCCCAGAATTAAGAATCAAGCAAAATTACCTTATCTATTTTTTTTGTCAATTATCATCCTTCTATCTACCTCACCAAAAGTCATTATCTCTTCTTTGATCTTTTCTTTATTCCCAATATATCTAGAAAAACATTCATTTTTGTTCTCTTTAGTTTCCCCTGACAGCTTCAGTTGTCTAAACTTTAATATTCCTGACTCCATTTTCTAGGATCATGCCATGCTCAAATCAATTTTATGTTGCCTAGTTTTGCTTCCATCTTCTGAACATTTCTTTTAAAATCTGTATTGTTAAGTGAATTATCCATGTAGCCATATAAATCTCATCATGCAAATGTCATATTTCCTTCTCACATTTAATTATTTCTCTTTGTGTTTTGAGAATTTAAATCTTGAGCCTCTCAATCTTTCCTAGGCTGAAACCTACTATAGCATTTTTATTCCATGGGTTCTTTTCCATCTTTTCCTCTCAACTATCTAAAATATACTTTGCCCAAGTTTAGATGGATGTCAATCTGTTCCTGGATTTCATCTTCTTTATCCTCAGTTCTGGGAATGGAGTGATTATTTCCTCCCACAGTTCCCATCATTTTTGCCTTACCCCAGCAACCAGTTACTCCCAGTGAGAATCAGATCTAGGATATATTTTCTTCCTTTCGGGGTCATTGCTATTTTGACGGATGAAATTATCACGAAACAAGTCAAGAAGTTATTAGCTTCTCTGCTTTGATTGGAATGTGAGTGGTGGCTCAAGAAGATGACCAGAAGGCATACTGTAAGTTCCTTTAGGGCAGAGACTATATTATTTTTCATCTTTGTACCTCTGTGCCTAATTTAGCACTGTCCTAATTGTATAGCAAGCACTTCATAAATATTTATTGAATTGAATTAGTAGAGCTCCACAGACATTTTGAAGAGAGACACAGATTTAGAAACATTGCTTGGAAGCTTAGAATAGTAGCCACAAATGTGGGAAGTTGATAATGATCTCCAAAGAGAATCAGGAGGTGAGTAAGTAATTTTCTGCCCTAAAGATTACCATCAGATAAGATAATCTGATGCACTACTCCAGTGGCTCACTGACTTTTTCACCTTAGAGACCCAGAAGGTTGGTAGATTCATCTGCCTTGATTCTGGAGTCAGAGGATCCTAATTAAAATCCTACCTCTGATATTTACTACTTTTGAGAACTTGGGTAATTCACTTAATCTTCCTGGACCTCAGTTCTTCATCTGTAAAATGGGAAATAATGGAGTCATAGTTTTTAGTTAGTAAAATGCCTCTATTACCATTTTGAAAAACAAAACTCTTAGGATACCAAGGATTTTCTTGTTCTTATTCATGTGTAGTTCCACTCAACCAAATAGATGGGGTCTGAAAAGATGTGAAAAAAACAAACAAAGTACAAAATATGGACAAATGTAGTTTCTAAAGTGTGATATACCCTGCCATGAGGTTGTCATGTCAGTTCTCCAACAAATACAAATTCATACTCTCCATAGGCTCTAGGGGCAACAAGGTGGCACAGTGGAAAGAGCACCATACCTGAAATAAGGAAAACTTATCTTCCTAAGTTTATAAATGACCTAAGACACTTAATGACTGTGACCTTAGGCAAGTTATTTAACTCTGCCTCAATTTTCTCATTTGTAAAATGAACTGGAAAAGCAAATGGCAAACCAATCCAGGTTCTTTGCTAAGAAAACCCCAAATGGGGTCACAAGAGTTAGACATGACTGAATAATGTTATTCCTCAGCAAAACAGGGAAGGTACACAAATTTTACCAATTATCATATAGAAACTGTTTTAATTTCCTTAATTGAAATATGAAAAAGAATTTAAAAAGTAAACTAGCTTCCTGCTTTCACATAGTTTGTTGCATGACCAAATTATGATCTGATTTTTGTTTTATTGATATAAGTATTTAATCCTTCCCTTTCTCCTTTCACTCTATCCCTCCACACAAGTGTTTTGCATTTAATCACTACCCTCATCTTCCCTCCCTTATATTTCTCCCCTTCCAACCACCACCCTTTTTATTCCTCTCCTACTTCTTTATAGAGTCTTTTAATCACCTCCAACTTCCTCCTCCCTTACATTACTCCCCTCCCCACCACCTCTTTTCTTATTCCTCTTCTCCTTCTCTATAGGGAAAGATATAATTTTATACCCCAAGGAATTTGGCTGTTATTCCCTCTCTGAATCAATTCCAGAGAGAGAAAGGTTTAAGTATTATACATCACCACCCTCATCCTCTCCTCCATTGTAATAGTACTCCCCATGCCTCCTTATATGATATAATTTACCTTATTTTATTTCTCCCAATTTCTCTCAGTGCAATCCTCTTTTTCACCCCTTGATTTTTTTTTGGCATATCATCCTATATAGCTTACTACTACATTGTCTACTACACTTATTACTCTGTCACTTCTTTTAACTACTATGATAATAATAAAAATTTTAAGAGTTATAAATATCATCTTTTCATGTAGGGATATAAACAATTCAGCCTTATGGAGTCCCTTAATTTTTTTATCTTCCTTATTTATTTTTTTATGCTTCTCTTGAATTTTCTATTTGAAAATCAAACTTTCTGTTTAAGTCTGGTCTTTTTTTTTTATCATTAATGCTTAGAAATCTTCCATTTTATTAAATGACCATATTTTTCCCTGAAAGAATATATAGTCAGTTTTAATGGTATAAAAATGGAGATTTGAACCCCAGATTTCAATCAATCCCCAGAAGTCCTTGCTAGCTCCCAGAATTCTCTCTAATCTCCCTGAGTGGGAGATCATAAATCATTATTTAAAGGAGCTCTCTGCCTATTGGGCTCTCTTATGACTTCTTCTTCTGAGCACATGGGCTCTCTACCTAGCAGGCAAGATGTGAATGGTTGTTAATGGGCTCTTTGGGCCTAGACACGTGCTTTCTTATTTTGTATTTTCTTTATTTCTTAATCTTTTTTTTTTTTAGTTTTTAAAACATTATTTTATTTGGTCATTTTCACACATTATTCATTGGAAACAGATCATTTTCTTTTCCTCCCCCCCCCCCCCGCCACCCCCCGCCACCCATTCCCTACTTGACCTGTGATTCGTCTGGGTATCACATGTGTCCTTGCTCTGAACCCATTTCCTTGTTGTTGGTATTTGCATTAGGGCGCTCATTTAGCGTCTCTCCTTGATCATGTCCCCTCAACCTCTGTTGTCAAGCAGTTGTTTTCCTCGGTGTTTTTACTCCCTCAGTTTGTCCTCTGCTTGAGGATAGTTTTTTTTTTTCTCGTAGATTGCTGCAGATTGTTCAGGGACATTGTAAAGCCATTAATGGAGAAGTCCATTATGTTTTCTTGTACCACAGTGTATCAGTCTCTGTGTACAATGTTCTCCTGGTTCTGCTCCTTTAGCTCTGCATCACTTCCTGGAGGTTGTTCCAGTCTCCATGGAATTCCTCCACTTTATTATTCCTTTTAGCACAATAGTATTCCATCACCAACATATACCACAATTTGTTCAGCCATTCCCCAATTGAAGGGCATCCCCTCATTATCCAATTTTTGGCCACCACAAAGAGTGTAGCCATGAATATTCTTGTACAAGTCTTTTTCCTTATTATCTCTTTGGGGTACAAACCCGGCAGTGCTATGGCTGGATCAAAGGGCAGACAGTCTTTTAGCGCCCTTTGGGCATAGTTCCAAATTGCCCTCCAGAATGGTTGGATCAATTCACAACTCCACCAACAATGAATTAATGTCCCTACTTTGCCACATCCCCTCCAGCATTCATTATTTTCCTTTGCTGTCATGTTGACCAATCTGCTAGGTGTGAGGTGATACCTCAGAGTTGTTTTGATTTGAATTTCTCTGATTATAAGAGATTTAGAACACTTTTTCATGTGCTTATTAAAAGTTTTGATTTAACTGAAAATTGCCTGTTCATGTCCCTTGCCCATTTATCAATTGGAGAATGGCTTGATTTTTTGTACAATTGATTCAGCTCTTTATAAATTTGAGTAATTAGACCTTTGTCAGAGGTTTTTGTTATGAAGATTGTTTCCCAATTTGTTGCTTTCCTTTTAATTTTAGTTACATTGGTTTTGTTTGTACAAAACCTTTTTAATTTGATGTAGTCAGAATTATTTATTTTGCATTTTGTGACTCTTTCTAAGTCTCGCTTGGTTTTAAAATCTTTCCCTTCCCAAAGGTCTGACATGTATACTATTCTGTGTTCACCTAATTTACTTATAGTTTCCTTCTTTATGTTCAAGTCATTCACCCATTCTGAGTTTATCTTGGTGTAGGGTGTGAGGTGTTGATCCAAACCTAATCTCTCCCACACTGTCTTCCAATTTTCCCAGCAGTTTTTATGAAATAGTGGATTTTTGTCCCAAAAGCTGGGATCTTTGGGTTTGTCATATACTGTCTTGCTGAGGTCATTTACCCCAAGTCTATTTCACTGATCCTTCTTTCTGTCTCTTAGTCAGTACCAATTGTTTTGATGACCACTGCTTTGTAATATAGTTTTAGATCTGGGACTGCAAGGTCACCTTCCTTTGTATTTTTTTTCTCATTATTTCCCTGGATATCCTTGATCCTTTATTCTTCCAAATGAACTTTGTTATGGTTTTCTCTAATTCAGTAAAATAGTTTTTTGGTAGTTCAATGGGTATGGCACTAAATAGATAGATAAGTAGATAAATAGATAGATAGGATGGTCATTTTTATTATGTTAGCTGGTCCCACCCATGAGCAATCAATGTTTTTCCAATCGTTTAGACCTAGTTTTAATTGTGTGGAGAGTGTTTTGTAGTTGTGTTCATATAGTTCCTGTGTTTGTCTCAGCAGATAGATTCCTAAGTATTTTATATTGTCTCAGGTGACTTTAAATGGAATTTCTCTTTCTAATTCTTGCTGCTGAACTGGGTTGGAGATGTATAGAAATGCTGATGACTTATGTGGATTTCTTTTGTATCCTGCCACTTTGCTAAAGTTGTTGATTATTTTGATTAGCTTTTTGGTTGATTCCCTACAATTCTTTAAGTAAATCTTCATATCATCTGCAAAGGGGGACAGCTTGGTCTCCTCATTGCCTATTTTAATGCCTTCAATTACTTTTTCTTCTCTAATTGCTACTGCTAGTGTTTCTAGTACAATATTAAATAATAAAGGTGATAATGGGTATCCTTGTTTGACTCCTGATCTTATTGGAAAGGCTTCGAGTTTTTCCCCCATGGCAGATGATGTTTGCTGATGGTTTTAGGTATATACTGTTTATTATTTTTAGGAAAGGCCCTTCTATTCCTATACTTTCTAGTGTTTTCAATAGGAATGGGTGTTGTATTTTGTCAAAGGCTTTTTCTGCATCTATTGAGATAATAGTGTGATTTTTGTCAGTTTGCTTGTTTATATGGTCAATTATGTGAATGGTTTTCCTAATATTGAACCATCTTTGCCTTCCTGGTATGAATCTTACCTGATCGTAGTGGATAACCCTTGTGATGACTTGCTGGAGACTTTTTGCTAGTATCTTATTTAAGATTTTTGCATCTATATTCATTAGGGAGATTGGCCTATAGTTTTCTTTCTCTGTTTTTAACCTGCCTGGCTTTGGGATCAGTAGGATCATGTTTGTGTCATAAAAAGAATTTGGTAGAACCCCTTCTTGGCTTATTCTGTTAAATAGTTTGTAGAGTATTGGGGTTAGCTGTTCTTTGAGTGTTTGATAGAATTCATTTGTGAATAGTCTGGACCTGAGGATTTTTTCTTAGGGAGTTCTTTGATGGCTTGTTCAATTTCTTTTTCTGATATGGGGTTGTTTAGGTAATTTATTTCTTCTTCTTTTAGTCTAGGCAATTTATATTTTTGTAATTATTCATCCATAGCACTTAGATTGCCATATTTTTTGCCATATAATTGGGCATAGTAGTTTTTAATGATTGCCTTGATTTCCTCTTCATTAGAGGTGAGATCTCCCTTTTCATCTTGGATACTGTCAATTTGTTTTTTTTCTTTCCTTTTTTAATTAGACTGACTAGTACTTTGTCAATTTATTTGTTTTTTCAAGGTACCAGCTTCTAGTCTTATTTATTAAATCAATAGTTCTTTGACTTTCAATTTTATTAATTTCTCCTTTGATTTTTAGGATTTCTAATTTAGTCTTAATCTGAGGATTTTTAATTTGTTCACTCTCTAGTTTTTTAATTTGCATGCCCAATTCATTGACCTCTGCCCTTCTTAATTTGTTTATATATGAACTCAAGGGTATAAATTTCCCCGAGTACTGCTTTGACTGCATCCCATAGGTTTTGAAAGGATGTCTCACCATTGTCATTTTCTTCAATGAAGTTATTAATTGTTTCTATGATTTGTTCTTTAACTAGCTGGTTTTGGAGCATCATATTGTTTAATTTCCAATTAATTTTTTATTTATCTCTCCATGTACCCTTACTAATTATTATTTTTTATTGCATTGTGGTCTGAGAAGGTTGCATTTATTATTTCTGCCCTTTTGCACTTGTTTGCAATGATTTTGTGCCCTAGTACATGGTCAATATTTCTTAATCTCAAATAAACCTCTAAAAAGATAATACTTCTAGCAGAGAAAAACTAATTTTTACATGCCACAGTTTGGCAATTTTAATCTTAACAATGGATAGTACAGGATTTGATTCTTGGTTGTAAACTCAGTTCTCTTGCCTTCCAGAATATCATACTCGAAGCCTTCCAACCCTTTAATGTTGAAGCTGCCAGATCCTGTGTCATACTGACTGGGACTCTGTGATATCTGAATTGTTTCTTTCTTGCTGTTTGAAGTATTTTCTCCTGGGCCTGGGAGCTCTTGAACTTGACTGTAACATTTCTAGTAGTTGTCATTTGGGAATTTGTTGTAGGAGGTGATATATGGATTCTTTCAATGTCTATTTTATCTCTTGTTCAGGAACATAAAGTCAATTTTCTTCAATAATTTATTATATTATGATGTCAAGGCTTTTTTTTTTTAAATCCCAACTTTAAGATAGTCCAATAATTCTTAGTTTGTTCCTCCTGGATCTATATTCTAGGTCAGTTGTTTGTTTTTTTTTAAATGAGATATTTCATATTTTCTTCTATTTTTTTCATTCTTTTGATTTTGTTTTGTCATTTCTTGATGTCTCATGAAATCATTAGCTTCTACTTGCTGAATTCTAATTTTTAAAAATGATTTTCTTCCTTGACCTTTTGATCTTCCTTTTCCATTTGGTCCATTTTACTTTTCCTGAAACTCTATTTATTGAATTCTTTTGTTTCTTTTTCTAATAGGTCAATTCTGTTTTTTTTTTAACTCTTTTCTTCACTGTACTTTTTGTATCTCTTTTTCCAATTGACCAATTTTACTTTTTGAGTGGTTAATTTCTTTTTACATTACTTTCATTTCTTTTCCCATTTTTCTTCTACCCCTCTTATTTGATTTTTTATTTCCTTGTTGAGTTCTTCCAGCACCTGAGACAAATACTCATTTTTTTTGAATTTTTGCTTTTGGTTGCTTGGATCTCACCATCCCCTACTGAATCTGTGCCTTTCTCTTTATCTCCATAGAAATTCTCCATGTTTAAGTGTTTCTTTTGCCATTTTCTAATTTTTCTGACCTTTTTTTTTGTCTGTGGACTGAGAGTTCAGAAAACTGCTAACTCTGGAGGCTTAGAGCACTGGGATCTATTTTGCCTTGGGGCTAGGGGCTTCACCTCAGGGCAGGCTTGACATAGCCAAGCTCCATGGACTTCAGGGCATCACTGTGGACTTGGGGCTTGTGACTTCAAGGGGTGAGTGTGGAACACTCTGTTGTTGGTTTAGGCAGGATCCCAGAATCTCAAAGTTGGCCTATATCCAGGCTTCGAACCTGGAGTAGGCAGTGGGGGCTGGTCAGCCAGCATGCACTATATGCAGTTTTACTTTTGGTTCCCATTTATCCCATGAAAATCAACTCTTTCTGCCTACCTTTCAAGTGATTTTCCACAGTAGAGCCCCCTCACTCTGTCTTGTTTTTGATTTTGTGACTCTTGTCCATTTTGAGGTACTATTTTAAGATTGGTTTGGGATAATTCTCAGAGCACTTTACACTTTTGCTGATACTAAGTCACCATCTTGGCTCTGCCACTTCACATAGTTTAGAGGGAGTAAGCAGAAAGAAGATTGGATTTGGAGACAAAGGACTTGGATTGAAATATTTGTTCTTTGACTTACTCTGTGTGAATTTGGATGAATCACTCTTTGCACACCAATTTCTTCAACTGCAAAATAATGAGGTTGGGCTTATTTGTTCTCTAAATTCCCTGTTAACTCTAAATCTATGAGCTTATGATCATTCAATGTCCTAAGAAGATTTCTTAGAATGAACAAATTGTAGAAGATCCTACTTTTTCAGTCTTCTTTTACTTTACTTACCTCTCACATATGCTATAATCCATTGACACTGACCTACTTACTCTACTTTGCACATGACAATTTTTCCTAACTTTATTTCTTTGTACTGACTGTTCCTAATTTTTAGGATACTGTGGAAAGGAAAACTGAATCAAGAATTCCTTTAACTATTACAATATTCTCTTTTCTCACTTTCATCTTATAGTTCTCTAGCTTCCTTTAAAACTCAGCTCAAGTCTCACCTTCTGTGTGAATCCCTTCCCAGTTTTTTTCCTAGAGTTATACAATATGTTGTCTTCCCCATTAGAATGTGAATGTAAGACAAGGGACCGTCTTTTTAAAAGATCCTAATCTTCTGTCTTAGAATTGTTTTTAGGTATTAGTTTCAAGGGATAAAAGTGGTAAGGACTAGGCAATTGGGATTAAGTGAAAGCTAGGAAGAATCTAAGGTCATATTTGAACCCAGGACCTCCTATCTTTGGAACTGGCTCTTTATCTACTGAGCTACCTAAACAGTCTCCTTCCCCCGAGGACTATTTTAGACTTTTTTCCCCCCTGCATTTCCAGAGTTTAGTATGATGCTTGGCACATAGTAAATAACTAATGTTTGTTCAAAGGCTGACTTTATGTATCTAGTCTAGGGGTAAGAAACATTTTTAGCTCAG
This sequence comes from Monodelphis domestica, assembly GCF_027887165.1. Classification (NCBI taxonomy): domain Eukaryota; kingdom Metazoa; phylum Chordata; class Mammalia; order Didelphimorphia; family Didelphidae; genus Monodelphis; species Monodelphis domestica. The sequence continues at coordinate 223,966,251 of NC_077228.1, read as the reverse complement.
AATATTCTCTTAAGCAATATCTATGGTACTAATAGGTGGTCTTGTGAATAGATGGGGAAAAGGAACAAAAAGAGGAAAAAAGTGAGTAAGAAGTTATAAGTAAGAAGAAGGAAAAGTAAAAAAAAAGAAGGAAAAGAGAAAATAGGAATGAGTGGAAATTGGCATAAAGATGACAGTAATAACAATATAATACTAATACTGAATATAATGTTTTATAGCTTAAAAGGTATTTTAACAACCACATTTGATAAGTAATGCAATAATTCCCATTATGTTTATTTTATAGGTGAGGAAACCAAGACTCCGGCAGATGATGTAACTTGCCCAAGGTTACAAAGAACAAATCTGTAACTCAAGCTTAGGCATTCTAGCTCCAATTTCACTATGATATAAATAAAAAATGTTACCATTAGCAACATCCATGCCACATAGCTGATAAGTCCCAAGAGTGTGTATATTCTTATATGTACCACTTGGTCAGGTTTTCATATTTTGCTTAGGTGGAAGTTATACTTACAGAGCAGAATCTGTTCCTCTTTGTCATGAATAATGTGAGCATGAACATTGTGCTCAGGCATGTGTTTATGAGTAGTGGTGGAAGATTTGATGTGATAAAATGGAGCCAAAGGATTTGAAATCAGAGGATCTGGGTTTGAATCTCAGCTTTGCCACTGTCTAGTTGTGGGACTTTGGGGAAATCATTTAACGTGTCTGAGTCAATTTATTCATTTGTACAATATGGAAAAAAAAATCTGCCTAAACTCACAAGAAGATATATGTATTCACTTTGTAAATCATATTTCATCAGGTATTAAATCTAAAATATTATTATCATTATTTTTTCAAAATACCATTTTTGCCACCCTCCCTTCACTTACATAATCCCACTTTCATATCCTAATTTCACAGAAAATGAAATATTTCTCCATGGTGTGACCCTTACCCTTCAAGTCTTTCCTTGTTTCAGTTTTGTTGAAGTGAATTCCTCCTTTCTAAGATTCATTACCTGCAGCCTTTGGGTTTCCTTCAGTGGCTGGCATATGATCCCCCTTCTGACCATCAGTGAATGAGTGGATTTCAGTCATATCCTTTCCCTTCCTGCTTTCACTTCTCTTCTCACAAAGATCTCTAAACATAAAGAGTTCCAGAGTAGCATGATTTTCAGAATGATTCAATTATTTCCAAATGAATCCAAGATATGACTAAGGCCATATATGCCAATAATAAAATGTTTAGTATAAACCACAAATTACACAAAGATCTCCTTTAAAAAGGAAATCTGGAGACCCAGGTGGAACTTTTCTGGGTAAAATAGAGAGTAAGAACATATCTACTTTGTTTAGAGCAAGTAAACAACTATCATATCATGGATTCCAATCATAAAGTACCAATAATTTTTTTCTGAAAAATTCATTAAAATTGATAGGGAACAGTCCTCACAGGGATAATCAGCAAAAGGGCACTTGAGGACTTATATTGGGGAGAAGAGGGGAATTTTCTGAAAGCAACCACTTTATATATTCTAATAGAGTTTTTCCAAGGTAGGCAGCATAAAGAGTGGGTAATAGGGGACTAAGGGGGAGGGGGTTAACATACTGGAGAAGGATACTCAGATGCATCTTTTATTTTCATACAGTTGAATCCCTCAAGAGAGAGAAGATTAGTCAATTTATGATGAGTTTATTGAATTGATTAAAAGGAGAAAATCTGCAAACTATTCAGCTAGGGTCATGTCTGGGATTAGTTAGGAATCCCTGGCCAAAGCAGGGAATACAGAAAGGAAGATTTTGGCTTTCCTTGAGTACTTTGTGCTTAGTCCATCTGCAGAAACTCTAAATGAGTAACATCATTAGTTTGTTTAATTTTTTTCTTTTTGGAAGTAAAAGAAATATGATCTAAAAACTAGACTACTGGAGTTGCCAATCAACTAAGGCCTTATTTTGATGTTAGTGGGTGGTAAGTGAGCCCCACTCAACTGAATCTGTCCTGACAAGCTCCAAGTTCTCAATATCATCTAAAAATGAAAGGCTTCACCTTTTGAAAAATTTATAAGTTCAACGAACAAAGATAGAATGGAAATTGGCAGTTTCTGAAACTTCAGCAGTACTTTCAACAAGCTTTACCTTACAAAGTTCATCTGCTGTATGGTTGCTTGTGGCTGGAAAATGGATGGTTATTTTGGGGGAGATAAAAATCTTAAGCATGTAAGAATGTCTACTCATTAACTGACCACACAATTTCTTGGGTTTTCCTAATAACTTGTAAAACTAGACTGAACATAATCAAGGCAGATTGGAGAATATTAACAAAACTAAGCTTTGATAAATTTGTTACTTTATATTGTAAAAGTCCAATATCAGGATTTTGAAGTACTTAGCTAATGTTCTATTTCATTGGATTTTGTTGTCTGCTGCTATCTATAATATTAGGACAGTCATGAAAAAATCAAGCAGGAGCCCAGAGGAACTAATTAAAAGCCAGGTGTTTTCAAAATGAACTATTCCATCAAGTAACTAGTTATTAGGGATTTTGAGATTTATCTTTAACTGTAACATTTGGCACTTTAAAAACAGTATTAATAAAATTTTGGTTAAAAAAGTTTTTAAAATCTCCAAGTTAAATCCACACTATGCTCTGTCAAGGATTCCATCTGTTTTAAATTAACTATGTTTATTCTTTCCGTCCATTTCTCCTAGTTCAGCCTATTCATTTAGAAATGATTTTTCATGATCTTGAGAACACATTTTGAAAAGCAATTCAACTTTTTCTTCCTAAAAATATAAAGTTTTAGTTAAAAAAAACAACCCGACCTTTTTACCAAAAAAAAAGTGATAGGAAAAATATGCTTACTTTTCCATTTTTTTTCTTTTTTAGATATTTGCAATATAACTTAAATAATTTAAATAAAAAAGGAATGGGGATGACAAAGTAAACTTGAGTTATCACTGAATATTGTTGAGATTGTAGCAATCCTGTCTTTTGAAACTCAAGGAGGATGTAACTCTAGCTTGAATCCTTATAGGATCTTCATCATGGAGTGCAGCTGTCTGGACAATCTTTCTCATTACATGCTGCCAGTTCTTCATGTGTGGCATTCTGGAGGTGTAAGATTTGGCATGGTAAAGGACTCCCAAATTAGAGCCTTCAACAAGTTTTCCAATGACCAAAGGAGAAGTTTTTCAAAGTTTTAGTTAATTTTGTCTGAAATTTTATGCTATTAGAGATCCCTTTTCCTATGGAAAACAATTGATTTTGCCTTAACTTTTTGGTTCTTATTATTCACGTTCTTGTCAGACAGGAGTATAGAGATATTTTCATCCACACTCATCCACATCTCTATGCTTGTTATATAAATATTTGCAAGGAACTACCAATATTACAATGACATTGAACTTGAATGTAAGAATCATCTCTCAGACCACCAATTTCCTCTGGATAAACTGTATCTCAATCATTGAATTTAATAATACTTTTGTTAGTATGGAACCCAGGGGGATAGATTTCAATATGAAAGATGACTACATACTTCTCAAATTCACCAGGGATTCCACAACAGATCACATCTTTAAACTAGTTGCTTGAAAGAGGCAAAGAGGAAAAGATCCTACTGTGTTTATTGTTTGTTATTGATAAAAAGCATTTGATTTGGCATTGCCATACTTTTAACCTTAAAAACTTTTCTCAGATGTATATGTTGAAATCATACATTATTTCTTATAACAATGTAGATAATGTTATTCAATAACTATTATCAAAAGCCAGCCTAAAGACAGTAAATGTATCCCCACCAAAGATATCTGTCAGTCTCATACAAAATGTTTAGTTCAGAGTCCAAAATAGAAGAAAGATTCTCTACTTTCTGGGTACTCAAAGCACATTTAAAGAAGTTTATTTGGTTAGGTATTTCTACACACCAATTATTTATATTTTTACATTGGCCATGACACTGTGCATTTATCTTAGGTATAGAATAGTAGTATTGGGCTGGGATAGATCAGCAAGTGGACCTGGAGATCATAATCATTCCCAAATATAAGATTATGCAAATTAATGAAATGGTGTTTCTACAACATTTATTATCTTTAGGGCTTGGGAGTATAATTCTTTTTTTTTTAAACCCTTACATTCTGTCTTAAAATCAATACTATGTATTATTTCTAAGGCAGAAGAGTGGTAGGGGCTAGGCAATGGGGGTTAAGTGACTTGCCCAGGGTCACACAGCTGGGAAGTGTCTGAGACCAGATTTGAACTCAGGACCTCCCTGTTTCCAGGCTTGGCTTGCCTGAGGCACCCCATTGTCTCATTTTAGGCATTTCTTTTTTCTTTCCTTCTTTCCTTCTTTCCTTCTTTCCTTCTTTCTTTCTTTCTTTCTTTCTTTCTTTCTTTCTTTCTTTCTTTCTTTCTTTCTTTCTTTCTTTCTTTCTTTCTTTCTTTCTTTCTTTCTTTCTTTCTTTCTTTCTTTCTTTCTTTCTTTCTTTCTTTCTTTCTTTCTTTCTTTCTTTCTTTCTTTCTTTCTTTCTTTCTTTCTTTCTTTCTTTCTTTCTTTCTTTCTTTCTTTCTTTCTTTCTTTCTTTCTTTCTTTCTTCTTCTCCCTCCCTCCCTCCCTCCCTCCCTCCCTCCCTTCCTTCCTTCCTTCCTTCCTTCCTTCCTTCCTTCCTTCCTTCCTTCCTTCCTTCCTTCCTTCCTTCCTTCCTTCCTTCCTTCCTTCCTTCCTTCCTTCCTTCCTTCCTTCCTTCCTTCCTTCCTTCCTTCCTTCCTTCCTTCCTTCCTTCCTTTCTTTTCTTTGTAACTAAGAAAAAATACTTAAGGGGAAAAGAAGGGTAACTTTCAGAGATTGTACAATGTACTATAATCCACCCATTTAGTACTCACAAAAAGTGTTTATTTTTATCTGAGGTGCTCTTTATGAACCTATACTGGCCTTCAGTGGGCCCCTTTGTAAATCCTCAGAAATAGTGTTTTTTTTTTAATCTGGTAGTTTTTTTCAGGAATAAAAGTAAAATTCATTGGCCTATAGATTTCAGATACTACTTTCTTCCTTTTGGAAGAAAATTGTGTAATTTTCTTGACCAATATTGGCCCTGAAAAAGGAATATGAGAATGTAATAGATATTGTAGCAAATCAAGAAAGACCTCATGTAGGATACAATACTTAAATTGAACTTTGAAAGAAGCAATGGATTCTAAGAGGTGAGGAGGGGAATGTCTTTGAGGCTTGGGAGATGGAACATGAAAAGACATAGATGGAATATTATCTCTTAGGACCAATAGTAGGACTGTTTGTGTGGCAGGCTGAATACATGAAGGGGAGGAAAGTACAATTTGTCTGGGAAAGTAGGTTGGAGCCTGATGGTAAAGTGTCACACCAAAGAGGATGTTCTTTATTCTAGAAAACAACAGGATACTACTGGATCTTTTTGAGCAGGGAAGCAACATAATCAGAACTATGCTTTAAAAATATCACTTTGTCAGCTGTATAGGCAATGGTTTGGAGGGTTAAGATAATCCAGGGACACCTACTACAAAGTGATGAAGGTCTGAACCAATGAAGTGACTGTGTGAGTAGAAAGGAGTAGAGTATGAGAAATATTAGGTAGATATTAGGTGGAAATCAGCAAGACATGATAAGTGATCAGACATAGTTGGTGAGGGAGAAAGAAGAGTAAAAGAAAGACCCCAAAGTTGTGAATCTAGGCAAGTAGAAGAGTGATGGTGCCCTAAGTAATTTATAGTTTTAGAGAGTTGCATGGTAGCATGGAGAGGTTTAAGGACTTCCCTAGATCAGGCCTTTGAGCTATAAGTCTATTCTTTTGCCAAATACCGTAGGCCATCTCTGTTGGAAAGGAATAGTTTGTAGGGTGACAATTTACTTTCTAATCTCTCTAGTTTAGTTGTCAATCTTCCCTATCCCATTGTGAAAACTTGTATGTAGCCAGAACTTCAGGTAGAAATATGACCATAAGCTTAGTGACTACACAGTGTTCAGTGCCCGAGTTATGGCATCTAATCACTGCCTTCAGTCTCCTGTTTTTTCACATTACTCAGGCAATTCCTGAAGTCAACCATATAGTCAGTCAGATTCAAATCTACTCACTAGGCTAAATATTTTGGGTTAGGACTTAGGTTGGTCCAGTGATTCAAGGTGGAGATTGGAACCAGATGAGACATTAATATGACAACTCACATTTAACAAAATGAAATTTACTTTAAAATAACATGGAAAATATAGATAGCAAGGATAAAGTACTAATTCGATTGATTAGTACATCCTTGCCTCCATTTTTGTCATGGCATCATGACTAGTAGGGTGTGTCAAACCAGAGGAGTGATTATTTCTTCAAATGCCAGGTTTTTACATTTTGGCAACAAGAAATCTGTCAGTGGTTGGAGCCTTAGTCCCCCAAATCAAAGACATCTGAATCACTGCCTTCTAAGTAAAATCTAGACTAGACTGTATGAGGTAGATGTTGCTCATAATAGTTAAATATTATTATACTATTATATAATAATAATGCTATTAAATTGTTAAATAAATCATTAAATTTTTGAGAAGTAAACACACAATGCATAGATAGTGTGAAGCCAGTAATGGTTCCTGGTACTCTGAAACTGGGTCTTCTTGTAGTTAATTTGTTTGGGAATAAAGTCCAAAGTGTTGTAAAACAGTTATTTTACCCTTCAGGGTCTAGTAAACTCAATATAAAGCTAAATATTTGTGTAAGACCCATGGTTCAAAGAATACTTTTTGGGTGGCATTTTTTCTTAAAACTTTGCCATGGGCAAAGTCCACCCTTGCCCACAACTCCAGGGTATCCTGACAGGTGGTGAACGATTAGTCAAAATAAATAAAATAAAATAAATAACAAACGGAAAAAAAACTTAATCATAGCGGCTATGGAATTGCTTTGCATCTCAGCTGCTCTGACATTCCCAGGCCTGGGATTTATTCTTATACCCATTTTCTTGGTATGCAGGTATACAAAATCAAAGAGAGATAATTGCAAAAGTGATACATTAACTTTGAACAAATCACTTGATTAACATTCTATATTTTTGTATTGTGATTACAGACAGAATACAAGATAAATGATTTCATCACAGGTGGCTTACTAGGGAGTTTGAGTTACTGATTTGTGTAATTGAGTCACTGAGGCATATTGAAACTTAATGTACCTGTACTGTACCTGTATGTATTGTATGGGCCTCTATGATTGATTTGTGTGCTAGCTTCATGAGAAAGTTTTGGGCTTGGCTTGTAGCTGCGGTTTTGCTGGGAATTATGTACCTAAGTAAAAGTTAACCCATCTTTTTGGGATTGGGTTTAAAGGTCTGATCTTTTGGCGATGTTTTAGGGAATTAGGGTACATGTGTTTTGTTCTTGTATTATTTCTTTTGAGACTAGGGGGAATAATATTCATGTCAATTCATAGGTAAGGGGCATTGATGAAAGAGGTCATGTAAAAGGGGGTTGGTTGGGTGGGCAGTCACATCTCGCCAAGGACCACTCTGTGGTCCCCCCAGCTACCACGCATGACTCTGTCAAGGCATCGTGGTCTGATGGCTGCCAGCATGACACATAGGGAACTTAAACATGATCACAATTTCAACAGTGCAGACAAACTAACTGACTTCTTGTATTATCAAGGTAAAGTTGAAAAGTTGAAAATAATTTTGAAGAGAGAATTTGCTTAGGTCAAAAAAATTAACTCTTGGGGAAAGGGTCAATTCTGAGGAAGGAGTTTGCTCTTTATCTTTTCCCTTGCACCTCTTGGATAGCATGACAAGGGTGGATGTGGGATTCTTCCTACTCATCCTCCTCCCCATGATGTCTTGTGGTATAATCATGTGGCATGTTGTAGTCCATATGTGGATTCAAGTATAGTGGGTAAAAATCTGGCATCTGGAACTGGAAACCTGCTTTGGACATAGGAGGCCCCCCATTCCAACACTCTAGCTAGTCATAGTGTATAGGTTTTGACCTCTTTTAAAAATGCCAAGTAATAAGCTCAGTTAGGATTTCAGATGAGTCTGAAGCTAGGGATCATGGAAACCATGTCCAAATATTGCCATTATACTCAGTAGTAGTTACAGTTACAAGATTGACTCACCAAGAAGAGATCATATAATACATGAGAAGCAACACCAGGGAATTATGAGAAAATATTGGGCAGGTACAATGAGTGCATATAAGTTGCCTTTGTCAATATCTTCTTCAACCCTTTTCTACTTGTATACTTTGTGAGCATTCATCATTCCCTGATGACATGTGTATTTATGGAAAAGTGAGTCTAAGGTTTATGGAAAAGATGACATTATTATATATTTTCTTTACTTGACATTTCAATAAGTGCCTTTTTACTTTCAGCTAATTGTGCCCTTTGTATATTAAAATGTAAGCACATTTTGGTAACTTGTTTTAAAATAAGTATAGTTTTAGGACTATGAACCTACAGACTTGCTTCAACTTGGGGTACTTGTACCCTGAGGGACTCAATCTGTGAGTGTGAGTTGCCAGAATATATTCTAAAGGGTTGTAAATAATATATAAGCAACAAATGGATCTATATAAAAATAGAATGGGCTAACTTGGAACATAGTTTTTATTGGAAAGCTCCATGCAGTAGCTGAGCATTCATCAGAGATTTCCTGTTCAGGTACAGGATGGATTCAGTGACTGAAGTCTCTTCCAATTCGGAATTTTAGTCTCCAAGTAATAATTTTAAGCTCTACATCTATGATCCTGTGAACTACATTACCATTATTAGTTGAGATCCTTGTAGTGCTTCTTATTTACTTCAGTCGGTAGACACTTAGCAAGCAATTTTTTTTCAGATGTTGACTGATTCCACTGCAGTGTATCTGTAATTCTGTTTGGTATTCTAGCAAACAAATGCCATTTTAAAAAGAAGCTTCATGTGAATAGTTAGTGAATGAGCCACTAAACAAAATCCAGAGTCACTAGTGCTCTAACTTGGAAGCAAAGATGATACCAAAGTATTGCTAAATTCTATAATTATATCTTTGGAGAGTTGGTATTGTGTAGTAGATAAGAGATCTGCTCTCAGTTTTAAGGAGACTAAGTTCTGAACGATGATGGCAATGTGAACATAGGCAAGTTTTTTTTTTTTAAATCCTTACTTTCGATTTCCGGGTAAACATGGCTGCAACCTAGACGCGACTCACTTCCCCTCCCCGGCACCGAATGAAATAGACTACCTCAAAAGAGCATAAAAATCACCTTTGGAAGAACAGAGGGACTCTCCAGTACCCCACAGAAACGAAGGTACGTGGAGTTTGAACATTTCCACACTATAAGGAGGAGGAAAAGTTCGCACAAAAACGTAAACTGAGCCACCCCCCCCCCAAACCAGAGTAAGCTATCAGAGAGCTCACATAGACAGCGAATGAGTGAGGAGCATCTCTGTCTGGGGTGGTGGGCACACCAGGGTCCTTGGGATCTAAAAACTGCAAGGAAACGACCTCTCAGGGAGGTTTCATGGGAGAATCCTGCGCTGATCACAGGGGGCTGAGGAGCTGAACTCTGGGGCTGTTTCACTGAGCAGCTGGGCAGAGCTGAATACCTGAGTGGGCTGTGCTGATCACCTGGGCAGTTGGGCTGAACACAGGGGCCCTCTCTCTAAGAAACCTCGGAGGCTGGGAAGAACTAGTCTGAGGCAACCTAAATTCACAGAAAACCCATCCATATCACCCAGACCCCAGACCAAAAAAAGAAAGTGGAATAAAACCACCAAAGGGGTGGCTCACATATCCCAAAATCAAGCCTCCAAGAAGAAAGGGGAGAAAAAAAGTGACTATTGAAAACTTTTATGGAGGGAGTACCCAAGGAAAAGAAGACAATGAGGATGAAATCCAAACAAAATCAGAACATGCCTCCCAAAATGGAAACTATCCACAAGCTCTGGAAGATCTCAAACTGGTGCTTACCCAAAAGATGGAAACCTTTTGGAAAAAAATGGGAGAAAGAGATCAGTAGTCTGATAGACAACACTTCACAATTGGAGAAAGAGCTGGAAGCATCCAATAGAAGGGAAGACAAAGCTGAAAAGCAAAACCAGTCCCTAACGACCAGAATTAAGCAACTCAAAGAAAGTGAGATTACAAAACAGCAAGAATCAATAAAGCAAAGCCAAAAAATTAATGAATTAGAAGAAAACAGGAAATATTTCACTGAAAAGGTCACAGACTTGGAAAACAGAGGAAGAAGAGACAACCTCAGAATTATTGGTCTCCCCGAAAAACCAGAGATAAACTAAAACCTCGATGTTATTCTACAGGAGATTATAGAAGAAAATTGCCCACACTTTCTGGAGCAAGGGGGCAAAATAGAAATAGAAAGGGTTCATAGAACACCCTCTATACTAAATCCCCAAAAGACAACCCCTAGGAATGTAATCGCCAAATTCAAGAGCTTCCAAGAAAAGGAGAAAATCCTACAAGAAGCCAAGAAGAGGAGCTTCAGATATAGGGGTACTCCAATAAGGATCACACAGGACTTAGAGGCTAACACATTAAGAGACTGCAAAGCATGGAACACGATATTCAGAAAAGCAAGAGAGCTGGGTCTCCAACCAAGAATCAACTACCCTGCAAAACTGACTATATACTTCCAGGGGAAAGTATGGGCATTCAACAAAATAGAAGATTTCCAAGCATTTGCTTAGAAAATACCAGAACTTAGTGGAAAATTTGATATCCAAGCACAGAAAGCAAGAGAAACATGAAAAGGTAAATATGAAAGAAAGGGAAAAGGAGATAAATCTTATCTTTTTCTTTAAGTCAAACTCTCTTCTATAAGGACTACATTTATATCAAATTATATACATTAATATGTGGGGAAAATGTATTGTGTAACTCTCAAAAATTGTATGCATCATAAGAGTAGTTAGAAGAATCATGCATAGGGAAAGATTGGGCCATCAAGAAGGATTTGGTGAAAGGGGGGGCAAAGAAAGAAAAAGGGAGGAGGGATCATTGATAATACTAACATTTACTTCAAGAAATGGGGGGGGACCAAATAGAATAATCTTTCCCATACAAAGATTCACATGGAAAGGGGAGGGGAAGAACTCTCATATGAGAAGAAGAGGAAGAGAGCATGACCAAATTCCTTTTATGACACAAACATGGTACTAATTCCAAAGCCAGGCAGGCCAAAAACAGAGAAAGAAAATTATAGACCAATCTCCCTAATGAATATAGGTGCAAAAATCTTAAATAGGATACTAGCAAAAAGACTCTAGCAAGTGATCAGACGAGTCATCCACCATGATCAAGTAGGATTTATACCAGGGATGCAGGGCTGGTTCAATATTAGGAAAACCATCCACATAATTGACCACATCAACAAGCAAACCAACAAAAATCACATGATTTTTTCAATAGATGCAGAAGAAGCCTTTGATAAAATACAACACCCATTCCTATTAAAAACACTAGAAAGTGATTTCTGGGTAATCATGGCTGCAATCTAGACGCCACACGGTTCCTCTCCCCAGCACCAAATGAAATAGACTACATCAAAGGAGCATAAAAATCACCTTTGGAGGATCAGAAGGACTCGCCAGTACTCCCCAGGACCCTACAGAGGCGAAGGTACGTGGGGTTTGAACATTTCCACACTATAATAAGAAGGAGGAAAAGCTTGCATAGAAATGTGAACTGAACCGCCCTTCTCCCCCCCCCCCACACCTCCCCCACCAAACCAGAGTGAGCTACTGGAGTGCTCACTGGGACAGCGAGTGAGTGGGGAATGTCTCTGTCTGGGGGGGGGCACTCCAGGGTCCTTGGGATCTGGGGACTGCCAGGAAAAAACGTCTCAGGGTGGTTTCACTGAAGAACCTGGCGCTGAGCACGGGCTGCAGAGCCCTACTCGGGGTGGTTGCGCTGAGCATCTGGGCGGAGCTAAACACCAGGGTGGACCACCCACTGATTATCTGGGCGGAGCTGAAAACCTGGGCACTTTGGCTGTGACTAGGGGCCCAGCTCTCTAAGAAACCTCGGAGTCTGGGAAGAACTAGTCTGAGGCAACCTAAATTCACAGAAAACCCACCCATATCATCCAGACTCCAGACCAAAAAGGAAAGGGGAATAAAACCACCAAAGGGGTGGCTCACATGGCAAAAATCAAGCCTCCAGGAAGAAAGGGAAAAAGGTGACTATTGAAAACTTTTATGGTGGAAGTACCCAAGGAAAAGAAGAGAAAGAGGATGAAATCCAAACAAAATCAGAACATGCCTCCCAAAATGGAAACTATCCACAAGCTCTGGAAGATCTCAAATGGGAACTTACCCAAAATATGGAAACCTGGAAAGAAAAATGGGAGAAAGAGATCAGCAGTCTGACAGATAAGACTGCTCAATTGGAAAAAGAGCTTGAAGCATCCAATAGAAGGGCAGGCAAAGCTGAAAAGCAAAACCAGTCCCTAATGACCAGAATTAAGCAACTCAAAGAAAGTGAGATCATAAAACAGCAAGAATCAATAAAGCAAAGCCAAAAAAAATTAATGAATTAGAAGAAGACATAAAATATCTCACTGAAAAGATCACAGACTTGGAAAACAGAGGAAGAAGAGACAACCTCCGAATTATCGGTCTCCCAGAAAAACCAGAGATAAACAATGAACTCGATACTATTCTACAGGAGATTATAAAAGAAAATTGCCCACACTTTCTGGAGCAAGGGGGCAAAATAGAAATAGAAAGGGTTCATAGAACACCCTCTATACTAAATCCCCAAAAGACAACCCCTAGGAATGTAATCGCCAAATTCAAGAGCTTCCAAGAAAAGGAGAAAATCCTACAAGAAGCTAAGAGGAGGAGCTTCAGATATAGGGGTACTCCAATAAGGATCACACAGGACTTAGAGGCTAACACACTAAGAGACTGCAAAGCATGGAACATGATATTTAGAAAGGCAAGAGAGCTGGGTCTCCAACCAAGAATCAACTACCCTGCAAAACTGACTATATACTTCCAGGGGAAAGTATGGGCATTCAACAAAATAGAAGATTTCCAAGCATTTGCTAAGAAAAGACCAGAACTTAGTGGAAAATTTGATATCCAAGCACAGAAAGCAAGAGAAACATGAAAAGGTAAATATGAAAGAAAGGGAAAAGGAGATAAATCTTATCTTTTTCTTTAAGTCAAACTCTCTTCTATAAGGACTATATTTATATCAAATTATATACATTAATATGTGGGGAAAATGTATTGTGTAACTCTCAAAAATTGTATGCATCATAAGAGTAGTTAGAAGAAACATGCATAGGGAAATATTGGGGCATTAAGAAGATTTGGGGAAAGTGGGGGCAAAGAAAGGAAAAGGGAGAGGGGGAACCATCGATAACACTAAGATTTACTTCAAGAAACAGTCGGGGACTTAATAGAATAATCTTTCCCATATAAAGATACACATGGGAAGGGGAAGGGAAGAACTCTCATATGAGAAGGAGAGGAAGAGAGTGTGAAGTAGAATTACTTAAACCTTACTCTCAGTGAAATCAAATCTGAGAGGGAAGAACATCTAGATCCATTGGGATCCTGAATTCTATCTTATTAAATAGGGCAAGAAAGAAAGGAAAATTAAGGAGGGAGAGGGGGAAAGGAGTATAAAATGGAGGGAAGGAGAGGGGGGGAGGAGAAGGGAGCATAAAAAGGGAGGGGCTAGAAAGGGAAGCATATCAAGGGAGGGGACTAGGGGGAGTGACCTAAAGTAAATAACTGGTTCAAAAGGAGATAGTTAAAGAAGAAAGGTCAGAACTAGGGAAGATATCAAAATGCCAGTGAATCCAAAAATGACAATCATAACTTTGAACGTGAATGGGATGAACTCACCCATAAAACGTAGACAAATAGCAGATTGGATTAGAACTCAAAATCCTACCATTTGTTGTCTTCAAGAAACACATATGAGGTGGGTCGACACTCACAAGGTTAGACTTAAAGGTTGGAGTAAGACCTTTTGGTCCTCAACTGATAGAAAGAAGGCAGGAGTTGCAATCATGATATCTGACAAAGCCAAATCAAAAATAGACCTGATCAAAAAGGATAGGGAAGGTAAATATATTCTGTTAAAAGGGAGTATAGACAATGAGGAAATATCACTAATCAACATGTATGCACCAAATGGTATAGCATCCAAATTTTTAATAGATAAACTAGGAGAATTAAAGGAGGAAATAGACAGTAAAACCATATTAGTGGGAGACTTGAACCAACCACTATCAAATTTAGATAAATCAAACCAAAAAATAAACAAGAAAGAGGTTAAAGAGGTGAATAAAATCTTAGAAAAATTAGAATTAATAGACATATGGAGAAAAATAAATAGGGACAAAAAGGAATACACCTTCTTTTCAGCATCACATGGCACATTCACAAAAATAGATCATACACTAGGTCACAGAAACATGGCACTCAAATGCAGAAAAGTAGAAATAATAAATGCAGCCTTTTCAGATCACAAGGCAATAAAAATATTGATCGGTAAGGGTACATGGAGAGCCAAATCAAAAATTAATTGGAAATTAAATAATATGATACTCCAAAATCTGTTAGTTAGAGAAGAAATCATAGAAACAATTAATAATTTAGTTGAGGAAAATGACAAATGCGAGACATCCTTTCAAGCCTTGTGGGATGCATCCAAGGCAGTACTTAGAGGAAAATTCATATCCCTGAGTGCATATATTAACAAATTAGGGAGGACAGAGATCAAGGAATTGGAAATGCAAATCAAAAAACTTGAGAACGAACAAATTAAAACCCCTCAGAAAAAAACCAAACTAGAAATCCTAAAAATTAAGGGAGAAATTAATAAAATCGAAAGTGACAGAACTATTGAGCTAATAAGCAAGACTAGAAGCTGGTACTTTGAAAAAACAGACAAAATAGACAAAGTACTGGTCAATCTAATTAAAAAAAGGAAAGAAGAAAGGCAAATTAACAGCATCGAGGATGAAAAGGGGGACTTCACCTTCAATGAAGAGGAAATTAAGGCAATCATTAAAAACTACTTTGCCCAACTATATGGCAATAAATATACCAACCTAGGTGATATGGATGAATATTTACAAAAATATAAATTGCCTAGACTAACAGAAGAAGAAATAGATTTCTTAAATAATTCCATATCAGAAAAAGAAATCCAAAAGGCCATCAAAGAACTTCCTAAGAAAAAATCCCCAGGGCCTGACGGATTCACCAGTGAATTCTATCAAACATTCAAAGAACGGCTAACTCCAATACTATACAAACTATTTGACATAATAAGCAAAGAGGGAGTTCTACCAAACTCCTTTTATGACACAAACATGGTACTAATTCCAAAGCCAGGCAGGCCAAAAACAGAGAAAGAAAATTATAGACCAATCTCCCTAATGAATATAGATGGAAAAATCTTAAATAAGATACTAGCAAAAAGTCTCTAGCAAGTGATCAGAAGGGTCATCCACCATGATCAAGTAGGATTTATAACAGGGATGCAGGGCTGGTTCAATATTAGGAAAACTATCCACATAATTGACCACATCAACAAGCAAACCAACAAGAACCACATGATTATCTCAATAGATGCAGAAAAAGCCTTTGATAAAATACAACAACCATTCCTACTAAAACACTAGAAAACATAGGAATAGAAGGGTCGTTCCTAAAAATAATAAACAGTATATATCTAAAACCATCAACTAATATCATCTGCAATGGGGATATACTAGATGCATTCCCATGAAGATAAGGAGTGAAACAAGGATGCCCATTATCACCTCTATTATTTGACATTGTACTAGAAACACTAGCAGTAGCAATTAGAGAAGAAAAAGAAATTGAAGGCATTAAAATAGGCAAGGAGGAGACCAAATTATCGCTCTTTGCAGATGACATGATGGTCTACTTAAAGAATCCTAGAGATTCAACCAAAAAGCTAATCGAAATAATCAACAACTTTAGCAAAGTGGCAGGATACAAAATAAACCTACATAAGTCATCAGCATTTCTATATAATTCCAACACAGCTCAGCAGCAAGAACTAGAAAGAGAAATCCCATTCAAAATTACCTTAGACAAAATAAAATACTTAGGAATCTATCTCCCGAGACAAACACAGGAATTATATGAATACAACTACAAAACACTTTCAACACAACTAAAACTAGACTTGAGCAATTGGAAAAACATTAACTGCTCATGGGTAGGACGAGCCAATATAATAAAAATGACCATCCTACCCAAACTCATTATCTATTTCGTGCCATACCCATGGAACTTACAAAAATTTTTTTACTGATCTAGAAAAAACCATAACAAAGTTCATTTGGAAGAACAAAAGACCAAGGATATCCAGGGAAATAATGAAAAAAAAATACAAAGGAAGGAGGCCTTGCAGTTCCAGATCGCAGGCTATATTATAAAGCAGCAGTCATCAAAACAATTTGGTACTGGCTAAGAGAAAGAAAGGAGGATCAATGGAATAGACTCGGGGAGGGTGACCTCAGTAAGACAGTATATGACAAACCCAAGGATCCCAGCTTTTGGGACAAAAATCCACTATTTCATAAAAACTGCTGGGAAAATTGGAGGACAGTGTGGGAAAGATTAGGTTTAGATCAACACCTCACACCCTACACCAAGATAAATTCAAAATGGGTGAATGACTTGAACATAAAGAAGGAAACTATAAGAAAATTAGGCGACCACAGAATAGTATACATGTCAGAGCTTTGGGAAGGGAGAGGCTTTAAAACCAAGCAAGACTTAGAAAGAGTCACAAAATGCAAAATAAATAATCTGGAATACATCAAATTAAAAAGTTTTTGTACAAACAAAACCAATGTAACTAAAATCAGAAGGGAAGCAACAAATCGGGAAACAATCTTCATAAAAACCTCTGACAAAGGTTTAATTACTCAAATTTATAAAGAACTAAATCAATTGCACAAAAAATCAAGCCATTCTCCAATTGATAAATGGGCAAGGGACATGAACAGGCAGTTCTCAGCCAAAGAAATCAAAACTATCAATAAGCACATGAAAAAGTGTTCTACATCTCTTATAATCAAAGAGATGCAAATCAAAACAACCCTGAGGTATCACCTCACACCTAGCAGATTGGCTAACATGACAGCAAAAAAAGTAATGAATGCTGGAGGGGATGTGGCAAAGTAGGGACATTAATTCATTGCTGGTGGAGTTGTGAATTGATCCAGCCATTCTGGAGGGCAATTTGGAACTATGCCCAAAGGGCTATAAAAGACTGTCTGCCCTTTGAACCAGCTTTAGCACTGCTGAGTTTGTACCCCAAAGAGACAATAAGTAAAACGACTTTACAAGAATATTCATGGCTGCACTCTTTGTGGTGGCCAAAAATTGGAAAATGAGGGGATGCCCTTCAATTGGGGAATGGCTGAAAAAATTGTGGTATATGTTGGTGATGGAATACTATTGTGCTAAAAGGAATAATAAATTAGAGGAATTCCATGGAGACTGGAAAAACCTCCAAGAAGTGATGCAGAGCGAAAGGAGAAGAACCAGGAAAACATTATACACAGAAACTGATACACTGTGGTACAATCGAAGGCAATGGACTTCTCCATTAGTGTCAATGCAATGTCCCTGAATAATCTGCAGGGATCCAAAAAACACTATCCACAAGCAGAGAATAAACTATGGGAGTAAAAACACTGAGGAAAAGCAACTGCTTGACTACAGGGGGAAGGGGATACGACTGAGGAGAGACTCTAAATGAGCACTCTAATGCAAATACCAACAACATGGAAATGGGTTCGAATCAAGAACACATGTGATACCCAGTGGAATCCCGCGTCGGCCACGGGGGGTGGGAGGGAGGAAAAGAAAATGATCTTTGTTTCCAATGAATAATGTTTGAAAATGACCAAATAAAGTAATGTTTAAAGTGAAAACAAAAAGCAAAATGGATAAAAAAAAAATCCTTACTTTCTGTCTTAGCAACAGCTATAAGCAGAAGGGCAAGGGCTAAGCAAATGGAACTAGTGACTTGACCAGAGTCACATAGCTAGGAATTATGTGAATTCAGATTTGAACCTAGGTCCTCCTGACTTCAGACATGGCCCTCCATTCACTGTGCTACTCATTGTCCCAGGAAAATCTTTTAATGTCTCACTGACTCTTTAGAATCAGAGTAAGATATTTCTCTTCATTGTGTATAAGTGGAATTTGAATGCTTGGACTTCATCCCCTACAAGTCCTTAAGTATTTCCCAGAATTCCTTTCCTCTCTCTCCACCATGTTGCGTGGTTACATTTGTAACTCCTCCCTCGCTCTCTTCCTCCATGAGCAGGCTGGGTATAGGTAGTTCTTTTACGTTAGTTATTATTAATAAAACTTTTAAAATATAATAATTATTGAACATCAATTTTAATCTTCATAATTGGCTGAAGAAATTTTATCACAAGGAGCTTTCTATTGCATTGACATCATAGGTCTGTACAAAACCAACCAACCTACCAACCAACAGCAAAACCTCCCATTTTTTTTACAACACTTACCTTCCGTCTTGGAATCAATACTATATATTGGTTGCAAGGCAGAAGAGTGGTAAGGGCTAGGCAATGGGGGTCAAGTGACTTTCCCAGGATCACACAGCTGGAAAGTGTCTGGGGCCAAATTTAAATCTAGGACCTCCCGTCTCTAGGCCTGGCTCTCAATCCACTGAGTCACCCAGCTCCCCCCCCCCCACACACACACATTTTGAGTCATTTGGAGAAAGATATTATCTGAAAACTGCAAACCTGACATGGCATAAATGATCCTCACTATGTCGTTTTAAGAGTGATACATTTAATTCAAAGTTATACAAGTTTTCAGGTTCTCTAATAGGAGAATTGAGAATAAGGTAGGATTTCTACATGGAATCTTTCAAAATAAAATAATTCTATCTAATCAAGGTTTGAAATAAATTATGAAAGGTCCTCACAGACATTGAAGTGTGGGCAAGAAATTTGTCAAGGCTCATAGATCATCAGACTGTTCAGATGCTCTGTGGGAAATCAATAAATTTTTGCTTATAATATTCTCCATTAAGAACATCTCCATATCTTTATGGTTCTTGGATAGAATGGGTAAGGTCAGGTAAAAATGCACTTTGTAAGTTGGTAAGCATTTCTTTATATGGCTAATCAATATGCTTGACTAGCAATCTGTCTAGGAAAGGCTGTCATGAATTTGACCCAAGTCAAAATAAAAGAGAACTATTAGTTACTTGATAAGTCACAGATAGTCATGCTTCAACTGAGATAAGGAAACTCATTATTAAGGGAAATAATCTGGAAGTGTTAAAAATTCCCCTGAGACCGATCTCATTCTATTCTCACTACCTGGCTTCTGCCTAAAAAAAACTTTTCCCTCTCCAGTATTTCTCTTTATCCTTTCCCTCTGTAGAGTAAACTCTGCAACTGAGGCCCATGGACTTCATAAATAGAGTAGGACAATTATAATGGACCTGAGAGCATATTGGAGTTGGGTTCTAGTGGATTCTGTGTGGAATTCTAGTGGAAAACTTAATTTTTCAATCCACAAAAGTTACCCCTCTCATATCATCATTCAAATATAATTCAGGAAAAATTTACCTGACCAAGTCCTCTTTACATTACACTTTTGTCTTAGTGTAATTATTTTAGGCTGACCAGTAAGGATTTATTAAGTATTCACTTATGGGCAAGGCAATGTGCACAAGTAGAAACAAAAAGAATTAAAATTCTTACACTTTAGGTTTTTCCATTCTAATGAAAGAACACAACACCTATAAGATTGTAGTGGCAAGGGAGTGGGGTTCTAGAGGGGAATAAGTAGGGGAATATGAAAATATAGGAGTAATCCAGTCCAGGAAGAGTGTGTGTGTGTGTGGGGGGGGTTGACTTGAATATGGCTTATAATTCTAGAATTCTGAGGGAAGATATCTTCAGTTTATAAGTAGATAATAGAGAATATGGCTAGAAAGTAAGGGGGTAAAGTAAAGTATAGCTGGGACTTTTCAGAAAATGTTCTAAGAAAGGCAGTCATCAGTTAGGAGATCAAGAGCCCAAAGCAGAAGTTTCTTATTGGTGCTCAGATTTGGAAGCATAAATTTGCCCTAAGTATTGCTTGCTTGTGCGCAACTCTTTCTGTGTGGTCCTATTGTTACAGGGTCTAAAAGGGGAGAAATTTCTAGGGCAATGGAAAAGATTTTTATCTAGGCGTCACTGGGAGAGTTATGTCTTGAATTTGGGCCTTTACATTTTTTATTCATTAAGTTCTTTTATATTCTTGAGCTTTTGTTCTTCCAAATGAATTATTATTCTTTCTGGTTCAATGAAATAAATTTTGGTAATTTAATTGGTATGACATTTAATAGATTAGTTTAAAACTATCTGGTACTGGTTAAGAAATAGAAAAGCAGATCAGTAGAATAGAACAGGCATAAAACAGACAGTAAAAATAGATTATAGTAACCTTATGTTTCATAAAAATAAAGATTGAAGATTTTGGAGTAGGAATTCACTATTTGGTAAAAATTGTTGAGAAATCTAGAAAGCAGTCTGGCAGAAACTACATATATGCCAGTATCTTACCCCATTTACCAAGATAAGATAAAAATGTTTACTTGACCTAGACATAAAGGGAGATACAAACAAATTAGAAGAATAAGAAACTTTATACCAATCAGATTTATGTATAGGAGAAGAATTTATGAATAAACAAGAGAGGAAGGGTATTGTGAGATATAAAATGGGTAATTTTGATTATATTAAATTAAAATATTTTTACAAACAAAATTTATGCAGACAAGATTAGATGGAAAGCAAAAAATGTGGTGGGATATTTTATAGATAGTTTCTAAGACAGAAGTGTCATATCTAAAATATATAGAGAATTTTTGTTAAACTAACAAGAATATTAGCCATTCCCCAATTGATAAAAGGGCAAAAGAGAAGAACAGACTTTTTTAAATGAAGAAATCAAAGCTATAAACATACACATATACACATGCAACATTTATTAAGGTGCAGTAGTATTCCATCACAATCATGTGCAAATAATATATAAATAACCATATGATAAAATATTCTAAATCATTATTAGGAGAAACACAGATCAAAACAACTGAGATATCATCTCACACCTATCAGATTGGTTAAAATGATAAGAGGGAAAAATGACAAATGTCAGAGGAGATGTGGAAAAATGGGGACACTATTACACAGCTGGAGGAATGGAACTGATCTAATGATTTTGGGAAGCAATCTGGAATTATTCCCAAAGAATTATAAAATTATGCATAATTTTGACACAGTAATATCACTAATAGGTGTGTTTCCTAAGGTGATCATGGAAAAATGGATCTTGTATGTTCTAAAATATTTGTAGCAGTTCCCTTTGTGGTGGCAAAGAACTGGAAATTGAGGGATATCTATCAATTGGAGAATGGCTAAAGAAGTTGTGGCACATGACTCCATCACAATCTTACTATTGTGCTGTAAGAAATGATGAGCTTAAAAGATGGAAAGACCTATATGAAATTATGAAGAGTGAAAAGATCCAAGAGAACATTATAAATAGCAATAGAATTATCATATGAAGGATGACTTGTATATCTCCATCTTCAGAGAGAGAACTGAAAAATAGAGATAGGCAAGACATAGTTTTATATATACATATAACCTTTCATTCAAATAATTTCTTCCCTAATGCAGAAAAGGGAGAGGAAGAAGGGAGATACCTGGGAATTTTAATGAAACAAAACAAAAAAAAACAAATAAATTCAAAAGAATTTGGGCCTTGAGAACTTTAGGAAGAAAGGACAGATAAAGAGAATCCATATTGATGATACATCTCATTTGTATCTGATACATACATCTTCCCCTAACTCTGCAGCTTAGGTGCTGGGATTTTTGTGGGTTGTTACTACAGTACAAGTTGCTAAGGAGTGACCCCCACTTCCTTTGAACTGATGGAAACTCTGGTGACACCAAAGAACAATGGACAGAAGTCTTTGTTCCCCTGGCCCTTGCTATATGATTTGTGGTCCCCTTTCTGTCCAGTATACAAATGAAGAGAAAGAGAGTGAGAGAGTATCCCTTACAAGTTTTCAGAAAAAAACATAGTTGGTGCATATACTTGTGCTACTTCAGTTGGACCTTTTAAATCCTAATATTATTCTAATTTTTTGATATATGTTTAAAAAAAAGGCAGCCACCAAAATCCCGACTGAATTTAATGATGGCACCTTAAAGCAAGATTTGCAAAGTTGCACCCCTTTTAAAGAGGGTTGCTTTCCTTAGTGTAAGGTAAGCTGAGGTAGAATGTAGAAGGAGACTAGTAGGAGAACCATTAAAGCCATATATTATAATTTTATGTGGAACTAGTACACACGAGCACTCTTTTTACAAGTGTAATCTGGAACTTTTTCTCTCCACATATGGAAAATCATCATTCATTATACAGTTAGTTACAGGATCCTGTAGGACTCTGAGTCATTGAATACCATTTGCACAAGAACAACAACAAAAAAAAGTTCTCTAACCTGTCTTTTTCAATAGTTGTATCTTCCAATTTGGAATCCAAGACTGGCATTCCCTGGAAAGCATTTCTGTGGGAAGAATAGGTAGCTGGCACTCTCAGGCTCCATTTTTTCTCTTGTCCAAATAGTCCCACAAATGTCCCCTCTGCAGTCCACAACCCAGAGGTCCCATCTGAAGAGCCACTGATGATGAAAGAATCAGAGCCATAAGAGAAGTGCTCCACACTCACAACTGTGCAGCTGTGGGCCTTCCAGCTCCGAAGGAGGAGGGGGTTACTGGATGAACTCTAAAGGATTGATAATGGAGAAAAGATGAACAATTGGTCACAAGAGCTGCTGATTTGAGCAAAATGAATACACCATTTCCACAGGATTCCAAATATTTTGTCTTATTTTGTTCAGTTGAGGTGGGAAAGGTCTAGATCTGTGAGTTCACTGATATCAAGATTTGTGATTTTGCTTGTGTAGAAATTCACTTGACTTATGTAGCTAAGTTAAATTGTCTGTGTCTTATAGTCTTAGAAAAATTACATTGGGCCCTGAGAGTTAAGTCAGAGTCACATAAATAATATGTATCAGAAGCAACACTTGAATCTTTTTTCTTCCAAGGCCACCCTTTGATCCCTCACACTGTCACTTCTTTAAAGTTTTGGTATAGTACATCTATACAACTGGACTTGTTGATATGAACAATCCCTATATCATCAGGCAGTAGATGTGACAATTAATGGAAGAAACAAGGTTACTGAGAAACAAAACAACTAGTTTAAAAGTGTAAACATGGTCAAATACTTCACATCTAATAGCTTAAAGATACTTCCCCACGAGTTTCCAAATTTAGATGGTATGATTAAGAAGGATGGAGACTATAAACGTGGAATGGCATTTCTTATCTATCTCATTCAAAATGACTTCTAGAAGATGAGGGAAGTTAAATACTAGAATGAGCAGCTTATGTCACAGAGGATATTATCTAAGATGATAGATTTCCTTTTTTCTGGTATGGTAGAGATGAATTCTAATGTGGTGAGCTTGAGGTCAAGAGAAACTGAATCCTAAGGGCTCCTTCCAGGCCCAGAGAATCAATGTGAATCGTGAACATCCTAACTTAAAGGATGGTCAATCACACCAATGGTATTCAGCCTCTGATAATGAAACTATTGAATGAAGCACAAGTTTTTGAACCTTATTTTTTCCAATAATAGTTTCTTATTTAACTCTAAGACCTATAGATGAAATAGAATATTTACTGGCACTGGGATGAATGGAATGAAGGAGGGAGGAAATTGCTTATTTGATAGCAATCATCCCTTCTAGATAGTATTTGTGGAAATTGATTTCTTCCAGTGCTGCAAGTGGCCTGTATCACTGAATCCTTTCTGGTGACACATTTCCTATCTCTAGAGCTAGACCCCTCCAATGACACATATTCCTTGAGTCTTTCTAGTGGACTCTTTGACAAAAGACAAATGGAACCTTGAAAAAAAGTTCATGTAGAACATGGGTAAGCATTATGTTTTTCTTTTTCTTTTCTTTTCTTTTTTTTATATTTTTTAAAATTGGGAATGCCCCCTTCCTGCCCTGCAAAGGTTTGTAATTGGTCCTGAAATAACCTAAAGTTTAAGTGATTTTTCTTAGAATCCCTGAGTGGGTAGGGAACTTAATGATAAAGAGATTTTGAGAAGAATCTGATTCTCCTCTATAAGGGCAAGATCCTCCAGGAATGAAACTAGTCTACCTTGGACTTGGTTTTACTATAAGGAGTTGGTCTCACACAGATTAGGTTGTTTCTTTTTTAAAAAAATTTAAATGTATTTTATTTTCAAATGAAGCTCTGCCTTCTCTCTCTCTCATTCTTGCCCTCCCTCAGTTGAGAAAGTAATGTTACAAACACGTAGTCAAGACAAAAAAATTCCTGAGTTGTCCATGTCCAGAAAAAATCATCTCAAGTGGCACTCTGAGGTCATCATTATTTTATCAAAAGGTGTGTGGCATATTTCATCATGAGTTCTCTGTAACTACAAATGGCTGTTTTGTTGATCAGTTATAGGTTCAATTCTGGTGGAATCTGGATGCACAGAGGGATCTCAGACTCTTCTCTCATTTGCTTCCCTAAGGAATTCTGAGGAAAAATAGCTTAAAGTTAATGACCATGCCTAGGATCTCCCATTTGAAGGGATTAATAGGGTCTCTAATAGAAAGGAACTCATTATACAAAGTAGATAGGTACAGAATATATATTTATTCACTTTTACAAGAATAAAATATTTAAAACTTAAAAAAAACCCTAAGTATACATTGGCAAGTACTTAAATATGATATAATAACCATAACTATTGTTTTAGGAATAAAACATGAAACCTAAACTTAAAAAGTCGAAACATGAAATGCTTCCTGGGACTTTGTTGTCCTCAGTCCCCAGAAGAAAAGAGGTTCATCAAAGAATTTATAAATTTCTCAGAAAAGAAAATTTGGAAAGAAATATAGATAATCAGGATAGTTTTGAAAGTAACATGTTAAACTTGTTACATTCTTAAAAGAAGTTGTGAAGTAAACAGACAGGCAGGCAAGATGTTTGAAAAATACATATTGAAATTATATAGTTAAAAAAGAAAAGGAAGCTGATTAAAGGGATCTGTGGCTTTAATGTGATCTTTTTTCCATGTCTCTTTGTATATAGAAATATTTGTTTGTGTGTGTTCAGAATTTTGTTTTGAAAAATATCTGTGTTCAGTCCCTTATATTCAGGGAAAGACAACAGAAGAGTCAATCAGAGACTTGAGGCTCAGACCTAGGATTATTTAAACCAGACAATGTGCTTGCTGCTATATAAAGGGAGTTACCATTGGTGCCAAGAAGGTGTGTGTGTGTGTGTGTGTGTGTTAGATTCCCCTTCCTCTTCTTAGACAGAAATATCAACACCCATAACAGATGGAGAGAAATAGAAATAGTGGAAGTTATATTCTGATTTCTTGTATTATCATCTCATGAAAACTTACCAGGGTGGTTCCATAGTCTGAAATATCCCACACCTGAATAAAGCCACTGGAGTCTCCCGTGACCAGGAGTTGGTTATTCTTGGTGGCTGACAATCCAGTCACAGAAATATCCTCTTTTAAGGGAGCATAAAATTTGCCTGTGTGGAGTGGAAAATACATAACTCATTCAATCCAGAAGACCTCATTATTTTCCAGGTAAGCCAGTTGTTATAATGCTATATACATAGTCCTTAGATAGAATTTAATAGGAACTTACCTAGGAAAGGTATTTTGCCAGATTCTGTGTATCTTCCCCTGAATCAATCAAAGATTATCATTTGACTTACAGAAGTAGTGGTGATTTGGTCCCAGGATGGAGAGACTTTTATGATTTTAATTCCTTAGCTACTTTTTCAACTCAGATTAATTTATGATTGTGATTGAGCAATAACCATACCTTTTTGATGGCATCACAATTTGTATTCTTTTCCTCTTTTTTTCTGAACTTGTATTTCCATCAAAATTTCCTGTCTTACCATACCTCCTCCCTTTCAGGGTTCTATAAATATTAGGTTTCAGAACCTTGACATAGACATACCCAATGGGGAAAAATAGCTCAGAATATGTTTGTAAAGGTGTAGCAATGCTGCTTTGTTACATACATTAATCACTATTCAACCTTTTAGGTTACTTTGTTTTTAAGATCTTAATAGATTACAGAATAGCCTAATGTATGAGACATTATTTTTTCTCCATTACTCTTCCTTCCTTAGAAGATCTCTTCACTGATGGAAGAGACCCCAAGATCCTCTTGCTGAGGTCAAAGCAGTTGTCTCCCCATTTACCTCTTGACCATTGTTGAGGGCACGGTTGAGATACAGAGCATCCTATTAATCTGACAAGATACTGAGCTCAAGAAAGGTCATTTGTGTACTGTGCTTCAAACTCAATATTGAACAAACACACCTCTTTCTCTACCGATAAAATCAATTCTGGGCTGCTAAGATTAAGCCAAACGCCTCCACTTCCCATTCATCCCCCTTCAACACTTCCTTGGCTATGTTCTACTCTGGCATTGCATGCCTCTTCCACTGTGCTCTCTGGAATTTTCCTTTACTTTAGATTACTTCTCAGGGTCCTTCTGTCTTCTCACTCTTATAAAGATCTGATTCTGAAGTTGAGTTTGAGGGGCTTCTTCAATGGGGAAGAATGCTTTAAGGAGAGGGACATTTGATCACCTTTCATGAAACCTGAGCTGGAACTTAAAGGCTGTAGACAGGTCATTTATCCTTTCTGCTCTATTACATGAAACATTTGGTTGAGTTGACCTCTAAGGTCCTTCCTAGCTCTGAGTCTGTAACATGAATTACATTGCTCTAATTTCCAACTGCAGTGGGGCTAGAACTGTCAGATGGCTGGTACCTGAAAGATTGTCATCTCTATTTATAGCGTGGGTTCAGAATTTTCTAGCCTATTCATCTGTTTTCCCCACTTATCTTGGTGCTGAGCTTGCCTCCTCTTCTGAATTTCCTTGTAGTCACTGAGTTATAAAACATGTCCATTAGACTTGCCAGGTCACCTGCAGAGAGAGTCTGGAAACCTATCCTGAAACTCTTCATTTAGACTCTCTTTGAAGACTTGTATTGATATTGCCTCATTTCAATCCCAAATAATTTTCAATTGGAGGAATTCATTTGTGTATGTTATCAGTATTTTCCCATTCTATTTAATGAAAGTTATTACAGCAGCGTTTAGTTTGCTGAGAGACACTGTGTCCCAAATCAAAAAACATTTTTTTGCCTGCAATTAAGACGTTAACATTAGTTTTAAGTGTTTTAGACACTAAGCAAAGGACTTCTCTCCTCCATCATGGGAATTAAGAGAATTCTCTCGAAGAGAATTAGGAAGAGCTCAGAAGGTGTTGTCAAGGATGCAACTACTACTCATCTTGTGACACTGAGTCATCACTGACTATTTGGTGCTTTGGCAGATCCTGTACACAAAATCTGAATCAGCTTACAATTATAGCCCAAAGCATTAGACTTTTTCCAGGGACACACACTTTCTTCACAGGGGGAAACAAAAACATTCATACAAAAACCACCCAGATAATCTGTGTCTAAGTTGTTTTGTTTTGTCATAATAAGGTCCTAACTTTTCATTCAGTAATCATTCAGTAAATATTTATTAATACAATATAATAATAATACAATATAATACAATAAATTAAGCATGTAATAAGTGCTGGAAGAGAGTCAAACTTTAGCTAAGATTGGTCCTTGTGTTCATTAAGTTACTATCTCGTGTGTGTAGGATCTGACACAAATATAGATAAAGATATAGTATATCATATGATATAAGTACATTAGAGAGTTATAAAACAAAATGCTATATATAAAGTCCTATAGAAATAGCTACTATTGACCTATGTTACCAGAAAAGACTTCATTTACATATAAGTGTGATTTTAGTTGAGATTTAAAGAATGGGTAGGAAGTCTTTGGACAAAGATGGAGGAAAAGCAAAGAAACATAAGAACACAGAATCTGTTCAGGCAATTGAGTGGTTTAGGTTGAGTGGTTTGCAAGGTCCTTAGAGGGGGATAATTTGAAAGAAAGATGAAAACACATGGTGATGTCAAATTGTTGGAAGCCTTGCTTGAATGTCAAACAAAAGAGCCTGGACTTTACTCAGGAGGCAATAGGAAACCCATAAGGATTTTTGCAGTGAAAAGGATCGATGCATTAGAAAGTCTATTCTGATAGCAGAATGAAGGTTTTAGTAGAGGGGGCAGAGAATGGATGCAGAAAGATCTGTTTGGAAGCCACTGCCTTAATAGTGATGGGTGGTAATGATAACCTATATCAGAGTGTTGGCATGTAGTAAGGAATAGAGAGGAAGGAAGGGTGAGATATTTTGTAGGGAGGAAATTTATAATACCTGGTTATGAGAGATGATGAAAGGGGTGGGTAGAAATCAAGGATAAGGTTAATGTGAATGTTATAAGTATAGGAGACTGACTAAATGATGGTACTGACAGAAATGGAAAAGATGTAAGGATTAACATTTTTAGGGTGAAAATAGCAAATTTCATTTAATCTCATGGAGTTGGAAGTGCCAGTAGAAATAGGTCTTACCCTACTTGAACTATCATGCATTGACTTTTGGCTCACCCAGAACTTTTATTTTTTGCATGTTATGGGGTTTCAAGAGTGACAGCCATGTAGTGTCAATGGGAGAACATGTGTTTTAAAAATATGGCTTTAGGGGGCAACTGATTAGCTCAGTGGATTGAGAGCCAGGCCTAGAGACAGGCAGGCGGTCCTAGGTTCAAATATTGCCTCAGACATTTCCCAGCTGTGTGACCCTGGGAAAGTCACTTGACCCCCATTGCCTAGCCCTTACCACTATTCTGCCTTAGAACCAGTACACAGTATTGATTCCAAGACAAAAGGTAAGGGTTTAAAAAAAAAGAGAGACTAATGGCCACAGAGATTAAGCAACAATATAATATATTATGTAATATATATTATATGTATAACATGTATTATATAAACAGTATAAAAATAGCCAATAGATAGAGAAATAACTCTGGGCTCACTCCATTATAAAAGTAACTTTAGCCTATATCCACTGAAATCCAAAAGGAACAATATACTAACTAAAGCTCAAAGCAGATAACTTCACTATTGTTGGGCCAAAGTACCTCCAACATCTTTGCATAACTGGTAACACTTTTTTGGAATATATGGATGAATTACAAATGAGAGAAATAGGAACAAAAGTAAATTGAGTTCCTGGTAACTCTATTGGTCAGGCATCCTAGGAATTTGCTTAGCATTTCTTAAAGTGCTAAGCTTAGTCAGGAAGACCTGATTCCAAATCCAGCCTCACACATTTACTACCTGTATGACCCTGAGAAAGTCACCTCATTGGAGAAGGAAAAGACATATCACTCCAATATTGTTGCAAGAAAACCCCATTAACTGTATTGATGTGATGTGTTTCATGGGCTCACGAAGAGTCTAAACACAACTGAACAGCAGCACGCATTTGCACAGATATTTTAGGAAACACATTTTAGGTAAAGGAAGAAGTGTGAGCAATGGTATTGAAGTGGGAAATTGTAGGATATGTTTAGGAAATAGCAAAAATTTGACTGGAGGTCAGAGTAGATGAAGGACAATAATAGGAACTGTGGACAGAAGGACAATAGTATGAATCAGAAAAAAAAAAGTATCCAGCCAATTTAAAGCATAAGTTGAATGCTAGAATTTTGGACATAAAAACACCTTCCAGTCTCAATTGCCTAATGTTATTGATATAGAAGCTGAGGTTCAGAATTATTAGGGAACTTGACATAGTTACTTATTGATATCTCTGTGACTAGAACCCAAGTTTCCTAATTAGTTTTCCTCTGCACCATGCTTCAGCCTCAAGACCTTTGAAACTATGAGATAGCTATAGTCTGTGTCTTACCATATTCCATCCTTTTCCCAAAGAGGCTCCACCAATGGAGGTTCCCTGTTTCAGCACTTATGAGAATCGCAGCTTTCTGTAGAGACTGATCTGTGCAACGATGCTGTAGGAATAGTAGTTTATTCACAGGACCTAATGAGCTAAAATAGATAAAAATGAGATCACTGAGGAAAGATGAAAAGAACTGAAAGTACTTAACTTAAAGAAGAGAAAGTTGGGGGTTGCTTTAATAATTTTCTTCAAGCAGGTAAAGCTCACTTATTCAGGGGATTCTTTTTCATCTAGTCTCTCTATCCAAAGGAGTCAAGTGATTTTAAACTTAAGCATAAAGAATATAGTTAGATAGAATATAATTCCCCCCCAGTCAAATTCTTTCAGTTCAGAATTTGTGATGATTTCTATATGATGTGGGTTAAAGTTTACTTTTTTGCTTTCTCTAAAAGAAGAACCTAGTAAATCAATTAAAATATTATTGCAGGAAAATATTTAACTTACTCAGGAGAAAAAACTTTTCAAGAATTTTAGAAATACTCATCTATAAGATGATAAATATAAGAATTACAAACCACCAATCCATCAAAATTATTCCTTAAGTATTTCTTAGGAATGCTTAGTTATTCATTTGCTCCTTTCCTGGTGCCTTTGAACTGCCCAGAACTCTTTCATCTTTAAAACCTTTCACTTGACCCTATCATCTCCACAAACTATAGGCCTATATTTCTTCTCCATTTTATATTTAAGCTCTGAAGAAAAAACTATCTATAGTCTGTCTTCATTGACTTAACTCTTACTCACTTCTCCTTACAATCTTGCATCCTTCCCTACCACTTTAATGAAATTGTTCTTTCAAAAGTGATTTCTTTATTGTTAAATATGACTTTTCCTCATTATTCTTGATCTCCATATATTTTTTTTTCGTACTGTTGACCAACCTTATCTTTAGGATGCTTTTTCCTCCATGTGTTTTCACATTGCATTGTCATGATTTTCTCTCTATATGTTGGAAAGATCCTTAATTTCCCTTGTAGGATCATCATTTGCATTCTTCTTCTTAAGTCTGAGTATACATTAGATCTTTTCTGTCTTTCCATTTCACTCTTGGGGATCTCATCAGTTCCCATGGATTTAACCATCATCTTTGTGTATGTAACTCCCAAATCTACATAACAAATCCTCATCACACTCCTGAGCACTATGTCAGTCTCATGTCCCTAAATGACTGCTGGGCACTTCCACCAAGATGTTCCATAGACATCTTGAACTCAGTGTGGTTCAAAAACTCAAACATCTTTCCTCCTAATCTTCCTTCTAATTTATCTATTTATGTTGAAGGTACCATTTTCAAGAGTCATCTAGATTTTAAATTTAGGATTTATTCTTGACTCCTCACTACTACTTACCTAACAAATCCAAAAAATTATCAAATCTTATCTTTTAAAAAACATTAGCAGCATTTCTGGAATCTGTCCCCTTCTTTCTATTCATTCCACAACTATCCTAGTCAAAATCCTCATCACCTCTTGCTTGAACTATTCCAATACTTTTCTAACTATATGTACTTCAAGAAGGAAGAATGGAGTGAAATTATCTCACATGAAAAAAGTAGGCAAGGAACATAGTGAAGGAGACAATGGAGGGGAAAGATGAACAACACCTAAATATCATTCTCATTTGAACTGGCTTATACCCAATTCTTTACACACACACACACACACACACACACACACACACACACACACACAAACACACACATACAAACTTAGTTGAGCAAAGAAATCTCTTACCCAACAGGGAAGTAAGAGAGAAAGTGATAAGAAAAAAGAGGGAGGTTGATAAAAGAGAGAACAGATTAAAGGAGGTTTTGTGGTTAGGAGCAAAAACGATTGTTGAGGAGGGATAGGTTAAAAAAGAGACAGATGAATAAAAAAGAAGAAATATGATAGAGGGAAATGGATATAGTCATTATAACTGTGAATGTGAATGGAATGAACTCACCCATAAAATGGAAGTGGATAGCAGAATGAGATAGAAACCATAATCTAATAAAATATTGTTTACAAGAAGCATCCTTGAAACAGATATACACACACAGAGTTAAGAGAAGAGGTGGGAGCCCAAACTATAATGCTTCAAGTGAAGAAAAAACAAAACAAAACAAAACAAAAAAACAAACAAAAAAAAACCAGGGTTATCAATTGTAATCTGTCAAAGTCAAATAAAAAACAGATCTAATTTAAAAAGACAGGGAAACTACATCTTGTTAAAAGGTACCATAGACAATGAAATAATATCAATACTAAATACATATGCACCAAATGGATATTTTAATGGAATTTATTTCTCTATCTCTTTCTACTGAATAGACTCTCTAAAGAAGTGTGTGTGTGTGTGTGTGTGTGTGTGTGTGTGTGTGTGTGTGTGTGTGGAGAGAGAGAGAGAGGAGAGAGACCCAAATGCACAAGCACAAACATTTTTATGGCTGTTCTTTTGTGGTAACAAGGAACTAGAAAAATGGGTGCCTGTCAATTGGGGAATGACTGAACAAATTATGGTATATGAATGTGCAAAGGGACAACATCATAGAAAACTTGGGAAGATTTGTATGAACTTATGCATATTGAAGTAAACAGGAGAACTATTTACACAATGACTACAACACTGTAAAGAGAAATAACTATGAAGTATTTAAGAACTGATTGATGATAATAATAATAATTAGATTCATAAGTACTTTAAAGTTATGTTACCTTATTTGATCCTCATAACTACCTTGTGTAGTGTTATTACTGTCTCCATTTTATAGATGAAGAATATGACTCTAAAAGATATATGATGAGTCATATAGAAGCACAGAAGCAGACAATGGAATATACAATTTGGGGAAGAACAAGGACATCAGTCTGGCTGGGATAAGAATGATTGTAGTGGGGAGGAGCCAAAATGACAGAGAACTGATTTCTACCAAATTACCTTCCAAAAAGCTATTATATAATGCCTCAAAATGAATTCTGGAACTCCATAATCCACAAAACACAAATTTAAGTAATTTTTCAGCTTAAAACCATTTAGAAGGTTGGATTTAGGCATCTATTGCACTGGGATGAATGTGAAATGCAGTCAACAAGGACAGTTCCACCCAAGGCAATAGACATGGGGCACAGTTTGAGTATCAGAAAAAGCTTCAGAAATTCTCAGCCACAGGTGAGACAACTGCTCAGAAGAAAATTACAGGTGTCCTTCTGCTTTCACTGAGTGCAAGTCTCTTGTATCATTGCCCATACACAGAACCAAGTTATAGACCTGGGGCACAGTCACAGGGTGAGGAAGAGCACCAGTATACACCAGCACTTACATACACAGGGGAGTGGGGGATGCTGGTCACAGTTCCAAGGGGTAAAAGAGTGCTTAGGGCTACTCACAGACCATGAGAGGCCCAGAGAATATTTTTAAACACAGATCTCCTTACATTTTACATCTTTACACCCTTACATCTGGGAAGAACCGAAAGCAGATAGATCCCAGTGCCAGCTCTGAAGGCAGTTGCACAAAAACTCAGAAACTTTGAACCAAAGTATTCTGTTTTGCCACAGTTATAGAGCCCAATTTTAAAAGTTTTTATACTAATAGAAAAGAAAAAGGCAGGAAAATGAACAAACAACAAAAAAGAAACAACAAAGAAAGTTATTTTGGAGAGAGTAGACTCAAAGACAGAAAAAGAAAATGAAGTCTTCTTTGCAACAAAAGCCTCCACAAAAATATTAATTTCTCTCAAGCTCAAAAAGAATTAATGGAGGGGCTCAACAAGGATTTAAAAAATCAAATAATAGAGGTAGAAGAAAAATTGGGGAAAGAAATTAGAGTGATACAGGAAAATCATGAAAAAGAGTTTGGACAGCTCAGAGGCACACAAAAAAATACTGAAGAAATGAATACTTAAAAAATAGAATAGGCTAATTGGTAAAAGAGGCACAAAAATCCAAAGATGAGAATAATTCTTTCAAAAGCAGAATTGGCCATATGGAAAAAGATATACAAAAATGCATGGAAGAGGAAAATCTTCTTGAAAGACAAAATTGGCTCTTTGGAAAAAGATGCACAAAAATTCACTGAGTAAAAAAAATCTCTTTATAAAGTAGAATTGGCCAAATGTAAAAAGAAGTACAAAATCTTACTCAAGAAAATTGTGTTTTAAAAATTAGAATTGGGCAAGCAGAAGCTAATTACATTACATCAAGAAACAAAGTCAAAAGAATGAAAAAAAAATAGAAGAAAATGTGAAATATCACATGGGAAAAACAATTAATTTGGAAAATAAGTACAGGAGAGATAATTTAAGAATTATTGGACTATCTTAAAGCCATGATTAAAAATAGTGTGTAATATTATCTTTTCTACAAGCAGAGGATAAACTGTGGGAGTAAAAACACCGATGAAAAGCAACTGCTTGACTACAGGGACTGAGGAGAAATGACTGAGGAGAGACTCTAAATGAACACTCTAGTGCAAATTCCAACAACATGGAAATGGGTTCAAATCAAGAACACACGTGAAACCCAGTGGAATTGTGCATCAGCTATAGGGGGGAGGAAAGAAAATGATCTTTGTCTCTAATTGAATAATGCTTGGAAATGATCAAATAAAAAATTATTAAAAATAGTGTGTAATATTATCTTTTAAGAAATCAAGGAAAAATGCTCTGATATTCTAGAACCAGAAGACAAAATGGAAATTGGAAAGTGTCTAATTCATTGATCACCTCCTGAAAGAGATCCCAAAAAGATAACTCCTAGGAATATTATAGGCAAATCACAAAACTCTGAGGAATATTATAGCCAAATTCCAAAAATTCTCAGGTCAAGGAAAAAATACTGCAAGCAGCCAAAAAACAAACAATTCCAATATGATGGAACCATAGTCAGGATAACACAAGATTTAGAAACATCTACATTAAATGTCAGAGGGCCTGGGATATATTTTTCCATAGGGCAAAGGACCTAGGACTTTAATCCCGAATTACTTACCTAGCAAAATTGAGCGTAATCCTTCAGGGGAATAATTAGGTATTCAAAGAAATAGAGAACTTTCAAACATTCCTGATGAAAAGATCAGAGATGAACGGAAAATGTGACTCCCAAATACAAACTCAAAACAATCGTATAATGGGAAATCAACCCATACATGGGGAGACAATTCTTATAACACCAAAGAACTTTGTCATTATTACAGCAGTTAGAAGGAGTATGAATAGATATACAGAGGGCAAAGAGTATGAGTTGAATATGATGGAATTTTATAAAAAATTAAATTAAATTAAGGCATGAGAAAGAAGAATGCATTGGGAGGAGGGGGAAGAGAAATATAGAGTGGGGTAAATTATGATAAATAAAAGAGGCATCAAAGAGTGTTCATAATGGGGGAAAGATGGGGAGAGTAGGGAGGAGAACATTTGAACCTTATTCTCATCAGAATTGACTCAATGATTGAAGAGTATGCACAATCAGTTGGGTATTGTAGCAGTCCACCCCTAGTTATGGGCAAGGGAAACAGTTAGTATGTACAGAGTGGCTTAGAAGAGAGCATGCTCAGTCTTGAGCATGGCTGGGAAAGCCTCTGACCCTTGACCCCAGCTTCCCCCAGGTTAGGTGGGAAAATAGGTTTCTTTGTGTTCACCTGGCTAAGAGAAACCACACCTATACCTTGTTATTAACCAATGATAATCATCCCTATGTATTATGTATATTTGCATATCAAAGAGATTAAATACAGGGCCACAGCAAGCTCTGCCTTCTCTTCCTCTCTTGGATCTCAGCTCTCACTGATGTCTGTCCTTGCTGGAGCTTGGCCTCTGGCCAAGCTCCATATTTAATTCTTTTCCTCCTCTATCTCTCTCACCTGGGTCCTGGCTTTTGGCCAGGCACTCTTTTCTCTATCATTGGATCATGCCTCTGCGACATCCTAAAGATCGGGGTTATGCTGTGGCCCTATTATAATCAATAAGGCCTGGTTTGTGACTCATTTCTGCCACCTCATATCTATAACTTGGCTCCACCACACCCCTCGGGGTATCCAAAACTTCTATCCTTTTTCTATCCTTCTACCTTGAGGCTTCCTGCGGGTCTGGGGAGCCTCAGGTATAGAAAGCTATCTTATCCTATAGGAAAGTAGGAGAGGAAGGGGAGAAGGGGGTGGGATGGGGCTAATAGTAAAGAGGGCAAATTGGGGCAAGTGGAGGTCAGAAACTAAACAAGGGTAAATAGGATGGAAAGTAATAGATGGTAATCATGAAGCAAAAATGTTTTACCAGTCTCTTAATAAAGGCCTAATTTCTCAAATACATAGAGAAATGAGTAGAATATATGAGAATTAAAGGCATTTCCCAGTTGATAAATGATCTAAAGATATGAACACAATTCTCAAACAAGTAATGAGAGTTCTCTTTAGATTCTCTAAATCACTATTATTTAGAGAAATGTGAATCAAATAACTTGAGGTCTACTACATGCCTATCCAAGTAGCTACTATGACAGAAAAGGAAAATGACAAAATTTGGAGAGGATCTGAGAAATCAGGGACAGAAATACATTGTTGGGGAAGTTGTAAACTAATTCAGTCATTCAGGAGAACAATTTGGACCTATGCCCAAAGGACTATAAAACAGTACATATCTTTTGATTCAGCAATACTATTACTAGGTTTGTATCTCAAAGAGAGAAAAAAACCAACCAAACAAACCCAGAAGGATCTATATGTACAAAAATATTTAAAGGAGTTCTTTAGAGTAGCAAAAATCTGGAAAGTGAGGGGATACCCATCAATTGGGGAATGGCTGTGTAATTTATAGCATATGATTGCAATGGATTTCTATAAGAATTTCTATAAGAAATAAAGAGCAGGAGGAGGAGCTCAGAAAAACCTGCTGAGACTTACATGAGTCGAAATAAAGTGAATAGGAAGAACCAGAAGAACACTATATACAATTACAGGAATATTTTCCAAAGAACAACTGTGAATAACAGCTATTCTAAACAATACAATGATCCAAAACTATCCCAAAGAATTCATGATAAAAAAAATGCCATCTATACTTCCATAGAAAAAGAACTGAATCTGAATCCAGACCAAAGGAAACTTTTTCACTTTCTTATTTTTTCTATGAGTTTCCTTTCACAAAAGGATTAATATGGAGAAATGTTTTACATGATTACATGTGTAAAATCTATATGAGATTGCTTATGATCTTAACGGGGTGGGAGATTAGGTGGGAAGGGAGAGAATTCAAGGCTCAATATTCTTTGAAAAGTGTTGGAAACTGTTTTTACATGTAACTGGGGAAAATAATATTTAATACCATAAAGATGATTAAATTGTAGTAATGCTTAACATCTAAAAAAAGCTAGGCTGGAACTAGATTGCCAGTGGCTATAAATGTCCACACTTGTATAAAGCTAAGGATAAATGTTATTTATTAAATTATATTTTATCTTACAGGCAACTACAAGTCACTGAAGATTCTTGAGCTGGGGGAGTAACATGGGGAGCTTCTGTCCTGTCTCCATAAAACAGGAACAAAAACCCAGGACCTTAGGAATCAGCTGCTAAGTTAGGATGTGACGTTATAAACTTGTTTGGTTTGTTTGCCAACCCATGTCTGTTTTTTCTGTCTGTTTTTGTTGACTTTCCTGGGTTTTGGATTCCATTTTTGAACCTGAAATATAGGTGGACCATCTTGATTGACTTGTTTAGCCCTTTGATTTAGTTTGCCTACCAGGTATCTTCCTATTTTCATAGACTCCTATAAGCCTGGACTCTGCTCACTTGAATTTTTGATACTTCTTTTCCCTTATAATGACCTTGACTCTTTGCCTTAATAAACCTGTATTTTCTATTAGATCTCTCTTGTGCTTGACCTCCTCTGGCTTATTCATGGCTGCCCTTCTCTTGAGGCAAATGATTTTAGATGATGGAGATTCCGCGTTTTTAGTTTTCTCCTTGTGATGGAGATGGTATATAAAATTTACATGTACTCTAAGATATATGTGAACTTTATAAGGATGAATGTTTTCAGGACATTTATAGCTAAGATTTGCAATGGAACAATCCCTGAACTTATTTTATTAGCTCCCAAGGGAAATGAAAAGGAAGTCTAGGCAGATCATGCATCATTGCTGTGGTTACACCAGAGGGTGAGATGATTTTAGCTTTCCTGTTTGCTATGGTGTGAATGCCTTTTTGGAAAAGATTTTTATATTATATCTAAATATATGTATACACATCTACATAAACAGTCATAGGTATTTATATATATATATATATGTATATCAATCAAACATTTATTAAACACTGCCATGTGGCAAGCACTGAGGACAGAAAAAGAGGAAACCCTAAAGGAACTTATAATTCAACTGGGAAGAAAACACGCTAACAAATATTTACAATGCAAACAACATACAGGATAAATGATATTTAGTAATTTTTCAATCATTTTCACCTCTTCATGACCACTTCTGGGTTTGGTATTTTTTGACAAAGATACTGTAAGGTTTGCAATTTCCTTTTCCAGATTATTTTACAGATGAGAAAACGGAGGCAAACAGTGTTAGGTGACTTGTGCAGGGTCACACAGGTAGTTAGTGTCTGAGGCTGGAATTGAACTCAAATCTTCCTGACTCCAGGCTTAATGCTCTATCCACTGTGCTATAGAGTAGTCATACTAGATAAATAGGAAATAATTAATAGAAGGAAGACAATAATATTAAGATGGGTTAAGGAAGGTTTCTAGCAAAAGATGAGATTTTTGCATATAAATTGGTTATTATAAATTAGTTTAATATATAAATATATAAACTTAAGATCCATTAACAAAAAATTAAATACAAATATAAAGGATTACAACCCTTGTATTTAGAAAAAAATAAGTAAACAGAAAAAATGCTTCTAGAGCAGGAATTAAATTCCAACACTTTAAGTACCAAATAGTGATACTAGATGCACATTTATTATCCAAAAATTTTGTGTTTCATCTTATGTGTTTCATCTAACAGGATTCCTATCATGTGAAGACATTTCAGTGAGATGAAATGGAAGGAAGAAAGAAAATTTATTGAAAATCATTGAAGCAGAATTTGAAAGTCTGGCATTTTCCTTGCATCCTCTAAACAGATGGCACTGTCATATCTGAGGGAAATGCAATGGATTTATTATGGTAGAGACTCATCCTGAAATACCATGAACTAGATAATGCTCAGCAAAGCAATCCTTTAAGTAAATGAAACATATCAACTGGGTCATAAGATTCATTAAAAAAAAAAGTAACCTCCTTTCCTCCAGGAAGATTCCATAGGTATCTACTTACTTGGCAAAAATTATTTGCCCCAGGTTAGTAACCATAATAGCTCATGTTTTTGTAATAGCTGAAGTTTTATAAAGTGCCTTCTTCACAACAACCCTGTGAGGTAAGTAGGGCTAGCATTACTGTCTCAGCTTTGTAAAGGAAAAAATAGACATAGTAGATTAGGTGACTTCCATGATCATATATTGGAGCTGGGATTCTCTCTAGGGACTCCTCACCCCAGATCTAACATGCTTGCCACTATGTCATTCTAGTTCAGCTCCTTAAAAAACATGATTTCTCATCTTCTATTTTGTTGGTCTACATTGGGAAATCATATATTGAAGCTTTTCTTTCCTATGCAAATCTCTAGCCCTTCTACCTTCACATCTGTTGCCTTCCAATGGATCCTTGCCTCCATCCCCAGGATGACACTAGCCTAGAACTTCCATATCATCAGAAATCCCAGTCGAGTTGCTCCTTTCCATTTTAACTTGTATACTCCAATTCCATAGTCTCCCTTTTCTTCTCTTTGGGTCTATACAATTATGCCCTATAACTGCTTTCACCTCCCCTTTCTGTGTTGTCTTCTTTCAATGGAGTGTAAGCTCCTTGAGAGAATGAACCATGTTTTCTTGCATGGAACAATAAGCTCCTTGATCTCTTTCTCTTTATCTCTGTTTCTGTCTCTATGTCTTTTTTTTTCTTTCTTTGTCTGTCTGTCTCTTTTTTTTCTCTGTCAAAATCGTAGGGCAAATTACGGGAAAACAAAAAACCCATTATGAAATATTCCCTCCATTTTGAAGATAATGTAGGAAGAATGAAGTCATTAGTGAAAGGCAGCATTTTCTGAGAATTATGTAAAAATAACTAATAAATGACTATGGAAAAGGCAGTCAGTTAACAATAAGGTCTCCCATTTTATCTAGTCACTAAGTAATGCAATTTGGAGAAAAGCTCTTTGTAACTGACCTGGCCCTCTCTCCTATCTTCTAAGGCCCTTCGGATTTGTCTATAGAAGATGTGAATTTGAATCCTCCATTCATCTACTGACTTTGTATCCCTGGGGCAACTCACCTCTTGGAGTTTTAGTTTTCTCATCCAGTAGAACTGAAACACTTACTTAATACTTAATCATCAACTTTATAGGATTCTTGCCAAGGAAGTACTTCTGAACTTTAAAGTACTATTATTAGTTTAAAAGGAAAAGATGGTCCAGTGCATATAGAATACTGGATTTGGAGTCAGGGAAATTTCATTTCAAAAATGGCCTTAGATATTGAGTAGCTCTATGACCTTAGGCAAGTCACTTAACTTCCCTGACTCAGTTGCCTCATATGGAAAATGGAAATAATAATAATGCCTATCCCACTGCATTGTGGTGAGGATAAAATGAAATAATATTTATGAAGCATTTTACAAATTTAAAGCACCACATAAATGCTGTTATTACTGTTATTGTTATTATGTAATGCATTTGGTAAAAAGCAATGGCCAGGTAAATGTTACTTATTTTTATTCATTCAATTTTAGCCTCTTAAAAGGACATCTTTACCTCTCACGTGAAACCTTTCTGACAAAGTGATGAGGCCGCTGGGTCTCCACATTCCATACAATAATTTCTCCATCAAAGCTGGCAGTAGCAAGGAGATCAAGAGGAGGACAGTAATCCACAGCTAAGATATCTTCCTTATGGAGTTGTCCTCCTTTCCAAGTCTTGTCTGCAGGCACGTATACATTCTAGAAAGAATCAAAGAACTGTACAATTATGGATTAGCAGTAGGAGTGTTTCATCTCCCTAAAGTAGGCTGGCAAATTCTTTCTAAATTCCAGGACCTAGTCAGAGTTCCTAGGGATCACATAATTGCTGTGTCCCACCAGCACTACTAGGGGTGGGGAGGGCAATGTGAATAGCCTAACATTCCAAAGACCACCTTGACAAAGTCTGGGTGTCCTCTGGGGGGGTAGCTATTTTGTTTCCCACTGCTAGCAATTAGATAAAACCAATGGTATAACTATCAACTTCATCTTCCTTTAGTTTTCTAGTATTTTATTTCTCGTACCTCATGTTTTCATTCCCTCCAAATTGACTCTTGAAATTACTATATTTTTCTCAATATGTTTATGCTGATTACATATTGGTTTGCCTTCAAAGGGCAAATATAGGCCTCTTTACTCTCTCTATACTCTGGGTATCTTCTAAATGACTTTGTGCTGTGTGAAAAATCAGCGTTTACTGAGCAACTGAACAGTTTCTCAAAATGTCATCCCACCTCACTGAGAGTAAATCTGATTATAACCTCAGAATTTTTATGTTTTTCCTTATCTATAAAAGGGGTGAGGGTTGGATTATGTTCAAAAGCTAAAAAGGAACCGGGTTTATATGAAAAAATGCACAATGAAGGGAGAAGAATCAGTAGAAAATTCATACAATAACATAAATAACAATAAATTCATACAAAAACAACCTTGAAAGACTTGAGAACTCTGTTCATGATTCCAGGGGACCAATGAAGAAGATACATGTTGTTGTCTACCTGACAGAGACGTAATGGACTCAAGATAAAGATACATATATATATATGCATATATATACATACATATATATTTAATCTGATCATGTAGGAATTGCTATGACTTCACTATGCATTTTTGTAACAAGGATTTCCTTTTTCTTTTTTTTTGAGATGGGAGAGAGAAAAGAAATGCTTGTTAATTGAAAAAATAAAATTATATAGTTAAACTATGGGAAAATTTTAAAAAGGATAAGAATTTCTGTCTTTAGGAAGCTTTGATCTAGTCATAGAACCAAGAAGTATGTGAAATATTAAATAACTATCCAGAAGATGTTAGTAGTAGATGTTTATTAAATTATTGAATTGATTGCAAGGAATATTATAAAGCAATAAATAATATAAAACATAATATAAATGG
Organism: Monodelphis domestica; assembly: GCF_027887165.1. Classification (NCBI taxonomy): domain Eukaryota; kingdom Metazoa; phylum Chordata; class Mammalia; order Didelphimorphia; family Didelphidae; genus Monodelphis; species Monodelphis domestica. The sequence goes on along the minus strand of NC_077228.1, from coordinate 223,923,978 downwards.
TTCAGAGTAGGGATGCTATAAGAGTTTAGAGAAGGTAATAGTATGTGGACTGGAGTGTTCTAAAATGGAAAAAGAAATATTTCATAGCACATCATCATCAATTTGAACTTATTTGTACATTTCTGGGCAAATGTCATTTCTTAAATTTTGGGCATATTCGTTATCATTTCCACTAATCTTCATACCCTTTGGAAGGTAGCAGTTGTCTTTTCTCTGTATCTAGTCTCCACTATTGTGCCAAAGGTCAGTAAACATCATCAACTATGAGAATTGAGGTTTTCTCATTCAATAAGACATAGTGTTTTCTGACTAGTCTTATAGTCCAGGGCTTTTAACAAGTACTATCTATCTTCCCTTGTCTCTGGATTATCTTACCTCAAGTTTCGAGCAGTCATAAAGGATGATTTTCCGATTCCATCCCACTGTTAGGAATATATGCTTTCTAATTGGGACCAACCCTGTTACTTCTGCATCTTCTACCACCTCCAGTTTGTGCAAGATGTGACCTCTCTGAATATCCCAGACCTGTTCATGTAAGAGTAAAGTAAGTAAGTTTTAGGTTCCATTTTTTTTCCCATTTCCATGGCCAATGCTGGATGGATCATTCCAATGTCTATGTTGGGATCTCCTTCAATAATATTTTCGGGTTTTTTCCTCCCCGGGAATAGAGAGGAAGAATAACTCAAAACTGACACTGGACAATGTCTTACTTTGACAATGACAAGACATTGATAAAGTATTATTGACACTAAGACCAGGAAGAAGAATAATAGCTAGTATCGAATAGTTTTTTTTTTTTTTATTGCTCGATTGTGCCCAACTCTTTGTGAATCCCTTTTAGGGGTTTTTTCTTTGGCAAAGATAACTGGAGGTGTTTGCCATTTCCTTCTCCAGTTCATTTTACAGATGAGGGAAATAAGGCATACAAAGTTAAGTGACTTACTCTGGATCACACAGCTAGTAAGTGTCTGAGGCCAGATTGGAAGTTATGAATATGAGCCATCCTGATTTCAGGTCTGGCAATCTATCCACTGCACCCACCACCTATCTGCTCCCTGCAGTATAGTATCCTAAGGCTTAGAGAGTGCTTTAGTAGTATCTCTATGTATAAAAGACAATATATTTATTCAGTTGAGCCAGAGCTTTCACTCCTACCTTGATAGTGCCATTTCTGGCAGCTGTGATGAGCCTTCGACCTGAGTTATCCAGGGCCATACAGGTTAATTCCTCCTCGCCGTGGGTATTATTTAAAATTAACTGCTTCATGCCAGTCTCAACATCCCATACTGCAATGGTGGAATTGTGGCATCCTGTCACTACCTGTCATGAGATAATTTGGTTCCAATTCCTGTTAAATTGTGTCTCTACCAAAATCAGGCTAATAAAAGCTCCCAGATAATATGAATAAAATATATGTTCTTTCTCTTGGTTAATGGGTTTTCGCTCATCTCAAACATCTGATGACCAAGAATTCTTTGACTATCAACTGTAAGGCAATACTATGTTAAGTGTGGGGGCAGTGCAATGTATGTCAAGAGCACAGGAGTTGGAGTTAAAGGACCTGACTTTGAATCCTGTTTTTTCTACTTACTAGTTATATTAGCAAGTTACTTTTCTTTTCTGAGCCTCAATTTCATTAGCTGTACAATGAGGAGCTTGAATTAGTTGATACTTAAAAAGCTATGGGAGTTACAAAAGTGGTTAAAACGTAATTCCTGACTACAAGGAACTTCAGTCTGGTTGGAAAACCAAGTCATATGAGAAAAGCTGAAAAACGTAAAAAATGTCATAGTCGTAGGTGGTTAGTATTTGTGAATTGAACACAAGGGATGTCACAAGCTTGTATAGCAACATATGTGCATACATTATATGAATGTTTGGGCAAAGAATACTACAGGAGTTTAGGAAAGGGGATATCACATGATTTGGAAAGACTTCTTGAAGAAGTATTATTTTATAACATCTTCAGGGGCAGCACTGAGCTTCAAAGTCCAGTCCCCATTTGAAGCAAGAATCTTCTCCACTATTTTCCCCAAAAGTGACCCTTCAGGCTCAACTGAAAACACTTCTGCAGACAAGGATCTTTACCTCTTATAGCAGATATTTCACTTTTGGATAATTCTCTTTTGTGTGTCCCTTGGTTGAACTGAATTCTACCTCTCTATAGTTTCTTTCCTCCCATTAATATCTTATTATATTTTCCTCCCCCATTTACATGTAGAAATAATTTTTTAATGTTTTCTAATAATTTTTGTGAGCCAAATTTTCTTTCTCTCTTCTTCTTCCTTGAGGCAGAAAATAATTTAATATAGATTATGCATGTGCTATTATGCAATACATATTTCCATATTCACCATGTGAAAGAAGACACATATCATACATATAAGAAAAAACTTATGAAGGAAATAAAGTGAAAAATGATATTCTTCTATTGCATTCAGATTCCATCAGTTCCTTCTATGGTGGGCGAATAACATTTTTTATCGCAAATTCTTGGAGTTGTCTTAGATCATTGTATTGCTGATAAAAGCCATTCACAACTGATCATCATACAATATTGCTGTTACTATATACAATATTCTGATTCTGCCCACTTTACTTTGCAGTAGTTTATATAAGTCTTTCTGGCTTTTTTTCTGAAACCCTTGCTCATCATTTCTTATTGAATAGTATCCCATTGCAAACATTTACCACAACTTGTTCATCCATTCCTCAATTATTGGACATCTATTCAGTTTCCAATTCTTTGCTACCACAAAAAGAACTGGTCCTTAAAGTTTCCATTGATTTTCAAAGCCAAGCAGGCTAGGTCTGCTTCGGTGATATGCTAGTAAATGTTTAACAATCAAACTCTCCTTAAATGTGACAATTTTGTTTAATCTATATTATGAACATTTTCTCCATCATTTTAACTTTAGATATTAGGAAAATAATAAATCAAGCCTTGACTTGTAGGTTTGCCTCTTTTTGATGTATAAATGCTCACTTTGAACATTTAACAATTGGTTCTCTCATATAAACTGGTTCTATCATATTGGCACTCTCCTTTCTCTTTCACATGATAGCCTTTAAAATATATTTATCATGTCTTCCATAAAATTTCCCCCTCTCCAGGTTATATTTCACATACAATATGTATATAATACACACAATATAGACATGCATATTATATATGTGAAAGAAAACTATTAAGACTCATACTGTGCTTCTGTGTTTTTGGTCTCAAGTGTTCCAAATAATTTTATTTAATATTAAGCTAATAGCAAAGTAACTTTTTTGTTGGAGAGGGACTTAAATTGGCATGATACTGTCCCCCACTTCTATTCCCATTCTGCTTCAAGACAATTGTAGGTAACATAGGAATCTACAAAAATAAATTCATAACATAAAAATACAATTTGAATGAATGTTTCAGAATTGTTGAGTAACCAAATTCACTATCTAGGTCCATTCCCCTTCAGTGACTAATGGAACTTTTCATGAAGAATGAATCTCCATGAACTAATGGATCTTTATGAAGAATCCTTTGTATATTTGAAGAAGAGAAACTGGCTCCTTTTCAGTGGAAAAAGGGGTGGGTCCTTGGACACTTGGGTGGGTCCTAGCTAATCACTACTAGGTAAAGAACAAAAAAGGTTTACCTATATATGGGCAAATAACCCAATTACTTGAGGAGAGGAGTAAAGTCAACAAGAGGAAAGTTAGGTTTGGTTATTATCCTTAAACCATGTACCTAAGAAAAGCCTTTTTTGTCTTTAATCAATCATTTATCTTTCCAAGGAAATTTTCCCAGGAATATGTAAATGACATTATAGAAAAATATTTAATATTTTCATTTTTACTAAAAAAGAGGTTTTAAATATGCTTACAAGCACACTTTGTTGTTGTTCAGTTTCTTCAGTAGTGTTCAACTTTTTGTAGCCCCATATGGGATTTTCTTGACAAAAATAACGGAGTGCCTTCTCCAGCTCATTTTTAAAGATGATGAACTGAGGCAAACAGTATTAAGTGATTTGCTCAGGATAACTCAATTAAGTTTTCTGAGGCCAAATTAGAATTCAGGCCCTACACTCTATTGCCTGTGTCATCTAGCTGCCCCATACATACACACACATACATATGTGCACATATGTGTGTATGTTTTAAATATATATTGATATGGCATTTATTTGAGGCCCATCATCATTCTTATTACTTTCCACCACAATCATTCTAGATTGTCAATGTCTTTATAAAAGTGAGAAGCCCAGAATTATACTTGTATTAGTATAGGACTCTTCACAGTATAAACTGGAATGGAACTCTCCATTTTGATCAGGTTCCTCCTCCCTTAATAATGGGAGACTCCCAGGGCCTAAGAAGGGATAAGCTGATAGATATAAGAAGGAAATGTAGTCTTTTAAGAGAAGAGAGATACTGATGTACACCAGACTTGGACCGAGACCTGGGCATGTATAAATGACTTCCATCGGGGGTCATGTGCCCATAAGAACCTATGCTATGCAGAGATGCCATAACAGCATCATCTAATCCACCAATCCTATCCCTGAAATGAAATTCTTGCTGGTCCTAGTTCTAGACTTATCAAGATTTCAACTGAATTCATAACTGAAGATAATGAACACCCTGGCCAAGTAGCAGGGATGCAATGCCCAGTGAAGAATAAAAAGTCCCAGAAACTTTTAAGAGGGACTTTATGAAATGAAGTCCAAGTGGAGTGACTCACCCGGAAGATATTCCATGCTCAGTAAAGAGCAGCCACCATCAGGAATGGAAGTTATTCCTACTTGAACACATAATAACAATAAAAATTATAAATAGCATTTGTTCTGTGCTTTGAGGTTTGCAAAGGATTTTACACTTATCTCATTTTATCTTCACAGTGCTACTGGAAATATGGGGGTTATTATTATACCTATTTTGTAGAAAAGGAAACAGAGACTGAAAGAGATTAAGTGACTTGCTGAGGGGTCATACATCTAATAAGTATCAAAGCCAGGATTTGAAGTATCTACTGCTATATATATAGCTGTTTCTATGTGCCATTGCCAGACCTGTTCCCTACATGTGTGCATCTCTACTTATGAGCTCTATTTTGTTTACTATCTATAATGATTAATACTAAATACATTTAGTAAAAGAATGAGCCAATGGTTTTTTTGGGGTGGGGGTAAGTGGGTGTATTTTATTTCTTACTATGCCATTTCAGTAAATATATTAGTTTTGAGCCAGTTGTATCACCTGGATAGCATATTGGTAGATGCTCATGAACATAATAATGTAGACCTACAGAGTACTTTGAACCTGGAGTGTTCATACTTCAGGGGTCCTAACTTCTGAGAAATAGAGGTGTGGGGGGGGAATTGTCTAAATGGGTGCTATTTCATATAATTCTCCTTCACATGGCTCAAATGCCACAAACCTCAAAATACCATTTTGATTCCTTTGAGTGTAATATTCTCTCTCTCCCTCTCCCTTACCTTATATCCCCCCCTCTCTCTACCTCTTCTGTCCCTTCCTCTCTCTTTCTCTCCCCCTCTGTTTCTCTTTCTCTCACTTTGCATATATTTTATTTATTTTTATGTGCATGTTGCATCCAATAGTATAAGCTACTTGATGGGTTAGAGGTTATTTCATTTTTCTCTTTATGTTCTTGGTATTGTGAAAGGTTAAATTTTTGGGGTAGGAGTTTGACAAAAGTACAGAGAGCAGGTTGATAAAACACCAACACAGTTTATTCTGAGGAGAAGTTTGGATAGGAAATAGGAGGGAAGAAAGTGAGATTATCTTATAACTATGCCTAAAACCCAAATCCTATACTAAAATTTCTAAGAAACCCTAAATCTAACTGCCTTCAAGGGCAGGATCTTCTGTCTGCCAGAACAGGCCTATCTTATCTACACTACTCCTATCTGGAAATATATTCCCTAGATACCTACCTAAGCTAATCAAAGAACACTAATCTACTACCCCCTACTTAAATCAGTATCTCAATCCAAACTGTCAGAAGCAACTGTCAGTTCCTCTTGACTGAGAGAGACTGACAGAGAACTCCTCAGAACTCATGCGAGAGAAAAGAAGCCCCTAGCTAATCAATGGTGCTCCCTATATATGATCCTTGTCTCCTAGGTAACAGAATCTTCAGCTCTGGCTCAAACAAACCTGTCACTTCCTACTTAGAAATCCTTCTCTTTTGCCTCTTAAAGAGACAGAGTGAGATTAAGAAACTTCCTTTTAACAATACCTAACATATTACCTTGCATATAACAGCCAATACACTGCTTTATGGAATCATACTGAAGGTGAGAAAAAGATATATTTATATATATTAATGTGAGGTCCCATTCCTTTCATTTGAAAAATTATGTTGTCCTGTTTTCCAAATAACAAGGTAATGGAAGCCAAATCTAGGTGAAAGTTAACTTCAAGACCCTTGGAACTTATAGGAATCCAAATCTATTTCATTCTATTCTTTACTCATACAGTTGTTGTTTGTCCTTTATTTTCGAAGAGAATCACTGACATCATGGGGTGATGTCTTGACTTGCTTTTGAATTGGATTCAAATGAGGAGGAGTTACATAAAGTCTTCAGCCTCTCTCTCTTTCAAAATCATTGATGTCCAGTGGGGCAATGCATTAGTCAGGATAACTAGCAATGACTCAGAGTGCAGTGGATGAGTTTGGCATCTTCAATGAATGACCAATCTCCATGGGCTCCACTGTGGCTGGTTCAGTTACTTTCATGGCTGTTGGAATGAATAGTTTTCATCCGTCCATTCTGCCAGAGGAAGTCCTCACATGCTTGTGGAACACATCCCACTAAGTCACCAGTGGGTTTGAGGCCTATCAATTACCCTCAACCTGGTGTAGCCTGTCTGCCTAGATGGCTTTACCAAGGGGTGACTGCTCTGAGTACTACAGCTTCTTGGAACTGTAGGTGAGAGTTGGGGGAAGTGCTTTGAAAAGGGCTCAAGAAGCCCTCACACCAGAGGTGCTTGTCCTTGCACACCTGATACATTTATACAGTATGTATACAGTATCTCCTTTGGACTATTTGGGCTTATATATTGGAAGGATGAACCTTCCAAAAATGACTGTTTCTTGTGCTTCTCATTTATCATAAGCTAATGGACATTAATTCCTAACAAAGATGGCACAGGAAAAATGGTAGTTACAAACATTTCTTCTCCCTAGTTACCCAAAATACATTATCCAAAATTACATACAGTGTCCATGGTAAGAACTAGCACAGCCTTAGTGCTAACAAGGGGCAACTAACATATAAATATATTTCAAAGGCTTCAAACATTTGGAACTTCATGATTTGGGAATTAATTCTCTTTTTATAGAATCCTCATACTCTACTGGGAGGGTTGTTTAGCTAGATTCCCATGGTCTATACTTTTCCATAGCTAAACTTTTTGATGTTATGTGCTCCATTCTTTGAAGATGTTTTTAACATCAAAAGACTGCTTTTTTTGTAGTCAAGCCTATGGGGAATATAAGTATCCAAGGTTCCTCAACTCTTTCTTGAAACCCTCAAACTGGCACACTTGAATTTCTGGATGGATTATTTCCCTAAATTGATATTGGATAACATCACTATTGGGGGTTGGAGGAAAGAAAGAGAAATTCTGCCCTCCTGCTATGTAGTAATTTTCTCCACAAAGCACTCCTAGACTGGAGCTCCAGGCTTTAGCTTCTTGAAGTCATTCAAAGGCATGACTAATTTTTGCTTCTCCAAAGAAGTTCCATTTAATTCCTTCAGAGATAGGGTTTCCTAATGCATCAAGAAATTTCCTAGTATAGCTATGATGCTACAGTTATTTTAACACCTTATTGCCTTAATAAAACCTCATGATCTGTAACTCCATCACATGAGTTGGTATACAGGGGGCAAAAGGGTGGGAGGAATAACATCATTTATCCCTAAATTCATAATTTCTCCTGCTTGTTATAACTTCTCTTGAATAGCATTCCCCCCCTCCCCCCCGGATATAAATGTCATGGAGGAAAGGATTATCATTTTGGAGTCCAGCAGAAATGAGAACCAAAGAACAACCTATGTCAAAAATGTTGAATATTGTGGAAAGAGGGCTTTGGTTTTAGGATGTTTGAATTCTGACACTATTTACTCAGTACCTGTTTGATATTCCTTCATTTCTCTGGATTTCAATTTCCCTCTCTATAAAAGGAGGTAAGACAAGATAAACTCTAAATTTCCTTAAAGCTCTAATTCCTATGAAACCTTTTTCTTGCAAATGACAGCACATACTCTTTATAGATTGAGACCAACTAAATAAGAAGGTTCCTAGAGCCCTACAAAGGAGTCTGTCTATGCATTTGTTTTGCTTTGCCATATTTGTTGTTCATTCTTTCAGTCACGTGATTCTGTGTGACTCTTTGGATTACAGCATACCAATGGTGTCCATGGGGGTTTTCTTGCCAAAGATGCTAGAGTGATTTGCCATTTCCTTCTCTACTGGATTAAGGCAAACAGGCTAAGTCCAGGGTCATACAACTAGTAAGTAGCTCAGACCAAAACTAAAGTCTTTTTGACTCCAGGTCCAATACTTTGTCCCCTGAATTACTCCTTAGTGATGAGGAGTCAGTCATCTGATGTCAATGCAGCATCCTGTGCCATATACAAATACTCAAACCAAATAATATCTTATATTTCATAGGATCATTTAGTATAAACTTTTTATTTTTCCAGTTGAAGAAACTGAGGCTTTAGGAGATAAATTAACATGTCCAAATTATTCAAGTAATGAACAAAGAATTTGAACTAATTTCTTCAAATCCAAACTGAGGCCCTTTTCAATTACACTAAACATCATCTCATTATAATAATTCCACATGGGGAAGAAAGCTGGGATCTTACTTCCTGAATACTTGCAATGATGTAAAAGAGAAGTGCCTTGGAGGGATTTTGGAGCATGTGTAGACATGGTATAACTGATTCCAGTCTGTTAACCACATAATGAAGGGGGCACATTCAAAAGGCTCTAAGTTGGCCTTTTCTTTCAGTGTTACTTCTTCTTGGCAAGGGGAGGGACCTTTGGCTCATTCCTTCTGTGTCTATCATACCTACTCAGTTCTTTTTTTAAAAATTAATTAATTTATTTGTTTTAGACTGAAGACTAGCATCTTGTGAGTTTTGAAAAGTCGGGAGCCATTTGACAGAATTCAGGGGTCAAATTCATGCTAGGTTTTGTAGCCAGCTTATCAGTGATACCCTGAAGACCAAGGAATGACTTTTCAAATCTAGCCTAGCCCATTGGTAAGCTGAGAGGATTAGCATAGTGACTTGCATATAGAGTAATTACTTAATGCTTGTTGTCCAGACTTATTTGGTAATGAGTCAGTCATCTGGCTTCAGTGAAGGATAGTACTGTTAATTTAGTGAGTTTAATACTAGAGAAACTGTGTTAAGTCTATGTCCCCCCCTCCCCCCCCTGAATAAGGATTTATAGGGAGGAGGAAATATTTGTATTTTCATGTTTTCAAAAAATAAATATTACCTTGTAAATGTTAATTAATGTCAATTAATTAAAGGGAACTGTGGCGCCAGTTTTGGGTGGTTAACAGTGAGGAGGAGCACACCTAGAATGGGATCTTGTACCCATTAGAGAAGGAACATCCCAACCCTTCACAAGTACTCCTAGATCCCCAAGTGGGACTGACTCTGAGATAGTAATTTTTATTTGCTCCAAAAGAAAGGCTCAGGCAGGTTAAATGATTTACCAATGTCACATAGCTACTCTATTTGTTAATTGACTGACTAATGAAGCCAAGATCAGGCCTTAAGTTTTGCAAGTCTGGTGTTTTTATACTATATCACATTGCCTAAAAGGAAAATGAAAATTTGGGAAACTCCAGCACAGACTAAAGATCAAAATATCACGGAGGGGAATGGTTTGGTATCTGGTTGGAAAACATTAGGAAGCTAAAGACTGGTTCACTGGCTCATATTATAGAAAAGAAGCAAAATTTACCTTCTTTGTTCAGGGATCCTGGATTCTATCAGAAGGGAATTGCCAGGGAACTGAGGTGTGCTGTCAAAATGGAGATGCCCTTTTAATTTGGAAAGCCTATACTATACTCCCTTTCTTGATCATCTTGGCTTTTTCTGAACTCTTCAGTTTTAATGAGAATAGAAGTGATGGTTCATTTCCATTCCTAGGTGCTCTGCAGTTCAGCTGAGGAAGCCATCATCACTTGAGCCACTTGCCAGGTTCTGCTCAAGCAAAGTGATAAAACACCTTGGGCTTTCCAATGTTTCTCAGCGTTTCTTGGCAGCCAGTTTTTGTCAACTCTTTCTTCCCCTAATCAAAAGATTGGGCTTCAGTGAGAAGGGAAGGTGAATTCTTGGACCAGAGTAGGACAGCAGTATTTATTTTTTACACAAGCCATACCATAGATCTACCATGACCTTCTTTATTTAGCATGAAAAGGAACAGAGTAGAAATGAGGGAGTGATTTATCAATGACTCCCATTGGCAGTCTTAATTGCCTGACTGAAAACCAGAGCAAAATTTTCTATTTACTTTGATCATTAGAACAAGTTGCAAATATTACTTGCTTGAGGTGCTCCAGGCAGAAATAATGCAGGAAGGACAAGTTAGGGACCAATGGACTCTAAGGAAAGGAGAAGCAAGATCTGGAGGGTGCAGATGGGTTTCTCAAAGAACTGGTTGCAAGCAAAGAGTACTGTTATCCTGAACAAAGTATTATCATAAGCAATTGGAGCTTTGTCTTGCTCTTTGGACTCCATCAAGGAATAATATAAATTTATAGTTTTCTCTTTCCCTGACTATACTTGCCTCACCACTATTGTGTCCTGGTGAATTTATCTACTCTTTACTTCCTCTTCTTCACTTGCATCATTGCTGCCTAGTATGCTGGCACAAATGTTTCTGCCATCTTTACATCTTACTTATGAATATGCCTGGATATATTTAATCTCCCTCTCTCTAACCCTCAAAGTAGAATATGTTTGTTGAAGGCATCAATTGGCTTCATTGTATTCCCAGGACCTACTATGTTCCCTCCACTTAGGAGGTACTTGATAAATATCTGTTGGATTTTCTTGGGGGGGGGGGTGTCTGTATTGTCCTGAATAAATCCTCATAACTATGTAAAGTGAGGTGTGTTTAGGTTTCCTTAAAGTAGTAGTAGGATTCTATTCCTTTGTCTTTCACTCAACACTTACTACTTATTTCTACCAAAGACCATAAAGCAAGACAAAACCCACTTTGATGGTTGCCACACCTGGCCTTCCACAGCTCATGCCCAACCCAGTCCCATATAATAAGAAATTCTTATTGGTTCATTTAGAGTATATCTGACCTGATGGAAGAATGCATTGTAAACAGTCCCACACAATGGAGCCTTGTGAGGTGTTGCAAAGTTTGTCTCTGACTGTGTAGGCATGGGTAGTCTCAGCATTCCCATGTAGTCTATGTAGGAGATAAGGATCAGGGGAAAAGGCTTCTGGAGAAATAGAAAGGGGAAGGTTCCTTGTTCCAAAGCATCCTCAGATTGGGAATGGGGAAACTTCAGTGTCACAGTATGGAGACAACTGTGGTAACTCATGTCCCAGATCTTCAGTACCTGAAAAAGATAGAAAGAAGAAATTATTCCCTTGAGAAATACTGCATCTGTTGTTAAGTGTTTTTCCCCCATTCTATTCCCACGATGAGAAAAAAAAGGAAAGAAATTTTCAATGTAGGACTTTATTGTTAAGAAGTCAGCTTACTAATTTCTGTCATTTTTGCTTTCAAATCATCTACTGATTCCTATTTTCTAATATTTTCAAGCACTTTAACATGAGGAACACACAGTAATTAAAATGTCAAATATAGCATATGTCTGCAATGTGTTCCAAAGAATAAAATGTGAGCTTAACCATCAGGATAAATTTATGGGATCAAGGAATGGTGGATTCCTTGGCACTGGATTTAGAGTCAGAGAACCTGTGTTCTGATCTCAACTCTGCTACTTAATTCTTGAGTGAACCTCAGCCTCCTTTTCCTTCTCCATAAAATAAAAGAGTTGGACTAATTGACTAAGATATCTCTAAACTCTACTTCTTAGGAGCCTATGAAAATGGATTAGGAAAAAATGGCTAACTCTTATAAAATTCACTTCATGAAGCAAGGTAGGTTATCTTAAATTTGCAAAATGGGGCAGAAACAGAGGAATTGATACTCTGATTTACCTCTTTTTATATAAACCACTATTTATAGCAGTACTAGTATTGTTGGAAGCTTGGCTAGAAGTCATATTGACAAAAAGTCCGGCCCATTATTGGGACTTGGACTTTCATTTATTTATCTATTTGTTTATTTTAATACATCTTCCTTTCTTCTCTTCTGTGACCTTTAACCTTAGTTGTTCTATGTGCAACCTTTTTCTTGCTTCACTTGACTGCTTGCTTTTATGACTCCTGAGCTCAGTTATTCTTGCTCTTCAGTTCTACATGGGAATAACCATATGACCAAATACTATTTTTAGTAGATTTATCTCTCAATTAATAAACAGTATATGAATGTGATAGTAAAAATTTCCATTTCCAAAGCATCTTGAAATTTATAAAACATACCAACCCTATGAGGCAGATAGTAGTACAATTATTGTCATCCCAATTTTACATATGAGAAAACTGAGGTTCCTGGTCAGAAAGGTAACGTAACTCATCCATGGTCAGAACCTAGGTTTTTTGGTCAGGCTCCAGAAAAAAAAAATTATATGCACATTTTTGAGCTTAATCTGCATTATTCACACTTTAAAAAAAGGCAAATAGGGTTAAATGGCTTGCCCAGAGTCACACAGCTAGTAAAATAGTGCTGACTGGGCACATGATAAATTCACCTTATTCAACTTCAACTGGGTTATCAACAGTGCAAGGCAATCTCTTAACACTTTTTCCTTTCCTCAAGCCTCCAACATCTTTTTTTCCCCTTCATTCTCAGCTGAACACCTCACTTCTAACTTTACTGAGAAAACTGAGGCAATATTAATCATGAGTTCCCTCTTCCTATCTTTTCATCTAAACCCACCTTGACATAATCTCTACTTCCTCTGTTTTACCCTTAATATCATTAATGAGGTTTTCCTTTTCCTTGCTAGGGCCAAACTCTACATTTGCCCTTAATCCTATCCCCTCTGATCTTCACCAGTAGATTACTGTCTCAATTATCCTCCATATTCCTAATCATCAACATATTTTTGATTACTGAATCCTTCCTGACAAGGTAACCAGTGCTCTCTTAAATGATAATCTGTTGGAATTTTCTCATTTCTCACTCTCCTTGGCCTCTTTGCTACATTTGACATGGTTGGCTACTTTCTCTTCTTTCATGCTCTCTGCTATCTACATTTTTGTGACATTGTTCTCTTATGTTACTTCTCTTATCTTCTTACCCAACTTGTCAAACAATACCTCCAAAATGAATAACTTACAAAAGCTAATCTTCTCAATAACGATCATGAACAAATGTATTCTCTCAGAATATTTGACAGAAAGTATAAAATATTTAAAAACTTTGCACACCTCAGTTATGTAGTAGCTGTTGCCATAGGAAGAAGGACAGCAAGAAAGATAGGTGTATGAAAGCATAATCCTAGAGATAGTCACTAAACACCACCATGCCTGGAGTAGCTTCCTTAAATTATTAAAGACCTGTAAAGAAGACTTTGGAAGACTGGATCACTATCTAACTTGTATGTATAATGAAATATTAAATACCATATTGCCTCATTAAAGACAACAAAGGAGAAATATGTAGAACAGAAGCTACAGATCAGATGTATGAGAAATTAGAGATTTGCTTAATCAGCAACTGGAAGTAAAAAGGTCCAAAGATTAAGGGAATACAAGACTCAAAGCAATGTACAATAAACAATTCACCAATTATTGGAAGCTTTACTAACGAGACTGGGAGAAACAAAGCAATCAGACGATAGAGAGAACTTCCCCACAATGAGAATGTGAAAATTTTTTTACCTTCTGTATGGTTATAAGAAATCTAATACAAGGATAAAATTTGAATCAAAGGCAAAAAGAAAACTTTTGCACCTCAAATATAATGAACAGAAAACCAGCACTATCAAAAGAGTTGAAGGAAACAAACTTCTTTGCTAAATTGGAAAGTGGGGCATGAGTTAATAGAAAAGTTCTTTGACAGTTTCCTCTCTGATAAACACCTCTTACTCCCTTTCTTAAAAGAAGGTATCACATTTTAACTGACAAAAAATTAGAATTTTAGTGACACGAATATAAGCCAATTATGTGTTGATGTACTTAATTCAAAACATTCACAGTTTATATCACTAAAAGATCTAGAAATACAAGATCATATATAGATTGTCTTAGGAGTATAAAAGACAATTCATTAGTGACTTGGAAATTATTGAATCAATTATCCCAAAATGTCACAATATTTATACTGTTTCTGTTGATTATTACAAAGCATTTGACTTAGTTGTACACTGATGACTTATTAATGTACTGAAAATGTAAAATAGATCCAAGCATAGTGAGTATTATAGAACATTTGATGCTCAAATGGAAAATTGTTCTTTATTTAAAGCATAAACAAATACCATGATGTCAAAAATAATTTTTATAAAACAATAACATTTTGGGACACAGTTTAAATCCATTACAAACTCTTCTAAATAGAAGTAAATATGGATTCCTAATTAGAGTCAAACAAAAATATCTTAATAATCAGTTAATAGATATGACTGATATGAAGTTATCTGGTTCCATTTAAATATCATGTTAAAGTTTCTTCATTTTGTTTAATCTTTTCCCAGTGACATAAAAATGTAGTTTGGACTTGAGGTATATAAAATTCTTTATACAAAAAGAATGCCAAGGAAAAAATAGTTTCTGAAAACTTAAAGCTTATATTAGCAGGTGTGAAGATTGGATTTGGTTATCCCTTGATTGTAACAATGAAGGTACTTAGCTCTTCCTGATAGTGAAGACAAAATTGTAATCCCCAGGCTATTTTTTAGATTTTAATCATCAAAGGTGTTAACTCAGTATTTAAAGTAGATCTACCCATTTTAACCACAAAAAGGTGTGAACACCCATTTTATGAATTGAGTGGGAGGTCTGTGACCCACATGTGAAAGAGTGGGCAGCCCTGGAGAGGAGCATCTGCTATGATTGGTAGATGTAAAATTTAGGGGAGGTGACACAAGAGAAAAAGATCTTTAAATAGGCACACAAGGGTTTGTCAGATAAATCAAGAATAAAGAAGAGTCACTTTGGAGGAAAGACTAGAAGACAGATACTTGAGGAGAGACTGGAAGACAGACACTCAGACTTGAAGCAAAGACACTTGGCTGTGGAACTGGACCCCTGAAGGAGCTCATGCAGGAGACCTCAGACAACTTTCCTTTTAGACAGTCACTGTGGTGAGTGAAAGGCTGACTTAGTTTCCTTGCCTTTCTGGAGGTATGAACCTCCGAGAAAGTCCCATCATCTTGAGACTCCTTTCCCTAATTAGTGCCTTAGAATTCCTACCTGGCTCTCTTTTTTCTCTTCCTTAATATCTTCCCTCTATTGTAAAATAAACTGCCATAAATTTCATTTACTTGAGTAATTCATTTTGGGATTTAGTAATCAAATCCCTGGAGACCACAAATTAATATATTCAAGTCCAACCATAATTTTAACACAGGTCAGATTCAATCAATGGATAAAGATGATATTTGTAAATACCTTGTTCTCTTCCAGGAGAGTAAAACTATCAAAGAGAAAGTTCTCAGCATGTATAATAAGTCAAGAGACTTGCTGTCATCCCAAAATCAAAGTTCAGTGAGAATAACACAATTACAGCAATTAGAATACTCATGATACCAGGTTTAATGTACATTTTTATAACTATAAATTGGATAATATTGTATTATTTCTTGATACCATCATCTACATTTTCTTTGTTCCAATTCAGACTTTTACTATCTTATATGACTGGTGAATTCACTAGACTTTTCTAAACCCATTTTCTCACCTATAAATAACAACAGCAGCAACAACAATAGTATTTGACTTTTAGGGTTCTTTTCCAGGATCAAATCAAATAATTCATGCAAAACACCTTGGAAACCTTGAAGTGCATAGCAAATGCTAATTATTATCTATAATTTCCTTGGTCTGGGGGACTCTTGACTAAGAGAAAAAGAACCAAATTTATTCAGGAGACTAGAACAGATCTGTTATTGCAATCCTGGCCAGAGGATTTGAAGTTAGATACATCTGAAGAGGGAGTTTATGAGACATTAGTAGAGGCAAGAGATGCAATTCTTGAGGTAATGGGAAGGTTTCTGTAGACAATGGATACTTGGGTATAGTGAAATTACTAAATGTTTAACAGATGTAACAAGGAATACAGAACCAGAACCTCTGAAACTCAAACTTGAACATCTACAAGCCTTAAGTAAGCTTAAGGAAGTGATTTTATCTGCACCAGCTCTTGGAATCCCAGACTATACTAAACCTTTTCCATTATTTTTGCATGAGACCAAAGGTATTGCATCTGGTGTGCTGACATAGACTTTAGGACAAAGTTATCATCTAATTGGATACCATAGTTATCAGCTAGATCCAATTGCTGCAGGTACAGTTCCTTGATTAAGGGGTGTAGCTGCTGCAGTTGTGTTCAAAAGTCATCAGAATATTAGTTTTGGGATGTCCATTGACAGTATTCTGTTCACATCAAATAGAAGTGCTAATGAGGAAATTTCGTACTCAAGCATATTCAGACCAACGAATATCTAAGTATGAAATTATACTTCTAGGTAGTGAAAACATCACTTTGAAAAGGTGTAGTGTATTAAACCCAGCTACACTTCTTCCTGATTTGCCAAAGAATGGTGAACCATTACATGAATGCTTAGAAGCAGTAAATCTAGTGGTTCTGCCAAGGATGGATTTAAAAGACACTCCAATCGAAAATCCAGATTTGGTTTTATTCACGGATGGATCTTCATATTTGTCTAGTGGAATTAGATGTACAGGTGCTGCAGTTGTCACATAATTTGAGACACTGTGGTATGGATTGTTACCTAGTAACCTTAGCGCTCAAACCACAGAGTTAATCACTTTAAAGCAAACATTTCTTCTGGCAGCTGGTAAAAGTGCAAACATTTAAGCAGGCTCTCATTAAGCTTTTTCTGTTTGTCATGTGACAGGAAAGATCTGGAAACAATGAGGTTTTATTACTGCATCAGGAAAACCAATTGCTCATGCAGAAATAATAACTGAGTTATTGGATGCTATCCAGAAGCCTAAACAGCTAGTGGTAATCCATTGTAGAAGTCATACTAATAGAAGAGATTCTGTTTCTAAAGGAAATCATAGAGCTGACATAATGGCAAAATTTGTGGCCAGAAATGCTCCAGTGTATATTATGAACTTATGAACTATAGAATCTGATCTAGAAAAAGCTTATGTAGATTCAGAAATACAAAAATTGAAAGAGAAGTTTGGAGCTAGAAAAGAACATGGTATATGGTTAACAGACACAGGAAAGCTGCTGTTACCAAAAGACCTGTATACCTATTTGTGTCAAGCCATTCACACAAAAGGTCATTTTGGTAGTCAAGCTGTAATTGACCCCAGAGGCAATGGGTTGCTCCTGGAATAAGTACTGTAGCAAATAAGATCTGCTCAAGCTGTTCTGCTTGCCAAAAATTCAATCAAGGAGGATTCAGACAGAAAGGTTTAGGTGGTAGACCTTTAGCATATTGTCCTTTTGATAGACTACAGATTGATTATATCAGCATGCAAAAAGCTGGAAGATAAAAGTTTTGCTTGGTAATTATTGATAGATTAACTAAATGGCCTGAAGCTTTTCCACCAAATACAAATACAGCTAGCTTTGTGGTGAAAGTGTTGATTAAGGAAATTATACCTAGATTTGGAATACCATTAATAATAGACTCTGATAAAGTATCGCATTTTACTCAAGACATCCTGAAAACTGTCTATGAAAAATCTAGGAATAAAACCAAAATATCATGTGCCATATCATCTCCAAAGTTCAGGCCAAGTTGAGCAAATGAATAAGGAAATAAAGACTATGGTAGGGAAGCTCTGTGCTGAAACTCATCTCAAATGGCCAGAGATTCTTTCCATAGTTTTGTTTTACTTATGGGAGGCCAAGAGCAGATTTGCATATATCATCCTATGAAACACTCTTTGGACATGCTCCACTATAAGCAAAAACTTGTAAGACAATCTATACATCTCTCTTAGGAGGAGATTGTCAACTTGCTTCTTACTTAAGTGCTTTACAACAAAGACTAAAAGAATTGCATGAAATGGGAGTATTAATTCAAACTGGTCCTTTGGATTATTCTCTTCATAATTATGAACCAGGCGATATGGTATATGTAAAAAAATTTTGCTAAAACATCAGCAACACAGGAAAGTTGGTTAGGTCCTTACACTATTGTGTTGGTTTCTCCATCTTCAGGAAAAGTTTTGGTTAGAGATTCTTGGTATCATTGTTCACATATAAAATTAGCACATGGTATAAATAATGAAAATGTACAAATCATTGAAGAAGAAGAAAATAAAGAGATTGCAGAAAGATAGAATCAACAGTCAAATTGAATCTTCAGTCAAAAAGATCAATAAGGAGAGGACCATTCCTGCCGAAGAGGATAGAAGAGGACAATGTAGATGAAGAGGAGAATTCAGGAATTAATGGACATTGATGGAAGACTGAGAACTTATACATTTAAATTTGCAATGAAGAGGATTACAGGATTAATGGACTAATGATTTTATACTTTGGGTAATATATTATAGTAAATAATAACATAGCATTTATTCACATACAAACACAAATATATTTCCTACTGTGGAATGGCAGAATGATATTCAAGAAGAAGTAGGGGTAAGTATGTGGCATACAACAGTAACATAATTCTTATATAACAATAACATTGACATTTAAATAGCCAAACAACATGACATAGCAAAAGTAACAACATAATAAAACATAAAAATGGTTAGGTTACATTGAATCACTACTTAAATGAGTGAAACAGTGTATAGTTAGGGTACCAACAATGTTATGATTAGCAATAGATATGTTATTTACTAACAAAATGTAGTTACATACTTAGATTTAGTTTAGGTATAGAAATTTAGGTAGGAGAAGTATTTTGAAGTTAGGTAAAGTTAAGTAAGATAAGTTAAGAAAATTAGATACTGACTTGCATTGCATCATACATTGCACAACACAAACAACATATGACATCACATATCAAACAAAATTGTAAATAAATATGTAAATAGGGTATACAATAGGATTGTAAATTAATTGTATTATAGTGTATGTAGATATGTAAACTATGTAAATATGAAGTGTACATAAGTGTATATATGTGCATGTGCATAGCATACATGTATATATTGTATGTATGTACTATATGTATATATGTAAATTATGTACATAGCTCACTGTTACATGTATTTGCATAACTGAGTTTATTATTTGGTTTAATTTTCATTGTAAAACTTATGCATGTTTATTAATGTGTTTATTGTGATTTTCAAAATTTTTTCTCTAAGTTTGATATTAATGTACTGCAATAGTAGTACAATTTTCTGTTTTAGCTGATAAGAGTATTTTAAGTTTGATATTTGCATGGAATAAGTTATGTTCATCTTTTGTTTGATGTTATTTGCTGTTCTGATTTGGCTTCTATTTAACTTTTGTACTTGTTCATTATTGACTTTGTTTTCCTTTTCCTTTCCCTTTTCCCCTTGTTACAGTTCCTTAGAATAGGTTAGTGTAAGTTAAGAGTAAGATAGTTGAGTGTAGGTTGTTTGTTATTTTGGGTAGATTTCTTAGTTTAGGTAACTGGTAAGTATTTTAGATTATGCACAAATTAAAAAATCGTGTTTCCAACATGATTTTTGATTCGTGTAATAGGGGAGAATTGTGATAAAGGTTTGGAAATGGAAATGGAAATGGAAAATGGAAAGGTTTGCAATTTGCAAAACTGTGCAAAAACTGAAAAGTGCAAACCTAGGTATGATTGACAGTGGCATGTGACCAAGGGTCACATGGGAGCCTGAGCGGGAGGATCTGGGAAGATTCCATCTTGCCCCAACAGACTTTTCTTCTGGTCTCCTGAGGAAGTCAAGAGGAAGGTCTGGAGAGGATTTCCCTGTGTTGAACTGAGGAAGGGTTCCTGTATCTAGTTCCTGGTAGCATTAAGTCTCATTTGGACATCAGGACTTGCTTGGACATCAAACAACAACAGATCCTGGCTCTAACTGGTTTTTTTTTTTTGGACCCCTGCTGAGTAAGATTGGGTACTTGGTTAAGTTTTAGTTTAATAACCTAGTTAGCATAGTGAGTTAGTTTTTTAGAAAAGAATAAGCATAAGTAAATCCCTAAGCCCTTATTCCTTTCCCTTCCAAAACAATAAAATAGATTTTTATATGTTTTTTCCCCTTGTGTTTCCCTTACCCCAAAATCCTAGCCTAACAGTTGACCTATAAATAAATTTATTAGGGGGTGAAGCTTGATGTTAATGAGTAAAATATCCTAATATGTTTGAGAAGTTAGTAGCATGGTTTGTTGTGTTTATGAGCTTAAGTGAGTTAAGTTCTATGCCAATTAGAAGGCCTAGTAGGGTAAGGATAAAGGCTGATAATTTGGTTATAGTAGATATAGTAACCAATGATGCTGGTGGAATGTTTATTGTCAGAAGAAATCCTGGGAAGATGCTTCCTCAGGTTAGTCATATAATAGGATTAATGAGGTTTGGATTATTCTCATTGATAGGGGGTATTGATATGAAGTGAGGGCATTTGAGTAGAGCAAAATAGATGATGAGTTGGCTGTAAATAGCAGTGAGAGAGGTGGCAATTAGTGTTAATATTAGAGCTCATGTATTTGTGTATGATTTGTTTAGGGTTTGGATGATTCAATCTTTGGAATAGAAATCTGCTCAAAATCTTTCTGAGTTTGACTTTTTGTTTACAATGTAGTTTTCTATATAAAGACATGGCCACCAAACCCCATTATTAGTAGCAGATTCATTTTGATTTGAATGAATTCATTTCTACTATAGAGTCTCCCTTATGACCAATGTTTTACATTTATTGCTAGGCTATAGAACAAAAGGACTTAGGTGGTACAAGTAGGAATTAAACCTGTGTCCATCATTAAGAATATGTTCAAGCCAAACAAGTAAACCAGATACATATTAAAAGGCTTAACTACTGCAGGGTATGAACAACAAATGCTATAGTTTTGGTATTGAGTTTGTCCTAAAGCTTCTTATAATTCTTGCACAAATAGCATGGTGAAAATAACGGTTGGACTGGTGAATCCAGTGGGGTTCTAATTTTAGCTCTGCAACTACCTTTATTTCTTAGACAAATTATGTCATTTCTCTGATTCTGTTTTCTTCTCCAGAGAATGAGAGTTAGATGACATCTAAGGTCCTTTTCTAGCTCTAATAGTCTAGGTTCTATTATTCTAAGTAGCTGTGAGTCTCCAGGTCTTCTGTGGGTGAAGTAAATTTATTCCTGCTGCAATGAAATAAATTTGTACCTGGCCGAATCTTTTTTATTCTCCTTTTATCCTAATTAAAATTAGGATTAATTAATCATTTTTAAAAAAGCAACCCTTTACTTTCTGTTCTAGTGACAATTCTAATGTAGAAGATGAAGAGTCAGGCAAGTGGGGTTAAGAGATTTGCCCAGGATCACATAGCTAGGAAATATCTGCAACCAGCTTTGAACCCAGGTCCTCCTGACATCAGATCTGGTGCTCTATCCTCTGTGATACCTAGTTGCCCTTATCTTATTCACTCATGTTCACTATTAAGCACAAGCAATGCAAAGTCAACTCACTGCATCTTTGGAGTAGCTGAATATCTGTCCTTTTTCTTCTTGGATGGCCAGCCCCAGGATAGGCAAGGAATGTCCTCGGAGCATGGCTGTTGGGAGGCTTGGGACAAATCGATTCCACACCCGAACACAGCAGTCAGCTCCACCACTGACCAAGAGATTCAGAGACTTGCAAAAATCAAAGCATTTTATTCCCTGGAGAGTAAGCAACAGGGAAACTAGTTTACAAAGATGAGAAAAAGTTGGAAATAGGAGAGTCTGAGATCAACACTTTGAGGTTGCCCTGGGAAGGAAGGCCCTCACCCTCTTAATCTTCCAGGTATATGCTTTTCTCTTTTGGTCCATGTCCATAATTACCAAGGACGTCTGAGAGTTCCCGGAGGATGTAATGCAAAGGTCTTCTGGGACATATTGGATTTGGGAAATGGAGTCTTGATGAAGGCGGCGGATATAAGTATATCTTAAGAACTGACAGTGATTTTCAATATCCTGGTGAAAAACAAAATAGATACAGAGTATAAATCTAGTCCTTTATGATGGTTCTTAAAACCTAAAAATACATTTAGGTTTCTAACAGAGTAGCACTTAGAATTTGATGTATTCTGCTCTGTAATTATTCAAAATTAGTCTTGCAAGTAAAACATATACATATGTAATTTATAAATATTTTAAAAAGTAACTTTAAATGAATTTTGATGCACACAGTAACATAATTGTATTTAGTCCCTACCTTGAACTACCTATCAGGTTGCCTTTAATTAATATATTTAAAAATAATTTCTCTAATTTTCCCAAATAAAATATACACTCTCTTCAGGAAGAATGCAAGAATTTCCACTATCCTTCATGAAGATGTGGACATAAGCTATAGCTGTGATTTAGTCTCCTTTCGTGAAAGACTCTGGACTTTCCTCTGTGCCTACTGCCAATTTATCTTGTATACCTCCTCATTGTCATTCTTATTAATAAAATTGATTATTTCTATAATCTGTTCTTAGACCCACCGCTTTTTTAGAATTAGATTATGTAGTCACCAATTAATTTTTTATTTATCTTTCCATGGAACTTTATTGATGATAATTTTTATTGTATTATAATCTGAAAAGGATGCATATATTATTTCTGCTTTTCTGAATTTGGTTGTAAAGTTTTTATGCCCTAATGCCTTGATGGTGAACCTATGACACACACACAGCCATTTTTGATGACACAGGGCCTCATACAGGCTCAGTGTGCCTCATGGTCAGGGAGATGCCCTCTGCCCACAGTCTTGGCCATGCTCATGCTCCTAGGTGGGGGGGGGGGGGCATTGGGGAGGGGAGGTTGCTCCACCTGCTGGCTGTCAGTGACAGGCAGTGCGCCAGGCAGTGCATGGGGTTCCTCTGGGGGTGAGGAGGAGGAATGCAGCAGACAGTTTAATAATCTCAAAACCAACAAAAGAAACAGGTTGACATATGAAGTTAGTAGTGCTTGCTTGGGCTTGAAGTGTACAAAATAGCAATCTTCAATTGAAGATTTAGTCAATGAAATTCAGCAACAAAAAAGTCACTAATAGGCAGGTTAAAGAATTCCCCCTCCTCCTCACTTCATGGCACTCCACAAAAATTAAATAATAGCAAGACCAACAAAAGAAATCAACTGACAGATGAATAAAGAAGTCACTAAGCAGGTAAGTTAAATAATTAGTTTTTGATTTATTAAATACAGTTATATATTACAATTATACATTTTTGTCATTTAAACTATAAATATTGTAAAATTATGTTTTTTTCCTTCAAGTGTCACACCACCCGAGTTATGCAGTTATGCTCGTTTTTTTGGGTGAATTTTGATACACCAAGCTCAAAAGGTTGCCCATCACTGTCTTAATACATGGTCAATTTTTGTTCAGGAGCCATGTATTGATGAAAAGAAGATATATTCCTTTCTATTGTTATTCAGTTCTCTCCAGAGATCTATTAGTTCTAAATTTCTAAGATTTAATTCACTTCTTTTATTTCTTTCTTGTTTATTTTTTGGTTAGATTTATCTGGTTCTGAGAGGGGAAGGTTGGAGTACCCCACTAGTATAGTTTTACTATCTATTTCTTCCTTAAGCTCATTTAGTTTTTCCTTTAAAAATTTGGAGGCTATACCATTAGGTGCATAATATTTAGTATTGATATTACTTCATTGTTTTTAAGTACCTTTTAGCAAGATGTAATTTCCTTCCTTATCTCTTTTAATCAGAACTCTGCTTTAGCTTTGTCTGAGTTTGTGATTGCTACTCCTGCTTTTTTTTTTTTTACTTGGGATGATGCACAATTCCTGTATACATCTTGTTAGATACTGTCTTCTTTGTTAGATTGTAAACTCTTTGAGTGGAAGGACTGGTTTTGTCTCCCTTTGTATCCTTTGTAAAGTCTTAATCGATATTTCTTGGTTTGACTTGACTTGACTAAACAAATGTGATTGTTTTTCAAGTCTAGAATATATGATCTATCAGGTGTTTCTCAAAGCCTATACCAAACTGAAGGTATACTAAATTTGGTGACAAACAGTGCCACATTAACACAGAGTATATCACAATGACACAGTTTCCTAATGTCAAAAAAGAGAGTTCATTGGATTAAACTTGAATGTTTTATTGAACTATAGTTTGGAGTGAAAATGTGGAAGTTAGATTCTGATTAGATTAGATTTGTGAAGTTAGATTCAGGAATCCCAGTTCTGAAAATATATGATGGGATCAAGGGTAAGTCACTTCATTAAGGTGAGTCCTCAGTTACATCATCTATAAAATAGGAGATAATCACAGAGTATTGCTGTGAGAAAAGGGCTTTTTATGACATAGTGTCCTTTCATGGAAAGGTATGGTCTTGGAGCAAGGAGAATGTCAGTTTAGATTATTATGTGACTAGGCAAGTAATTTTTTTGGAGCCTCTATTTTTCTCATCTATAAATGAAGATTATAATGCTCATATGGAGAGGCATTATGATATATTAGATAGATTATTGGCTTGGGAGTCAAAGCCTCCCCCAAGCTGTGAGACCATGTCCAAATCACTTATCTTTTTAGTGCCTCAGATTAGACTCTAAAACTCTATGTTAAAGACATAAGAAGATTTTCTACACTGGGATAACTTGTGCTATTTACCTTACATGGTTGCTCTGAGGGAAGCAATTTGTAAATCTTAGAGAATATAGAAATGTGAGTTGAATTTGACTTGGTCAATACAACAATTTAATGTGACAAATATGTGTAGAGCACTGTGATAATCATGATGAGTTTGAGTTGTTTCCCCATGTTATTATTCACTCACTCCAAACTGTGCAGCCTTTTGTGTATCATGACGGTGGGAAGAAACTCATGTCTTAAACCAGCTTTCATTGCAAAGAATATTAAATGAGTAAAGTCTATCTTGATGGTAGTTTTGCAGCTTCCATTGAACTGCACATTGGAAAATCATGAGCCAGCTGTATTATATTAGATTTTAGGGACATAGTTAATGCTATTTACTGTAGTTTTATATAGGGCAGTTTTTCATTGTTATGTTTCATAATGGGATTTAACTTAAGAGACTCTTTCCAGTCTCATCCAAATTAAAGTTCTTATCCTCCTCAATCTCCTTCCAAAATCTTATTCTCCCCAAGTACTGGCTGGGCTCCCTCTTTCCTTCCCTTTCATCCTCTGCCCTGATCTTGAACATTGTATTATTTTTTAAACCCTTACCTTCCGCCTTGTAATCAATACTGTGTATTGGTTCCAAGGCAGAAGAGTGGTAAGAGCTAGGCAATGGGGGTCAAGTGACTTGCCCAGGGTCACACAGCTAGGAAGTGTCTGAGGCCAGATCTTAACCTATGACCTCCCCTCTCTAGGTCTGGCTTTTAATCCACTTAGCCACCCAGCTTCCCCCCTTACCTTGAACATTTTAATTGAGACTGATCATTACTTCTATAATGACATATGCAATTATAATCCCCCACCTGCATGTAGATTCCAGAGAACCCAGTCTGTTCAAATAAAGACTTTTCATATAAGCTTTTGTTGGGGTGGAGAAACCTGAGCACACTCACTCCTCCATGGTCATCGCCCCAGAGTAGTACAGAACAGCTTTCGACAGACTGGCAGGGAGAGAAAAGAGACCAGTGTTGGGCTGTAGTCTAGAGCATTGCCCCCTGACTTGATAACTTTGCTGGCATGAGATTTCTCAGCCATGAAACCACAGGATTATAGGGCTTTAAGGGATTTGGGGTGTGAGTAGCAGCAGTCCATCTCTCTGATTTTGGGGCAGGATTGCATATAAACTTCCAGACAGATAGTTTATCTTCCCGAAAGGAGATTCCTAAATTTACTATGGTATTTGAACTTCAAATTGCATTCAGAAACAATTTCTTCTAAATACAGGCAATGTGAATCTGATGACTGTAGGGTTTTCTGAGTACTTAAAAAAAGGCTAAATAAGAAAGTAGGAGGGCAGTCATCATGGATAGATAGAATGTTTGGTCTATTTAAACCATGCTATTAAAGAGGATATGTATCTTACAGTGTTAGCCCTGGAATCAGGAAGACTTGGATTCTAATTCTGCTAGACATTTATTAGCTGTGTGATTATACGTAAGCCAGTTTATAGAACCATAATTTAAGCAGCTAAGTGAATGTGAATGGAGTCCTAGGCCTGGTGTTAGGAAGACCTTCTTGAGTTCAAATCTGTCCTCAGACACTAGTTGTGTAACCCTGGACACATCATTTAACCTTCTTTGCCTCAGTTTACTCATATGTCTAATGAGCAGGAGAAGGAATGGCAAACCACTTCAGTATATTTGTCAAGAAAATCCTAAATGGGGCCATGAAGAATTGGACAAAACTGAAAAAATGACTGAAGAACAAAATTTGGAGTTAGAAGGGTCTTCATAAATCATCTAGTCTGATTCTCTTAGTCTATAGGTGAGGAAACTGAGGGTCTGAAAGGTTAAGTGATTTTTTAAAAGTGAGAAAAGGTTTATAGCTTGGATCTCCTGATCAAGTAGAAATAATTCTAGATTTGGCTTGAAAGGATCTGGGTTAAAATATTAGCTTTGCCATATAAAGTAACTGAAATGATTGCACAGCAAAATATAAAGTATTATTGTTGTTTAGTCTTTTTTCAGTCATGCCTTAGTCTTTGTGATGTCAATTGGGGTTTTCTTAGCAAAGATAGTGGAGTGGTTTGTCATTTCCTTCTCCAGCTCATTTTATAGATGAGGAAACTATGGCAAACAGGATAAAGCAACTTGCTTAGGGTCACAAGACTAGTGTCAGAGGCCAGATTTGTACTCAGGAACACGAGTCTTCTTGACTCCAGGTCTGTACTCTATGTGCTGTACCACCTAGCTGCCCAAGATATTAATACTGGAAATATTAATTATTCTTGCTTTCCTTTTTTATTTGATACCAGTGGAGTTCAGATAGAAATTACCCTTTTTAAAATGTCAGATATATCCTACTATTGTTCTTTGTGGTTTAATGTTTGACAGAGGAATAAAATTGACTGCTTTCTGAAATTGAATAAGAATATTGAGGTTTAGTAGCACCTCAGCTTGGTAGGGAGTTAATCCCAAGATTAAGAAGATGTGGGTTCAAATCTCTCCTTTGATCTGTACTGACTGAATTGACTTGGGCCAATTGCTTAACCCTTTTAGTGCCTCCAGGCAATTCTCTAAGATTATAAATGTCAAAGAAGATGCCAATCTGCATTAGTAGAGGAAGTTCCTCTTGAAGCTACCTAGACTGATGAATTCACAAGAATGTTTAAACAAAAGAGGATCTTTGCTATGTTTCCATCAGTAAATAGGATATAAGGAATGTAGAATATGTCTCATTCTACTGTCTTATGGTTTTGCTTTATTTTTTTCTCTATTTTGAGAGCTCTTCAGTCTACATAATTTCAAAGTCTCTGTCCTCCTCCTCCCTAACTTTCTTGCTGTCACTGCAGAAATGGAAGGGAGCCACAAAGAACTAAAGCCTACTCTGTATTTTTATTTGTTTTAGGGATTGCTATGGCTAAAAAATTCATCTGCATGTCACTATCAAGAGGTCATGAGCCTCTTCAACATAGCTAACAGACTTGGTCTATTTCTGGAGTTACATTCCAAGCTTTCTGGCATGGTAGAACCTGTCAGATCATATGTGTTGTTGGTATAGTTTTGAGATCTTAGGGTCACTTGCAGAATATATGAGGCACTAGAACAGTATTTTGCTAAGGGGTCAGATAGTCCCAAGTTTCATACACTTTTAAAATCCTCTATAAATCAAAGCAATTTGATCATTAGTAATTTAAATGTGGGATTTTTGTCTAGTGATTAATGAGTAGACACTTCTGGAGGGGCTGAATCATAATAATCTTGACATTTTTGTAATAAATAAAAGGAGAAAAAACAAGGGAATTGTAATTAAGTGGAAGGATGACTCACAGGTACTCCTTGGAGAGGTCAAGAAAGGAATTGGCAGAATAAGTTTTTATCATACTCCAAGATACTAGTAGAAACATTTTTCAATGGAAAAAAAAATAAACTGAAGTCTCTTTATAAAGCATCATGGATAGTGTGCTGGGACTGGAATCAAGAAAACTCCTCTTCCTGAAAGCAAATCTGGTTTCAGACACTTACTAGCTGTGTGACCCTGGGCAATTCATTTAACTCTGTTTGTCTTAGTTTCCTCATCTATAAAATAAATTAGAGAAGGAAATGGTAAACTACTCCAGGATCTTTACCAAGAAAATCCCAAATTGGGTTATGAAGAGTTGGACAGGACTCAAAAATGACTGAAAAACAAATGCATTTAAACACAATTGCCCTCTAGGTATAGTGCCTGTGCTAGATCCAAATCCAATGACCCAGAGTTTTTTGGTCTATAGGGAGGCCAACCCAGTGTTTTCATTGTAGGTGATTCCCAAAGAAAATCCAGGCATTCAAGGAATAAAATTCATGTTTGGATTAAATTAATTCCCTCAGCTACTTCTGCCAGGAATAACAGGAATCTCACAAGATTATTTTAATCATGAACAAATTTCTTGAGGGTCAATAACCTATAATATGGGGGCTTAGGACCTGAAACTTCTCTCTACTTTGTACATTCACTGCTTAATCATTGGCAGGGACCTTCACTACTGTCCTGGTTTCTACTCTGAAGAAGAGGCTGGCTATTTAATGATTATATAACCTCCTTGGGGTTATAACTGTTAAAAGAGATTTACATCCCATTCTGATCAAATGCAAGGCAGAATTTCAAGCTAGATTTCATTGATTCTCAATTCAAGAAATGTACAGGCTAACTTTAGTCTTTCTATTTTAGT
Organism: Monodelphis domestica; assembly: GCF_027887165.1. Classification (NCBI taxonomy): domain Eukaryota; kingdom Metazoa; phylum Chordata; class Mammalia; order Didelphimorphia; family Didelphidae; genus Monodelphis; species Monodelphis domestica. The sequence goes on along the minus strand of NC_077228.1, from coordinate 223,894,764 downwards.
TCTGAATATTTAATTTTTTAAAGAAGATAACCCTGATTCAGATGAGTTTTGAATGAATGAATATTTTCATAATAAAACATAGGTACTGCCATATAAGAACATGTAATATGGTTATACTCTAACCCAGTTTATATAGCAAATATTTCTTATACTTACTTCTGTATTATACCAGTAGAACACTGATGTTGGAATGTAGTTTAATGCTGTGGAAACAGAGAAACAAGTTAGGTAGGTGTATGTACCTACTCACATATTTATATTCATATATATGCCTACATATTTATAATTAGACACACATATGTATTGATTAAGGCTAAAATTCAAAAGAAAATGACCTCTTTACAGAGATAATCCTTTATGAAGGGAAAAAGTGGTATAGGCTGGAAGTTACTACTTTGTACAAAAGATCTGAAGGTCCAGTATTAGAAACTAGATGACCTTGACCTAAAAAAGGCCATAGAATGATCATATTTAATCACTTCATTTTATAGATAGAGAGTTTGAGACTTGTTTAGGTAAAATGACTTCTCCAAGGCCATAGAGCAAATTAATGTTAGGGCCGAGACTAGAACTCAAATATTTTGGTTCCTGGTACAAATCCTTTCCCATAACATCAAGTCTAGATCACTTTCCCCCATCTATAAAGTAAATGCTCAATCAGTAAAGTACTTTTCCTATGTATCACAATGGTGGCTCTTCTCAATGTCTACAAAAGTGGAGTATATAAATTGTAACAGATACTAATAAACTAGAAAGACTTCAGATTTAAGCTTGACAATAATACAAGGACATGCTTTGAAAGCTTGTCATCAAGTTGGCTGGAAACTAAAACATTTCTAATCATAGTTACTCTTGAATTCTGATTACATGCTAATATTCACTAATAACATATAATAAAAAACCAAATACATACTTATGTGATTGACTCCCTTAAGGCTTAATTGTGATCAACTCTATTTAAAGCAACAATGAAGGGAAGAATGCATAGTTTCTTAGAGCTACAATAATCTAACTGGAAATCATGGGTATCACAGGCAGCTTGGTGGCAAAGTGGGTAAAGTAGTGCCATCTTCCTGAGTTCAAATCTAGCCTCACTTACTAGCTATGTGACAGTGGGCAAATCACGTCACCCTTTTGCCTCAGTTTCCTTATCTATAAAATGAGTTGGAAAAGGAAATGATAAACCACTCCAGTATTGTTGTGAAAGAAAACCCCAAATGGGTCCTGCCTAGATTCTGAACAGTTCTTAAATTGAAACAGGCAGAGATTATACACACACACACACACACACACACACACACACACACACACACACACACACACACACATATATATACATATCTTTAAAAAATGTTAAGATAATCAGACACTTATAAGTAAAAACCAAAAATTAGTCAGGCTATCTTTAATGAGAATGATATTCTTTTCAATTTGTCTGTAGTAAATCATTCTTTGGATTGTGTGGCAATTACTTGTCAGAAAACTTGGGTTTGTATTCTAACTCTCTTACATACTAGCCATGTGACTATATTCAGGTCCTTTGAGCCTGTTTTTTTTAATAAAAAAAATCCTAATAAAGAACCAGAATCAGAAGAGACTTAGGTTTGAATCTTGTTTCTACTGCTTACTCCTCGTATGAATATGAACAAGTGATCTGAGCTTCCCAGGCTCCAGTTTTTTTTTAAATGAAGAAATTGGACAAGATGACCTCCAAGGTTACCTCTTGCTTTAAAACCCCATAATCTTACACATATTTATGACATCTACTTCACAAAGCTATTGCACTATGAACTATAAAGGGTTATATACACAAAAGCTATTGTAGACTATTCAGGATGGTTAAGCCTACCAAAGAGATGGAAATCTTCAAAGATGGGGCCTAGAGACACTTCGAAAAAATAAATTTTTCTGCTTGTTGTAGCAACAGCAATTTTATGAACATTAGGCATATAGACTGCATCTGTTGTCCAAACTTTAATCTTCTTCTTTCCCATTGGCGCCTCAACAGCATCTGATAACATCTGTTAGGAAACAAGGCTGGGAGACAGAGATCTCAAAAGTGGGGCTCTGGTGCCACCCTGAGCTGCATAGAGGCAATTCTGGGCCCAGAGTTTATGCAATACATACAGAACATCAATGTAGAGACTGAATTCAGGGGCTGGTTGGTTCCTTCAGCACACTGCCAAGAATTCTCTCCTACTTGAGCATCCCTGAGAAGTCATCCTTCCCTCCTCTGAAGATATCCAGAGGAGTCCCTTCTTACTTTTGGACAGCTCTAATTGTTTAGTGGCATTTCCTTACATCAAAAGGGGGGGGATGCCTCTTAGAGGTGAGAAGTGGGTATCTTTAGAAAGTAGGTCCTTTGCTGTGTGTCTTTAGAAAACTAACAGTTCTTATGTGGCCGATATGCTAGAACACTGATAGAATATGCTTCATTATTATATAGACCCAGTTACATCAGAGGTCAAATCATGGCCCTTGAAATATATAAACTAAAGAGAGAAAAACTCTGATGTAGATTTTAATTTCTATTTGCCTCAATTGAGTTTCCTTGCTTCACATACTGGCTGGCATATAGTAGGTACTCATAAAATGCTTATGGGCATGGGAGCCTTTTTTCTTCAATAATGTGAGAGGTTAGTTAGTATTAAGTTTCTTACTAAATGAACTGCTTTCTTGGTCTATATGAGTTCGTGTTGTTTGAATATAAGGATAATTATAATAGTAATGGTAGAAAGGACAGTCATCAAAACCTCTCCTTGCCAGCTGAATGTACTAATGGTCTCTGAAAGCTAACTCTTTTAAATTCGTATTTCTCTTAAAATTCTAGCTATAAGCAGGCAGCAGAAATCTGCTCTTGGAATGTATATTCTAGGCATCATTTTGTACCCCTGTAACTCTCCCTTTGGGATTATCACCTCATATGTCTTCTGAAGCTGTAAGTTATTATCCCAGAAGCTGAGAATTCCTCCTTTGCTGACAGTCACAAATGAGTGTGTTGTAGAAGGAGAAAAGATGGCTAAGATTCGAGTGGTTGGCTCTTGCTGAGAAAAAAGGAAAGAAAAGGGGATCATACTTAGATGGGGTCATATATATTGTCTTTGGAGTCCTTTTATATGGCTAGGGTGTTTGTAACTACTTTTAAGGTTATTTATACATTTTATTTGTTATTTATTCAAATAAAATAAGTTACTCTTCTGTTGTAATTGAGAAGAATCAAGGCATAGGGATCAAAGAGCTGGTCTTGAGTCAAGAAGACTTGGATTCAAGTCCCCTCTCTGACATTTATTGACTTTTTGACTTTGGATATTTAATCGTTCAATGCTCTCTGGTATTTGTGAAAGCTATAAATTACTGATCATTGTCCCCACTGACAGTGTAGAGAGGTTCCTATAATGAGTTCACTATACCAGTGAATAGGTATGATTTAAAATCATACCTGGTCATTTTAGACCATATCTTTTAGGTCATTTTTCCTTAAAAAAATGTGGGTGTTGAGAGGCATCATAGGGATAGCTAGGTGGTACGGTGGGTAAGAGAACCAGTCCTGGAGTTAGGAGGTCCTAAGTTTATATATGACCTAAGACACTTCCTAGTTGTGTGACTATGGGTCAGTCACTTAACCCCAATTTCCTAGTCTTCTTCCTTGGAACAATATCCAGTGTCAATTCTAAGATAGAGAGGAAGGTTTTTTCTTTCTTTGTTTTTTAAAGAAAAATACCAGACATGATTCCTAAGGAGGTCGTTTTCAATGTCATTGAGCTGTCACTGAGGGAGTTTTGATATTTGGATTAGGTTTGCATAGTTCTATGGTCTTTCCATGCCTCAGGGTAGGATGAATAAGAAACAAAGAAAATATAATACATTTCTGCCAATTATACCTTTTCTATAAATCTATTAAATAACAAGCACAAGTATTAACTTGCCATTAATTACCAATACAAGTTAAAGAGTAAGCTATATAGAAATGCAACTTTTAAAAGGTCTTTCACTTATTTAGGATCTAATAAAACCATCCACACAGAAAAAAAAATAAACCAAGTTGATGAAGAATGCCTATTGTCTAGACTATGATATGACCTGTGGAACTGGTCAATTAGTACATGTTTTTAATAGACATTGAATAGATTCAGAATTGAATAAGAGAAGAATGGTCTGTGTTACACTTGGGAAATCGTCCCTTTTTGCTGTTCTTAACACAATGTATTCCAACTCCTGACTGGGCATTATTTCAATGGCTGTTTTTTTATGCCTAGAAATTTCTCCCTCCTCATCTTCTCCTGGCTTCTTTCAAGTCTCAGCTGAAGTCCTACTTTCTGCAAAAATCCTTTTCAAGCTCTCTGTTTAAAAAAAAAATACAGGTATCCTTTCTGTGGTGTCACTTTTCTCATCATAGTTTTATATATCACTTGTCAGCATAAGTAATTAAAAGGGATTGTTTGGGTCAGTTTTGTGGAAACAGCAGAGGACACATGAAGACCAGTAGAGGACAAAGAAGTTTAGAAATTAGATAGCCTATGACTAAATACATAACCCAAATTTTACAATAAGGTACCATAAAAACCCCATAAAAGAAAATTAAAAATATAGACTTCTTCTCTGGTACAAAGGGAGGACCAAAACAATTTTATGCAAGTTTTCCAGATCATAGGAGCACTGCACCTTTAACCCCCACGATGTGGAGGGGATAACTATTTTATTTTTTCCAATTACATGAAAAAATAATTTTAATATTTGTTTTTTTTTTAACATTTTGAGTTTCAAAATCTCTCTCTTCTCTCATTATATATGTGCAGTCATGGAAAACATATTTCCATATTCAACATGTTGTGAAAGAGACATAAAGAAAACTCTAGGCAGAGATGAGGTACAAAAAAAGCATGCTTCAAAAAAGAATGCTTCAAGCTGCATTTAGACTCCATCAGCTCTTTCTCTTGAAAAGGATAGAATGTTTTTACTTCAGTACTTTGAAATGGGTTTGGATTTTTGCATTGCTGAGAATAGCTAAGTCATTTACAACTGATCATTATACAGTATAGCTGTCACTATATACAATACTCTCCCAATTCTACTTACTTCATTTTGCAACAGTTCATGTAAATCTTATCAGGGTTTTCTGAAATCGTCCTTCTCATCATTTCTTGTAACACTCTAGTATTACATTACAATTATATACCACAGTTTGTTTAGCCATTCCCCATCTAATGGGCATTCTCTCAATTTCCAATTCTTTGCCACCACAAAATGAGCTGCTATAAATATTTTTGAACATATATGTCCTTTTCCTTTTTTTTTATTTATTTGGGATAAAGACGTTGTAGTGGTACTGTAGGATCCATGGGTAGGCTCAGTTTTATAGCCCTTTAGGCATAGTTCAAATGGATCTTCAGAATGGTAAGATCATTTCATGACCACTCAGAGTGATTGGTTGATGACCAACAACAGTGGGTCTATATCTAGTGTACCAATTTTCCCATATTCTCTCCAATATTTGTCATTTTCCTTTTCTGTCATATTAGTTAATCTAAAAGGTGTAAAGTAGTACCTCAGAGTTGTTTTAATTTGCATTTCTCTAATCAATAGTGATTTAGAGCATTTTTTTCATATGAAATAGAAGACTTTGATTTCATCACTTGAACACTACCTGTTCATATCCATATCATTTATCAGTTGAGGAATGACTTTTATTCCTAGAAATTTGACTCAGTTCTCTATATATTTGAAAATGACACCTTTCTCAGAGAAACTTGCTATAAAATTTTTCTCCCAGTTTTCTTCTTTCCTTCTAATAATGGATACATTGGTTTTATTTGTGCAAAGTATTTTTAATTTAATATAATCAAAATCAACTATTTTATATCTCCAATGTTCTCTCTCTCATTTGGTCAAAAATTCTTCCTTTACCTATGGACCTGATAGGTAAACCATGCTAAGCTTTACAATTTGTTTATAGCATTACCCTTTATGTCTAAATAATGTACTCATTTTTTTTTACCTTATCTTGGAATATAGTGTGAGACATTGGTCTGTATCTAGTTTCTGCCATATGGTTTTACAATTTTTCTAGCATTTTTTTTTCAAATACTGAGTTCTTATTTTGTGAGCTAGGATCTTGTTGTTATCAAACACTAGATTACTATGGCCATTACCTACAGTGTATTGTGTACCCAGTCTTTTCAGGATTGTTCTGATGATTGCTGCTTTGTAAGTACTCTGAGATCCGGTACAGCAAGGTTCTCCTTAATCTTAAAGCCTTTCTTTTGAGATTGCCTTATCCTTCATATAACTCATCTGTATATATTAATTTACTTCTTGTTTCTCCCATTAGATTGTTAGGTCCTGGAGAACAGGAACTTAAAACATTTTTTTCCTTTTTATTCCTAATGATTAGCACAGAGTTTAGCACATAGTAGGTGTTTAGTAAATGCTTGTTGCCTGATTGGTTTTAGTTCCTTGAAGCTTTTCCAAGAAACAAAGGCACATTTTATTTTACTTCATTTTTTCCCCTAGTGATGCTCTATGATTGTGAATTTTGGTGGAAAGCTCCCAACATGTTAGACAGACAACTTTCACTTCTCTAGTTCAGGGAGGATTGATAATTGAGAGAACATAGATAAATCAGGTGAGCTAATGTGATTCCATTCCACTGAAGTGGAGTCAAGTACAACATCTTGATGGTATAGTGGATATAGAGAGTAGGGCTAGAGTCTGGAGGACTTGAATTCAAATGTAACCTTAGACACTTGCTAGCTGAGTGACTGTGGGAAAGTCACTTAACCTTGTTTGCTTCAGTTTCCTCATCTATAAAATGAGTTGGAGAAAGAAAGTGCAAACTACTTCAGTATCTTTGCCAACAAAACCCCAAATAGGATCCTGAAGAGTCAGACATAGCTAAATAGCAAAATAAAACACTGAGTCAAATAATTATTGTTAATCATTGTTTAATCTAACCTAAATCTAGTTTTTCCTTTTAGAACGAAGCACTAAACCCAGGTATTCTTTGCCTTTTTTTTTTGACATGGACTTTTTTTGGTTGTGATGAAATCTATGGATCCCTTCCCAAATAATGCTTTGTTGCCTTTATTCATAAATGAGGCAAAAGCTAAATTCCAATTAGAAGTTAATGAAAATATAGATGTAATTATTTCCTTAGCAAAATTTATGGATATCCTGAAATCTACCCTAATGTTAAGATTTACTGGACTTCAGTTTACTCATCTGTAAAATAAGGAAATGGAGTAAATTAAATGACTGAAAATCTTTTTTAATTTACTTTGTGAGCTAAAAGGAAGTTCACCTTGACCCTTAATCTGATGGGTAAATACACTAAGATGACTGACACTAAAACAAACAAAACCAACAAAAAAGAACCTTATCAAGTTAATCTTTAGAAGGTTGAAAATGTTCACTATCTGTTCACAACTCCTTTGAGGAAAGACATTGACCTTTTCTTTCAGCATTTCTAGTATTTCCACTATTATTTCTGGACCATCTTTGTAGAGTTCAAATCTGGCCTCAGATACTTATTAGCTGTATGACTCTGGGTAAGACATTTAACCCTATTTGCCTCAGTTTCCTCATATATAAAATGAACTGGAAAAGGAAATGGCAAGCCACTCCATTATTTTTGCCAAGAAAATCCCAAATGAGGTTAGTCAGTCACAACAATCACCTCTTCAGGCTTCCATCTGTACCATGTTCTTATTTGTAACTTATTGAACCATTAATTTTCCAATAATTTCTGAGACTACCTTTCTAATTTTTAAAAAGAGGTTCTTAATCTTTTTTTTTAATCATAGACTCTCCTAGTACTTGAGGATAATGGGAACTTGTAATTGACATTGCCAATTACTTGCTCTATGTGAAGGTAAATCCTATGAACTACTTTCTCAGAATAATATTTTTCATGGAATAAAAAGCATTATATCTAATTATAATGATCACTTCTTGGCCTTTTGGCTAAAATAAAGTGTATTATATGTTATTACAATTAGTAAGGTATTAAAAAATGTTCATGGACCCTAGGTCAAGATCCCCTGATTTATAGGAAAAGATATTGAGACTAGTTTCAAACTAGGTTTCCCCATTTAGCTAAGATATATATTATGCAATATTGTCAATATTTATATTAAATGTTTTTATTTTCTTTAATGTACACTGATAGAACTCTGGACCCAGAGTTAGGATGACCTGAGTTCAAATCCAGCTTCAGAAAATTATTAGCTGTGGTGATCCTGGGCAAATAACTTTACTTTGCACCAGTTTCCTCAACTGGAAATAATAATAGCACCTAACTCACAGGGTTGTTTTGAGGATCACATGAGATAATCTTTCATCTGCTCAGCATAGTACTTAGCATATGGTAAGTGAATATGTAAATGTTAACTATTATTATTATTAATCTAATTTAATCCACTCTTTTTATGGATTAAGAAACCTGGGCCTAAAGAGGCTAAATATGTCCAAAGTGACATGACAGAGGATGATACAAACCAGGTCTTTCAGCCCTTAGTCTAGGGTTCTTTTTGGTATAATATTCTTTAAAAAACTTTTTATTTTTTTCTTGGTTTATTCTGCTTAGCTAAAGTTATCAGTCAAAGCTATCTTTTTATAAGATACCTTTCAAATAGTACTGACATCACCACTTACTTGCTCTGTGTAGACATTCTAAATTCCTGTATCCTAAATAGGGCAAGTAAAGAAAATTTTGTTTAACTATAATAACCAATGTTCTACCTAACTAGACCCACTCCCAAATAGCCTGGATGAATCCAGAAGAGAGGCTGCAAACCCCTTTCTACTCCCTGACACCCTCCTCCCCCAATTGTGATAGAGATATGAAGAGAGAAGATTTTGCAGGACTTATGGACCAAGATGTATCTAGCTCTAGATGCAAAAGCCAGGATTCAAATGGAATGTCCCCAGTTGTTGGTGGTTGAGCTGGACAGTTGGAGCTGAGGGAGGGGTCTTTTGTGTCTCTGTGTCTGGGACTGGAAGTCATACTTTTCCCTGGAGGCTTTTGGCTGGCCATACTAAGAAGAGAAACTGGCTTTCTGACTCTGAACAGTTGGAGTTGACCAGGGGGCTTTTTGGTCTCTGGGTCTCTGACTGGGGGACACACATTTGCTCTCTGGAGTTTGAAGTTGGCTGAGAGACTTTTGTGAAGCTGATTTGGCTTTTGGACTCTGGTGGGGCTGACTTGGTTACTTGAAGTTCTCTGACTTTGGACAGTTGAAATTGACAAGAAGGAGAAACCTAACTGAAGAAGAAGAAAGAAGATCTTGAAAAGCCATTGTCCTCCATTTCTCTGTCTCAGAGTCACAGTTTGTGACTGGACTATTTTCTCAATTTTACTTCAGTTAAACTAGGGACTTCATCATCCCCCTTACCTCAGTTTCCCATCCTGTTATCCCAATAAATCCCTTACCTGAGAAAGAAACTTGGAATATTTTATAATTCACTCAAGGGGGAGGGAAAGTTGGGAGGAGAAGGGTGGCAGGAGGAAGAGGGTTGGAGGAGGGAGTGAGGGAGGAAGGAGATTAGGAAATAGATCAGCCATCATTAGGGATCAATAGGCAGATTCCTCAGAGCAGTCCCTTGTGTACCAATATCCCTGTGTGGGTAGTGGCATTTCCCCCAGCAGCATTTCTCTGTCCTCCATTACCAATAAGCAGCCTCAGGTTCCCTCAGCAGTTTTAGGTTCCTGTAGTAGCCTCTCTAGACATAGCCAGAGTAGAAAACAGCAGCCATTGTGAAGAAACTAGTTTCTCCTCAGTTTATCTTCTCTATCTCAAGATATAATAAATTTCTCCTCAGTTCATCCTCTCCAGTTCACCAAGTAAATAGTTTCCACTCAGCTTACATCTTTATTACACAATGCAGCCCAGAGGATTGGCAATAGGCTTTATTCCCTCTAATCTCTAACTGCACCCTCCCTCCCTCCTTCCAAAGGTAGGTCTTGAGTAGCTTTGGTCACTTCTAGCCTGTTAATGCTCACCTTGTTTTGTGAACAATGTCGGATCAAGGGCTTTCCCTGAAAGAAAGTGTCCTTGGTTTTTTCCACAACATCTCTCTTTCGGTACTGGAGTAGTAAATGTGAACAGAATTCACTCCAATCCACAATATTGTCATGGGCCGTTTGAATCTTTAAAACATGAAAACAAACACACATACATAATAAAAACACCCATAATCATTTTGTGCTCACTTTTGTAAATGGGTGATGTTATCAAATGGTCCTTTAAAAGGACAACTCTAGTACCAGAATTCCTAAGACCCATGGGCCCCATTAGAGGGGAATATTTTGTTTCCTTGACTGAGATACTTCTTGGATTTGAGGCTAGTCAAATCCACTATAGAGCAAAATTTTAAAACAGGACAAGGGCAGGAGTTAGGAAGGTAGAGCATTGCATTCTCTGTTGTCCATGAACCCCTGTTGGACAAAGAGTTTGTTGAGAATCCAATTGATGTCCATTAGAGATCCTTTGACTACTTGGAGATAGGTCAGAATTCAGTCTCCAGAGTGACAATTACTAAATAATAATAATATGTATATTTTTAATTTTATTTTTAATTTTTCCCATAATTACATGATTTTTATTGCCTCCTTCCCCTCTTGGCTCCTCCCTCCCCTCACTCCTGGAGTTGACTGGGTTTTTCACTGGGTTATACTCCTATTTCAACTCCTATTTCCATATTTAAATAAGAATAGTATTGGTAGAAGAAAAGAAAAGAAAAAGTTTGGGAGAGGAATATTCTAAATGCAAAAACTCTTAATACCACTATAGACAATTTCCAGAGGCCAGTGCTCCATTTCTTCTCTGAGAAAATTGTAAAATGCTTGTAAAAAAAAACTTTTTCTCTTTCCCCATGCTGAACAAGTGCTGAACAAATAGTGGTAGTTTTAAAGCTGAGAAAAAGTACCTTGTTGAAAAGCAGCTCTGTTTGGCCATTCCAATATTCTGTACCCAGAAGCTCAGTCAGAGCATTCTTTAATTCCTGGAGAGTCAAACTTCCTGAGGGATAAGTTTTCTGCTTTTTGGAAAGTTTCTTGCATTCAGGATTTTTTTCAAGAACTTCCCCCTTTGGAGCTGTAAAGAGTTGTTCCAAGTGTTTCAAATGATTCAGGTGTAGCTTTTCTTCCAGGCTATTTTCTTCACTCTGATGAGGACTAATAATAATAATAATGGTAATAATAATAATAGACAATATAATACTTTGCATTCATTATCTTGTTTAATCCTTACTAAAACTCCATGAAAGATAAGTACTATTGTCATGGATATTATCATTCCCATTTTATTGATGAAGAAACTGAGAGAGGTTTATTGAAATGCCCAGGGGCACATAGCTAGTCTCAATTTATAATCTGGGGGACCCTAAAGTCTGTGATTTTATTTGGGATCTAGCAACCCCAAATTTAGTTAGCTTGAAAATTTAAGACCTCAAGTTTGACCTTGTCTCATGAAAATTTCTCCTGGAGGGAAATCCCAACTTCACATGTTTCAGACTAACAATAGACTTTAAAGTACTTTAGGTGGAGCTAATAGTCTTAATCTGGTGTGAAGTTCCCCCCTTTTTTTGTCCTGTTAGTTTCTTCCTTTGTGTCAAAGTACTTTCTAAGGTAGTTTAGCCCTTGGCTGAATTTTTCCCTTTTGTGTCCATTGTAAAGCATTAGCCTCTCCCTGAAACTTCTGTCTAGGACTCCTCATTTTCTTTGTAGCCTTTGTAAAGCCAATCAACCATACTCTCCCCTCCTCAGGTCCCCAAGAGGTATTTAAGTTCCCCAAATTCTTTTGTTCTCTGGAGTTGTCAATCTAGAGTGGTTGGCTCTCCCAAAGGTCAGTAGCCATAGTGGCTAGAGTCTCTGGGCTCTGTGTGTTTTGAGTGTGCAACTCTGTGTGGAGGCCGGAGGAAATTGTATAGCACTCCTCTCCTGATTAAAGAAGTGGTCTTTCTAAATATTTAATAGTTCTATGTTTTTTTTCCAATTTAACACTAGATAGGCAAATTTTGGATTGACATTTCCTGACTGTATTGCAGGAACTTTAACAATAAAGCCATGCTCCCTTTTAATCTAAAATAGGACAGGGGAAAACCTACATTTATCAGGGTGGAAAGGGATCTGCAATCATCTCTTCAATGAAAATGTTTCCTTTTTGGCTATTTTATTTGACTCCATAAAATTGGGTAAGAACCCAGAACCAAATCTTTATGTATTACCTTGGGCAAATGTGAATATACATTGAAGGGACTATATACCCTCTTTACCTCTTTGACCCTTATTTTACCCAATCCAGACAGTCCACAAAGGGACTACATGATCTTTCTGCTCCCTGACCTCTACTCAGATTAGAGAAGACCCCAGAAGGTCTGAGAAACCCTCGTTTTCATTCAATGTCTCTCTCCAAACTACATACCTTAAAACCACTAATCCTGAAGGAGCAACCAGGTGACCAAGGTATAGAACTGCTTGCCTTTGCCACATAACACCATCCCATCTATTGTGCAGGCAATACAATTCATCTCCACATTTCTGGGTAAGATGGCAATGGGAAAGATTGCTAAGGATCTCGGTTTTCCCCACACATACACAAAAAAGTAAGTCCATGCAGCAGAAATTGCATAAGACAAAAAATGACAGAAACTTAGAGAGGGAATCACTTTAGGGAAGTTAATATAAGCCTGGTAAATAAGTCCCAAAAGGGGCTATCACAGAAAATATGAGGAAACAGAATAGAACAATGAACACTAAAAATAAATACTATAGTTTAAAAGAAGTCCAAAAAAATAAACCCAGACAGAGTAAGCACAAATGCAATTAATGAATCCCTTGAATTGACTGCAAGTATTTAAATTCACACTATTTGTAGTTTTAATTATATAAAATATGGTCATTATTTCCTGCCCAATGGAAATATGCAATATGAATTTTAAAAATGTGACCACTTCAAAGGACTCAATATTTATTTAAAAAATTATTTTAAAATATTTTTCCACATTTATATGATTCATTTTCTTTCCCTCCCACTCTTCCTTATCCACTCTCAGAGCCAACAATCAATTCCACTGGGTCATACAAATGTTATCACCCACTGGGCAGCACTTAGTAAATTTAAAGACTGCAATTGGTTCCTATAAAGTGGAGGAATGAACAGGAAGTGATGTGGAAGAAGGACTATAAAGGGTTCTGAACTTCCTGTCCGAGGGATCTTCTTCGTCCTGAATTTTCGGGTTGAAGGATCTTGGACTGGGACTGTGGCTTAGAGCTACTTGGACCTTGGGCTCCTCTTTGGAGCTCCACCAGGGTGAATGAGAAACTGACCCTCTTTCCCTGGCTTCTGGAGAGGCCTCCCCTTCCTGGAGGAGGCCACGTGGGTTGAACCCTTGCTTAATTCATCACCAAGTCCTCAAGTCCTCTGGCTGAGGGATTATCAAGCCCTGCCTAGGTTGAACCGGAACCTGAGCAAATATTTAATGTGGTAGGATAGACATCTCTATCCTCTTTTTTTCATTTCTCTACTTTTACTCTACCTTTTTTGTAAATAAAAGCTGCTAAAAGTCATTTTTTGATTTAGGCTATATTAATTTTAAAATCAGTGGACACAATATTATCTTAGAATTCTCATATATTTAGTTCAACCATAACATGTAATTCCTTACATCCTTCAGGAGTGTCCTGGCTTGTTGCGTTGCTACTTGTAGCAAAGGCCATCATTACATTTGTTAATTTATAATGTTTCACTTTCTGTGTACAGTATTCTCCTGATTCTGCTCATTTCACTCTGTATCAGTTCATTGAGGTTCTCCCAGTTCATATAGAAATCCTCCAGATCATTATTCATTACAGCACAATAGTATTCCATCACCATCAGCTACTACAATTTGTTCAGCCATTCCCCAATCAAGGGATAATTCTTCATTTTCCATTTTTTTTGCTACCACAGAGAGTGAGGATATGAATATTTTTGAAAAAGTCTTTTTCCTTATCTTTTGGGGTGCAAACCTAATAGTGGTATTGCTGGATCAAAGGGTATGCATTCTTTTAAAGCTCTTTGTGCATAATTCTAAATTGCCTTCCAGAATGACTGGATTAATTCACAGATCCACCAGCAATGCAAGTAGTGTCCCAATTTTGCCACAACCCCTACAACATTATTATTTTCCCTTACTGTCATATTGGTCAATCTACTAGATGTGAGGTGGTACCTCAGCATTGTTTTGATTTGCATTTCTCTGCTTACAAGAGATTTAGAACACTTAACTCTGCTTATTGATAGTTTTGATTTCTTTATCTGAACACTGCCTATTCATATCCCTTGACTATTTGTCAATTGGGGAATGACTTGATTTTTTTGTGCAATTGACTTAGGCAAAGGACCCATTATTTACATTAAACAGGACGTAGCTGTAATTCCATAATTTATAAGCAGAGTATAAGAGAACCAATAACTACTTGATAAGGATTAAAAAGATGGCTTGAATTGTGAAGCAAGAGATGAAAAAGAATATTAGAATTTAAATAAAAACTCTAGAGGGGAAAAAATGGAAGGAAAATAAGTAGTTTAGGAAGTAAAGTAAGAAAGTTTAAAAAAAAACCTTAAGAGTTATGATCTTTTATAAATATAATTATACCATCAGAACTCAATAGACAATGAGATTACAAAGCCAAAATATTAAAAAAAAGAAGAAAATGTCAGATATTTGTTATAAAAAATGAGTGATCTAGGAAACAGGTCAATTCAGGAATCAATGGATTTCCTGAAAACCATGACCAACATAAAAAATCTACACATTATATATATATATATATGTGTGTGTGTGTGTGTGTGTGTGTGTGTGTGTGTGCATATTTATATATGCGCACACACATATATATGTATATGTATATATTTAAAATTTTTTAAACATGCAGGAATATCACTGTTAAAATTCAGAACTCCCAAGTTGTAAAAAAAACACTATAAGCATTGAAAAGAGTTCAAGGTGGAAAAAACCAGTTAGGTTCCATGCAAAATTATACTACACATGAAAAAGGGAAGAATGCAATATTCAAAAGACAAAAGCTATCCCCATAAAACTGACTATAATCAAATAGGGGGAAATTAATAGAATAGAGGATTTTTCAGTCTTCACCAAGAAAAGGTCAGAGGTAATGAGACATTTAAAATACAAATCTAGAGTCAATACAAATTTAGAAGGGGGCTTAAAAATGGTAAAGAGTTTGTATTATAACAGGGAGTGAAAATTCAAGCATATCTTCAAAATCCCACTGACTTTCAAGGATTAGAATGGGAGTTAAAATAACAGAGTACCTAACTATAGCTTTGTTCTATTTTTATTGAATTCAACAGGGAAAGTAAAAAGGAAAAGAAAGGAATACATTGGGGAAAGAATGAGGAAGAAGAATGAGAAAGTATTTTATATAATTGTGATGTGAAAGAGAATACAAATATTAAGGAAGGGATGGGAGAAGTGGGCATCTAATGAATTCATTTTTATCTGAACTAGTCAAGCAGCATTAAACATACATATGGTTTGGTGTATAGAACTACATTAACAATAATAAGGAATTAGGCAAGTACAGGGACAGGGAAGACGTGATTTTTAAAAAGGGTAGAGACATGGAAGGAATAGAAACAGAATAAATGTCAGCTTCAGAGTGTAGATTATAAAGAAGGTATTAAAAAATAAAGTACAAGAGTCAGAAATTGAAACCTAGACTGAAAAGCTGGGGGCAGAGGTAAAAGAACAGAGTATGTACTGCAAAATATTTTTGTATATATACTTCATTTTTTTTGTCTTTGGTTTCTTCTGAGATATCTTTCTGGTAATGGTATTCCTCAGTCAAAGGGTATTTAGAGTTTAATATGTTTAGGTATAATTCTAAATCCTTTTTCAGAAGGTTTTGAGTTCATTTATGGCTTCACATATAGCACCAGTGCTCCTATTATCCCAGAACTCTTCCAACAATTCTTATTTTTCCTTTTTGTCATCATTGCCAATCAGATGAAATAGAAAATCATGCTCATTTTAGTTTGCATTGCTCTAATTATTAGTGATTTTGAGCATTTAAAAAATACTTGTAAATAGTTTTCCTTTCTTTTTTAGAAAGCTTCCTATTCAAATTTATCTATTCAAGAATATTTTGATTGTATATATTTATATCAGTTCCCTGAATTACATTTGCCTTTATCAGATAAATTATCTATAAAGATTTCCCTCAGTTGATTATTTCATTTTTCATTCTAAATTTATTATCTTGTACAAAATCAAGCAAATTGTTTATGTAAAATTGAATTTTTTTTTTGGATTTAAACTTCCTTTCTTTAGTTCAAAGTGAAGTGAGGTAATAGAGTCGCCCACTCCCCTCACTTTTACCCACGTTTCTATACTTTTCTTCACTGGTGTAAGAATTATGCAAAATAGTCTCCTCTTCTTCACTTTCCCCTTAATATATTTCTCTTTACTTTCCTTTTCTTAACTCTACTGAAACAGATAAAATAGAACAAAACCACACCCAAACCTTGTGTTTGTCTTACTTAACCAGTCTGAGACTATTTAAGATAGTAGGATTGTGGAAAGGACAATTGTCTCTGCTCTCCCATTTAGAAGGTAAGCACTTCTTTTCTATTTATCACTTTTTAATTGCTCAAATGGAATTTAGATGGTGAAAAACACAAGGATCACTCAGGGATGCATGGCTGAGTTATGAGGTATAAGAATCAATAGGCAAAAGAAAATCAAAAAATTAAAAAAATACAAATAAAAGAGAAAAAATAACTTCTGGATGAAATATAGAGTATCAAAGTCTGATGTGTAAAAATTCTAAGTAAAGGAAAATAAATCTATAACAGGTCTTTGAATTAGGGCCCAATTAAAGTGATTTATGCAATTATGCACTTACCTAATCAGTATTCAGGACTACAGAAAGTTTGCCACACTATGAAAGACAGAAGAGGAACTAGATTATGGGAGCCAGGAGGACAGCCAAAGTGAGGTGCTTGTGATAATGTAGGATGAGAAAGACCTGCCTCTGACTTCTGTCAAATAGCTGCAACCTCAAACCCCAAACAAGTTCAAGTCCTCCTGTCTTAGTGTAGAAGTTCATCAATCCTACCTGGATTGGTTTGGTCCTTTTTTGACCTCGTGCTCCTTGGCACTGTATAATGGCTCTTTTGTTCCCTTCTCCTGGAATCAGACACAATCATTAAGCAAAGTCCCATAATTTTTAAAAAAAATCAGCGGCATAATTTTTATAGTCTAAATCTTTTTAGGTATGCATTATTAGGGTAAATGTATTTTAAACTTACTGCAAAATAAAAAAAAAAGTTAAAGAAAATCTCTCAATACTGATTCTGATTACATGTGCTTCAAATGAAAAAGGAGAGAAAAATAAAAATCAAATACTATGCAAGGAAAAACAATAATAATAAAATGTTTTTTTTAAATTAAAAAAAATATATATATAGCTTACAATCAGTGACACACTGTGTCAGCCAAAGAAAGGTAGAATATAAAGGTTTCTCACTCAAAAAACGAGATCCATTTCCTTTTTAACTTGGCCATGAACCACTGTGTGAGTGCAAATGATTTTCACAAAGTAATAGTTTTTTATAAAGCAATAAAGTAGTAGATAATACACATTTAAAGAAAGTACCAAAAATTTCCCCAAATTCACAATATCCCAGTTAATTTCAATAGCAAACAAATCCACTATCATATTTCACATGAGTTGCTGTGTGACATTTTCAAAAACCTATGAACTGATGGATATTTGTCACAATTTTTACAGATGTAGCAATTCTTTTAACCTTGGAATATATATATATGTGTCTAGAACATCACCAAGAAATCTAGATTGTTCTGGTGGAAGGATAGAGTAAGCTGAAGAGTTACAAATTGGAGATGCTCCTTCTTGGGAGCCATTCCGGGGTACCACACCCTAGGAACAAATTTCTCAGCTCCTCTGGTATGAGACTATTATGTCTCAACTATTACATTTTTACAAATGCTGAGGTGGGGATTATAATTGCACTTCATTTCAGCTATTAAATGGACCCTTTACCTCTTGTTACAAATAACTCAGAGGCAGACAAGATGATCAGTCAGAGCTATTAAAAACAAAATAAGATATCTAAAAATCATGTCTGAAGACCCCTTAAAATCAATTTGAGACATTTAGCTCATTAAATTCTCCAAAGGTTGTTAACTAGGTTGATGGAGTACATCCATCATCTATGTAACAATTAACAAAGGCAAAATGGAAGAAAGGGCTTTTTATGGGCTTTTACAATGATATTTTGTTCAGTATAGTTCTAGGGGAAAGGTAACAGAATAGTATTGATAAGATCAATGAACTTAAAATAACAAAATTAAATCTTAAAGCAGACAATCAGCAAAATACAATAAGATTCAGAGACTTTCATAAAAAAATGGAGTCTGAAAAGGCTTAAAAATTTTACCTCCTGACTCTTTAAAGTTCCTTCCCTATCCATTTAGGTTTCTTTTGTCACATCTTTGGGATCTCCCATAGTGAGGGAGAATTCCTTGCTGAACATAGTATGGAGGAATCCCAAATTGGATGTATCTTAGAGACTGGGCAAGCCCAAATGGCAAGGGGTTGTAGGGAGATTAATTTTCCCCCTGAATTTCAGGCAAGATAATGGCAAGGACCAGTGCACCCAGGAATGGTAGGAATAAACAGTGTGGATTTCTCTTGGAATTTGTGGGGGGTGCAAAAGCCATGGCAGGAGAAATGTGGTTTAAAAATTTGAGAATTCTTTCTCTAACTTCAGTGGTTGCCATCCTTGTAAAAATTAAAATTAATCTACAATAATTTAAATATATTTTGTAAGATTTATTAATAATCACTAGGAGTAGCAAAATAAAAAGGTAACAAAATAAAACCACATGCCAATGGCTAATCTACCTGTTCAAAAGCCCCATGTGCCACCACAGTTGCCAACAGGAATGAAAGAGAGTGACACCAGGAACCCCATCCAATATATCTGCCTGTCTACATCAGCTCTTAAAGATAGGAAGTCAGTAGGCTCCTGGGAAATATAGTTTTTAGGGTAACAGATTTCCAAATACACATTTTCTAGGTTGTTGACTACTGAGTTTATGTCTTAAAATTCCTAATTTTCTCATGTCCTTTCATCAGGAATTCTTAAAAATCTTGTTCTATTAATGATTCATTTTCCTACTTGTAGGATTTTACTCAATTTTGGGGAGTAAACTTGATTCTTGATTTTTTTGGTGGTGTTTATGAATTCAGCCATGTCCAACTTTTTGTGGCCTCATGAACCATAGCACACCAGTCTTTCTATCCTCCATCCCCTGAAGTCTGTCCAATTTCATGTTTCTTGCTTCCACTACTCTATCTATCTATCTATCTATCTATCTATCTATCTATCTATCTATCTATCTATATCTGCCATCCTCCTTCTTTTGCTATCAGTCTTTCTCAATCTCTGGGTCTTTTCCAACTAGTTCTGTCTTATTATCTGTCCAAAGTATTTTAAGTTGAAGTTTCAGTATTTGTCTTTCCAATAAGTAGTTTGAATTAATTTCTTTAAGTATTGACTGAATTGATCTTCTTACTGTCCAAAGGACTCTCAATAGTCTTCTTAAGCACCACAATTTGAAAGCATCAATTCTGTAGCACTCAGCTTTCCTGATAATCCCACAACTATACATTGCTACTGAAAAAATATATACTTGATTATATGGATCTTTGTCAGCAAGGTGATGTCTCTGCTTTTTAGTATGCTGTTGAGATTTGCCATAGCTGTCTTTTCTTTTCTTTTTTTTTAAACATTTTATTTGGTTATTTACAAACATTATTCATTGGAAACAATGATCATTATCTTACCCTCCCCCAACCCCCTCCCACCACTTCTCCCATAGCCAGCGCACAATTCCACTGCTTTTAAATTAATTTTTGATTTGGTTTCCCACATACCGTTACTGATCATTATTTTTATTGCCTTGTGATCTGAAAAGGCTGCATTTATTATTTCTGTTTTTCTGCATTTGTATGCCATGTTTCTGTGACCTAGTGTATGGTCAATCTTTGTGAATGTGCCATGTGGTGCTGAGAAGAAGGTGTATTCCTTTTTATCCCTATTTATTTTTCTCCATGTGTCTATTAACTCTAATTTTTCTAAGATTTCATTCACTTCTCTTACCTCTTTCTTATTTATTTTTTGATTTGATTTATCTAAATTTGATAATTGTTGGTTCAAATCTCCCACTAATATTGTTTTACTGTCTATTTCTTCCTTCAATTCTCCTAGTTTCTCCATTAGAAATTTGGGTGCTATATTATTTGGTGCATACATGTTGATTAGTGATATTTCCTCATTATCGAAAGTCCCTTTTAACAAAATATAATTACCTTCCCTATCCCTTTTGATCAGGTCTATTTTTGCTTTGGCTTTATCAGATATCATGATTATCACTCCTGCCTTCTTTCTGTCAGTTGAGGCCCAGAAGGTCTTACTCCATCCTTTAATTCTGACCTTGTGGGTGTCTACCCGCCTCATGAGTGTTTCTTGAAGACAACATATGGTAGGGTTTTGAATTCTAACCCATTCTGCAATTCATCTACGTTTTATGGGTGAGTTCATCCCATTCACGTTCAAAGTTATGATTGTGACTTGTGAATTCTCTGGCATTTTGATATCCTTCCCCAATTCTAACCTTTCTTCTTTACCTGTAACCTTTTAATCCAGTGATTTACTTTAAATCAGTCCCCCTTGTCCCCTCCCTTGATATGTTTCCCTTTCTAGTCCCTCCATTTTTGTTCCCTCCCCCTCCCCCCTCTCCTTCCCTCCGCTTTTGTTTTCCCTCTCCCCCTCCCCACCTTGGTTTTCCCTTCTCCCTAACCTTGTTGGGTAAGATAGACTTCAAGGTCCCAATGGATCTGGATGTTTTTCCCTCTCAGAGTTGATTTCCCTGAGAGTAAGGTTTAAGTAAAAACTCTCTTCCTCTCTTTCTTATAGGAGTTTTCTTTCCCTCCCCTTCCCATGTGAATCTTTGTGTGAGAAAGATTATTCTATTTGATTTTTCTTTTCCCCCTATTTACACATTACATTTTCCATATATCAATGTATATAGATTGATATAAATGTAGTCCTTATAGAAGAGAGTTTGAATAAAGAAAAGATAACAATTTTCTCCTTTTCCCTTTCCATCATATTTACCTTTTCAGGTATTCCATGCTCTTTGTTTTTTGATATCGAACTTTCCACAGAGCTCTGGTCTTTTCTTTGCAAAAAGTTGGAAATCTTCTATTTTGTTGAATGCCCATACTTTCCCTTGGAAGTATATAGTCAGTTTTGCTGGATAGATGATTCTTGGTTGAAGACCCAGCTCTCTTGCCTTTCTGAAAATCATTTTCCATGCCTTACGATCATTCAGAGTGGAACTTGCAAGGTCATGTGTGACCCTGATTGGTATTTCTTTATATCTAAATTGTCTTTTTCTGGCTTCTTGTAGGATTTTTTCCTTTTGCTTGAAAGCTTTAGAATTTGGCAACTACATTCCTGAGAGTTGTCTTTTGGGGATTTAGTGTAGAGGCTGTTCTGTGAGCTCTTTCAGTGGCTGTATTGCCCCCTTGTTCTAGAATCTCTGGGCAATTTTCTTTGATTATCTCTTGTATCACCATGTCCAGTTTGCTGTTTATTTCTGGATTTTCTGGTCGTCCAATTATTCTTAAATTATCCCTTTTTCCTCTATTTTCCAAGTCTGTCACCTTGTCAGTGAGATATTTTATGTTCTCTTCTAATTTCTTGATCTTTTGGCTTTGCTTTATTGATTCTTGCTCTTTTACCTGCTCATTGTCTTCCAGTTGCCTAATTCTGACCTTTAAAGCCTGGTTTTCCTTTTCAGTTTGATCAAACCGGTTTTGTAGTTGCGTGAAATTCTTTTGCATTAATTCTCACTTTTCCTGCCAGAAGGTTTCCATCTTTTTGATCATTTTCCATTCAAATTCTTCAAAAGTTTGTGGAGAGTTTCCATTTCCTTTGGAAGGTTTCGGCGCATTTGCTTGTGTTTCCTCTTCTATCTCCCCTGTATTTTTTATTTTTGCTCCATAAAATGTGTCCAAAGTTGCCCCCTTCTTGTTTTTCTTGTTGTTTTGAGGCTTTTTTGCTTCTGTGCTGTTTGCCATCTCTATCTGAGTGAGGGGGGTTGGCTCTTCTGTTATCTGTCTGGTGTTCAGTGGCTTTAGCCCCAGGCAAATTGTCTGTCTTCCCCAGAAAGCCCGGAATTGCTGGTGTTTCGGTGTTTTGGTGTTACTACCCTCCTCAGTTCCCTCCCGATGCTTCTCTGTTGCCTTACTTCTATGCTCTGCACCTGGATTGACACTCTCAGATGTATTTCAATGCCTTTGCTGGCCAGAGGAGCCTGCACTCTGAGGGGGAGGGGCTGTGGCTTTCAGGAGCTCTGAGGGCTGGTGATAGGATTAACCTTAGACTGAGTATGCCCTGAGGCAGGGACCTTAGGTAAAACTCAGATGGAAGGATCTGGTCAGGGGGCTACAGGCTCCCCCTGTGTCTCTCTCTTTCCCTGCTCTCTGGGTGCTGCGACTGGTTCAGGTTGTTTTCAGGGTGCGGCCTTCAGAATAGCCAGCTCCAGAGGCCCTTTTGCCTGCCCTGAGGTTCCTGCTGCTGGCTCGGATTCAGCGCTCTGGGTTGGGGGGGATGGGTCCTGGGACCTTCCTTTTGCCTACCCCTTAGATCTGAGTGATCTCGGGTTCTGACTTTTGGGGGGGGCCATACCTTTTGATCCAGGTCCAGGAGGAGTGTTCCCAGGGTCTATTCTGTTGTTTGTTTTGAATTTTAGTGCCCTAGGAGCATTCAGTTTGAGATTGGTAAGGAAGGGTTTCTGGAGCTCTGAACTTTAGCTTTCTCTAAGCTGCCATCTTGACTGGAAGTCCATAGCTGTCTTTTCAAGGAGTGTCTTTAAGTTTCATGGCTATAGTCCCCAACTGCAGCAATTTTTGAGTCCTAGAATATAAACTTTGATGATGTTTCCATTTCTTCTTTATTTGTCAGGAAGTAATGGGGAACAGTTGCTATGATTTGTTGTTGTTGCTGTTGTTGTTAAGCTTGGAGCCAACTTTTACACTCCCTTTTGTTATCCTTATCAAGGATATCCTTTGTTTTTGCCAGCAGAGGGGTATATATGCATATCTGAGATTGTTATTTTTCCTGACAACCTTAATTCTGACTTTTGATTTGTTCAGCCTGGCATTTCACATGATATACTCTGCATATAATTTAAATAATATAACAATATACAGCCTTCTCATATGCCTTTTCTGATCTTAAACCAATTAGTTGGTTCTTGTTTGGATCTAACTGTTGCTTTTTGTTCTGCAAACAGATATAGCAGAAGACAAATGAGATAATCTGGAATTCTCTTCATTTTGAGGATTTGATACATTTTATTGTGATCCATTTCATCGCAGGCTTTTTTTTAGTGTAATCAATGAAACAAAAGTAGGTATTTTTTTTTATTGAATTCCTTTGTTTTCTCCATAATCCAGTGAATTTTGACAATTTGGTCTCTAGTTTCTCTGACTCTTTGAAAGCCAGATTGTTCTTCTGGTAATTCTCAGTTTACATATTGCTGAAACCTAACTTGCAGAATCTCAGGTATGAGCAACTTGTTGGTATGTGAAATGAGCACAATTGTTTGATAATTTGAACATTCTTCAGCAACACCCTTATTTATGATTAGGATGTAAACAATCATTTCCAATCAAGTGGCCACTGTTGAGTTTTCCAAATTTACTGGCACATTGAGTATACCACTTTAACAACATCATTTTTTAGGATTCTAAATAGCTCATCTAGAATTCTGTCACCTTCACTAGCCTTCTTGTTCGCAATACTTCTTTAGGCCCACTTGACTTTATTCTCTAGGATCAGTAACCACACTATCATATGATATTGCAAGTCCTTGTCCATGGCTTTTTAGTCACTTGATTTACCAGATCTAATATCTTAAATCTATTAATTATTTCTACTTCATATTCATAAGTGGTGATATTTAGGTAATATATTTATGGTCTGATGGTTTTCCCCACTTTCTTCAATTTAAGTCCAAATTTTGCAATTAAAAAGTTCATTATCTGAGTCATATTCAGCTCCAGGTGTTGTTTTAACTGAGTGTATAGAATTTCTCTACTTCTAGCTGCAAAAGCATATAATCAATCTAATTTTGATATTGACAATCTGGTGATGTCTATTTGTAGAGTCATCTTTTGGGTTGTTGAAAAAGTGTATGCTATCATCAGTGATTTATATCCAGTCTCTGCCCTGATTGATTCATTTTGTACTCCAAGCCTAAAATTGCTTATTATTCTAATTATCTTTTGACTTACTGTTTTAGCATTATGATCTTCTATGATGAATATGACATATTTTAAAATATTATTTTTAGATGTTGTTGTTCTTCATGGAACTTAATAACTTCTTCAGCATCAGTGCTAAAAAACATAGATTTTTATTACAGTAATATTGAATGATTTGCCTTGGATTTGGACAGATATTGTCATTTTTAAGAGTACACCCCAATACTTCTTTTCTTACTCTTTTATTGACCATAAGGGCTACCCCATTTCTTTTAAGAGATTCTTGCCTACTGGAGTATATTTAATGATCATCTGAATTAATTTGCCCATTCCCATCCATTCACAGACACCTAAGATGTTGACATTTAATCTTTCCATTTTCTGTTTGACCACATCAAGTTAAATTACCTTGATTCATAGATCTTACAATCTAGTAATAATGACCTTACATCATCAATTTTCCTTTTGTCACCAGACACTTCTACAGCTGAGATTCCTTTTGGTTTTGGCCTAGCTGATGAATTTTTTCTGTAGCTATTTGTAAGTTGTCTTCTGCTCTTTCCCAGTAATGTGTTAAATACCTTCTAACCTGAGGGGCTCATCTTCTGGAGTCATATCTTTTATCATTTTAACACTTAGTGTTCTTGGGGTTTTCTTGGTAAAGATCCTGGAGAGGTTTGCCATTTTCTTCTCCAGGGGATAATCTTTTGTGAATCAATTCTTGATTATAAATCTTTATATTTTGCCTTTTGGAATACTAAGGTTTTGTGCCTCTTGGGCCTCCTTGTTAATTCTCCAGCCAAGTCTCTCCTCTTTTGCCCTCATTTTTTCTATAACACTCGCATCCTCTTAAAAATATAAATTGAAACTCTTTTAAAACTCACTTCATTTCTTTTAGAAATTATTATTGGTCCTGTGATCATGTTATGTTTTAATGGTTTGTTTTTAGAGATTAAAAAAATCTTTTTCTTATGTTTGTATCTTGAGCATCTCTGGTACCATAATAACTTTATGAATTAAAAAATTTAAATTTGTTTACTCATTCTTCAGTCTAATTTCTCATATTGGAGTTTTGTGGTGTTTGTTCCTGATTTGTATTCCATGACATCTTGCTGCTGCTTTCCTTGATTGTTGAGTGCTGTTTTTTTTCAGAGATTGAAGGGGCAGCTTGGACCAGGTAGCTACAAACTTTAAGTGGGTCCTAAGCAGTCTGATCTCAGTCAGAATTGTATTCCTAGACTTTAAAGCTCTATGTACAGATTTGGATCTAGACAGCATAACTGCAGACTCCTATTAGTGGAACTTCAATAGACAGTGGTTGACCCCATCTCCTATCAGTTTATTGAAAACCTCTGTAAATTTCAGAACAACAGAGCTTCTGGCCTATTCCTTATCTGAATTCAAGGGCTAAATTAGAAATTTGTTCTGTGGTCAGTATAAAAAAAAAGTAGCAGGTTTATCCCTGGTTTTAACCAGAGAACAAGTCCATGATCCAAATCTAGTCAGAGACAAAGTACTGTTAGCCAACCCTTGTTCCATAGATTCTAATCTGATCATTTCCCTATGGATTGAATTCATAATGGAAAAATGTTCTGATATGTTTTGACTTTAGATTTCCTGACTGCTACTTAACTTTGGGTTCTTTTTAGATCTTTGTTGGAATAGCTATGGAAGCAGCTGGATTATTCTTCCTACTCCACCATCTTTCCTGGTCTCAAGAATTCATGGATACACTAAAGCCCTGAAGCATTAATCTCACAGAAAGTAGATAACTAGGTTATATTGCTACTTTTGATAAGTATTTTTTGATAGATAAAACATACTTGTGTTGAACTTGTTAGCTCTTTGAAATGGGTCAAAGTGGACTCATTTGTTGAGCCCACGACACTCCAGAAGACACTTCTGTTCTCCTAGCTATTAGAATTACAGATATAGAATCTTAAACAATAACCAGCATCAGGAGCACAGGCTTCTATTTTTTTTAATCTGGAACCACTTGGGCAATCTGGAGAAGTCTATGGATGCCTTCTCAGAAGATTTTTTTTTAAAGTGCATAAAATAACACAAAGAAAACAAAAAAGGGGGCAGCTGGGTGGCTCAGTAGATTGAGAGTCAGGCTCAGAGGTAGGAGGTCCTGGGTTTAAATCTGGTCTCAGACACTTCCTAATTGTGTGACCCTGGGCAAGTCATTTAACCCCCCATTGCCTAGCCCTTACCACTCTTCTGCCTTAACAGAAGATAAGGGTTTTTTTTTTTAAAGAAAACAAAAAAATGTGAAAATAAAGATGTAAATCATTTTTCCCAACCAAGTTTACAGACCTCCTGAAATCTATTCCTGGAACTCTTGGGGGTTCTTGGACCCCAAGTTAAGAACATTAATTTTTGGTGCAGTTGTCTTAATTTAAAATATTTTTAATGCCAATAAACATCATGGGAATATTAAAAAGAATTTTGGGCTGGAGAAATATATACATCTTGGGAGTAAGGTACCTGTATGTTCAGAGGACTAAAAACCACTTGGCTTATGTACATCTAACAAAGTTGGCAGCAAAATATTTCTTGGGAGTGATCAATCCTTTTTTAATCTTGTCAGCTCAATGAAGGGAGAAAGGTTTCTATAAGTTGTTCTTTCAGCAAATAAACATTGAATTTTTACACAGTTCCATAACTAGCATGCAATTTAAGACTGCACTTGCTGGGCAAGAGGTCTGAGACAGTTAGATTCTGAAAAGATTGAGAAATATCCTAGCCACATAAATGGCTTCAAGGAAGTAGGAGAAATGGAGAAAAAATGGTTGCTTTAGAGCAAAGGAAAATCTAAATAGAAAATGAAGAGTCTAACATCTTTGGTACTGCTTTTAAAAATCAGACCATAAGATGGCACCCTTTGAAAACCTACCTCAGTGGTTCCCAAGATAAGAGTAATTCTGCTAGTTGTATCAGGGCCAGAAATTCAACATATGGCAAAAGATCAGCTCTTGCAAAAGACCACATTCACATCTTGAAAATATTTCTAGGGGATTCTGGGAAACTACTTTCAACCTTGGAAAACATGCACAGTAATGCCCCTTCTGGGAAATGTGGAGCCATTTTACTATGTTCTTTCAGAGTAGAACAAAGAATTGTTTGTTTCTGGGGTAAATAACAAGATGGGCTGTGTTTGAGGAGGGGGAGAGAAAGGGCTTTCCCCCCTTTCCCTAGAAAAAAAAAAACAGCTGCAGATTATAGGAGCCAGAAAAATAACACTCCCAATTAATAAGACTTTTCCTGCTGCTTCAGGGTTATAGTAAAGAATTTGGGACCTTTTTTTCCTCCTGGTAGTTCACACAATGTTTTGCACTTAGTATAGTCACAATAAGCATTAGTTAAATTGAATTGTTTTCAGTCTCATAGCTTCTAATAGGGGGAAATAACTAGTTACTTAATCCAGCCTCTAAAGATAAGAATCCTTAGTATATAGCATCCCTCAAAGGATCCTTTTAATGATGATGGTGTGGGCTGAGAAGGGAAAGGGAAGGACTATTTTGAGTTAGATGGCTTCATTGCTAGTCTAATCTAATTGTTAGAAAGTTATTCTTTACAAGGAGCTAAAATCTGTTTTCCTGTGACTTCCACTCACTGTTAGCACTTCTGTTCTCTACAACAATAAGGAACAAGTCTAAAAATGACAGCCTCTTAACTCTGTCAAGTTAGAAATATGTCTCGTTAATATAATACCATTTTTGCTAATATAACAGTCTTTTTAATTGATCTTCCCATTTGCACACTCCCTCCTCTTCAATCCATCTTTAATACTGCTATTAGAATTCCTTAAGCATAGGTGAGGTCTCTCCTCTGTTCATATTAAACAATTTTAAAATTAGAGACAGAAGGAACCTTAGGAATCATCTAGTCTAATTGTCTCATTTAAAAAATGGAAAACATTGAAAGTCCAGAGAAGTTATGAATGGCACAAGTAGTAAAATGCAGGTCCATCAGGGCATGAAAAAAAGTTTATGAAACGGCATAGAGAAGATAGAACTAAAATGCTAATACTAAGTGGATTATTTAAGCTAGAAGGTAGAGCATAATGGATCAGAAAAATAATCATTCTTGAAGGATAGTTTAGAACTATTGCTTATGTATTACCCCAAGTTCAAATTCAATAGGAGATAATCTAATATGTTTGGGGAACTCCAGAAAAGACTTTTTTGTTCTTAAAGGTAGCTGTGTTCTAAAGTAGATGGCTATGTAAAACTGTTGTTTCTCTTAGTTGAAGGGGGTTAGAAGGTAGAATCACTGAGTCTTTTTATTGATCTCCCTTACTAGGAATGCAACAAAGAAATACTTGGAGTCATCATGTATGTATCCTTTTATTAATGGAGATTAAAAAGAAGGATTAATTTTTTTCCAAAAGACAAAGGATAGATTAGGTGACTTCTCAAGATTTCCTCAAGCTTGAGAGCTCTTTCCCCCTAGATCCATGTTCCCAGATTTCATAATATTCACAAAAGTAGACAAGTTCCAAGGAGTCCTCCAAAAAAGCTTTTGTTCCTGTAAGTTATAACAATAGGCGTTTATGATTATTCTCTGAAGAAGCTATTTACTTTCTTGACATATTAGTAGGAGACCTTTGCAGTAATCATATGCCTTTTGAAAGTTCCAAGAACTATGAACAAAAGGCGATAAAAGAGTGTCTACCCTTTGATCCAGCCATAGCACTGCTGGGTCTGTACCCCAAAGAGATAATGGACAAAAAGACTTGTACAAAAATATTCATAGCTGCGCTCTTTGTGGTGGCCAAAAATTGGAAAACGAGGGAATGCCCATCAATTGGGGAATGGCTGAATAAATTGTGGTATATGTTGGTGATGGAATATTATTGTGCAAAAAGGAATAATAAAGTGGAGGAATTCCATGGAGACTGGAATGACCTCCAGGAAGTGATGCAGAGCGAGAGGAGCAGAACCAGGAGAACATTGTACACAGAGACTGATACACTGTGGTACAATCGAACATAATGGACTTCTCCATTAGTGGTGGTGTAATGCCCCTGAACAATCTGCAGGGATCTAGTAGAAAAAACACTATCCATAAGCAGAGGACAAACTGTGGGAGTAGAAATACCGAGGAAAAGCATCTGCCTGACTACAGGGGTTGAGGGGACATGACAGAGGAGAGTCTCTAAACGAACACTCTAATGCAGATATTAACAACATGGCAATGGGTTTGAATCAAGAACACATGTGATACCCAGTGGAATCATGCGCCGGCTATGGGAGGTGGGGGGGAGGAAAAGAAAATGATCTTTGTCTTTAATGAAAAATGCATGGAAATGATCAAATAAAATACTATAAAATTAAAAAGAAAAGAAAAGAAAAGGAAAAAAAGGAAGTTCCAAGGCTGTGTATAGAGACTGTTAGAAGTTATTAGTAAATCCAGAGAAAGAACTGTGAGAGTAGAAACAGAAGAAAAACAACTGCTTGATCATGTGGGTTGATGGGGATATAGACTCTAAACGATCACCCTAGTTCAAGTATCAATAATATGGAAATAGGTCTTGATCAATGACACATGTAAAAACCCAGTGAATTGTACTTTGGCTATGGGAGGGGGATAGAAGGAGGGGAGAGAGAGAATATGAATCATGTAACCATGGAAAATTTTTTTAAATTAAATACAATTTAAAAAATAAAAATAAATGAATTAAAAAAGAAGTTATTAGTGAATATGGTGAATATGATGGAACTTTATCCTTTTGGTTATCCTCATGTGACACCGTCATCTATTAAAGAGGAGCCTGTCCATAGTAATGAATCCTGTTTCCCAATATAGTTTGACTTTCAGGAAAGAGCTACTAGTCTTGATGAATATATAGTTGAGAACAGAAATCAGGTACACGAATATCAGAGAAGAGGAAACTCAGGACAGAATGCCTTTCATTTAATGAAATTATTTCTTTGAGTAATCCATAAAGCAGGAAATTAATGGATTAAAGTCCAGGATCTTAGTCTGTTATCAAGCACAGAGAGCCATGATGATAGTTACAAGGCCAGTTCTCTTTACAACAAAAGCTAAAAAGACTAGCTAAATGAATAAATATATGGATTCTGAAGCAAATTATGTTTAAAGCAAGCTGACCATTTCATAGGATTTACAAATCTTTTCATTAAAGGGGAATTTGAACTAACATATCTCAGCAATAGAATATGATTAATGAGATTTTTGTAACATGAAGTTTCATGATGGGAGTTAAGAAAAAGTCACGCTAGACCTCAGAATAAGTTCATACCAAAAGCAAGCTCTTCCCTTGGATGATTTTGTTTCTTGTGTACAGAACATATTCTCTGTATGTTAGTTAAGCTTAAGGTCAAAAATAGTTTAAACCTTTTGCAGAGGTTTTTGCCTCAGTCTTCTTAGAGGTCAGCAGAAATGCAACTTAGCGGGGGCAGCTGGGTGGCTCAGTGGATTGAGAGTCAGACCTAGAGACGGGAGCTCCTAGGTTCAAATCTGGTCTCAGACACTTCCCAGCTGTGTGACCCTGGGCAAGTCACTTAACCCCCATTGCCTAGCCCTTACCACTCTTCTGCCTTGGAGCCAATACACAGTATTGGCTCCAAGACAGAAGATAAGGGTTTAAAAAAAAAAAAGAAATGCAACTTAGCTAAGAGTGCAGAAGAGTTTGCAATATAATTGGAGAAGAGGCACAGGAGAAGGACTACTATGTAGTTAAACAAATTCTATCTTTTACCTTATTTTTCCTTTTGTACATTTCACTTAGTGGGGATACAGTTCTTTTATTCACAGTTTATCTAGGTGGGGCCTACTTTTATATAATGTTGATGCTTAGAAAAAATGTAAAATATATAATTTTTTCCTCTCCAGATCTCTTGTATACACACATACATGTACACATATAAAAACATAGACAAGTTACACATGTGTGTATGTATATTTGAAGGAATGGATTGTAAAGTCATAAAGTTGTCTCTATTTTCTGTGAGGGAAAGGACTGTCTTTACTTTTAAATTTGTGTCTCTAGCTCTGATATGATACAATGTTTGGCAAACAGTAAGCAGAATCAATGATTTTTCATTCATCCATTCATATAGATGTATATAAATATATATGTTTTTATACATGTACACAAACATGTTGCATTTTTCTAAGTGTCCACATGATATGAAATAGATCAAATAGTCACTAGATAGTCTTTTGGACCCTTTCTAGGTATCATATGAAAAAATTATATTAATTCTTTTCCAGATAAGTGAAATCTATTAAACAAAGGAAGGAAATAGGCATTAATTAAGTACGTACTAAGTGCTGGGCAATGCACTTAGCTCCTTACAAATATTATCTCATTAAGCTCACAACAATTCTGAGCAGCAGTAGGTATTATTATTTCTGTTTTACAGTTGAGGAAACTGAAGGAGGCAGAAGTTGTGATTCCACCAGTCACATAGCCAATAAGTGTCCGAGGTTGGCTTTTCCTGACTTCAAGCCTAGTTCACTGACCACCTAGTTGTCTCAAGTGCAGAAATTATTTATTGTAGTGGTGTGGGAGCCTGGGGCACTAATAGGTCAGGTGAGTTGCCTGGGGACACATAATTAATGGGTATTAATGGCAGGACCTCAAACTAGGCATTTCTGATTGAATAGCCAGCTTTCAAATGACTCCAACACTCTGCCTCTCATAATTTTAATACTTAGCCTACAATAATGTCATCTTCTTGACCAGGAATGACATCAACTCTAAAGTGAGAGAAATTAATATATACACATCAAACTGCTTCTTACACCTGGTGGTAAAGACATATAGTGGTAAAGGGTTGTTTGTTGCTATCAACTACCATATTTCAAAGAATATATTTTGAAATGTACCTGATCTAGATTTGGTGTGACCGTGTGTCATTCCATTATGTTGCAGGAAGTTAAGGGACTAAGGAATTGAGATGCCAGCCTGAGGCAACACATACTTTCTCAGTGAAAGGGACATTTTGTTCTGTTTGTAGTAATAAAACCCAGTTGGTATGCACCACAAGCAGCGCTGACATTTTGTACCAATTCCTAGCAACATAAAGATACAGTTGGATTCTATTACAGAATCATAGAATTTTGTTCTGGAAGTCAGTGGTAGAAAAGCTGAATAAAGTGGATTTTGTTACTGCTTGGCAAACACAGTGAGTTCAAGCCCTGAATGAAAAGGAAAGGACTTAATAGAGAGAAGAACCAAAAGCAAACCACTGTCATTTGGAAAATTTGCTGGCTCAGCTCTATGGTTTTTTTTTTTTTTTAATGTTTTTCCTTCTAACAATGAGCCTTTCCAAACTACAAAGGAGAAGGATGTGAAGATCCATTAAAAAAGCAACAAACCATTCTAACATTTTCAAGCATGTTTTCCCAAAGACAGAGGTCAGTTTCACATTAGAAAAGTAGATAATGTAATCTTCTCAAATTAGTTGCCACCAGAGATTAGTGGACTAGGTTCTAACAGAAAATCTGAATGTGCATTTAAAATTCAGGGAAAATTTCCTCAAACATAGGGACAACCTATTTTGTTTATTATAATCACATTCCTAAAATGAAATAATAATGCATGAGGAAGGGCAGCTAGGTGGCACACTGTCAGACCTGAAGACTCATCTTCCTGAGTTCAAATCGGGCTTACTGAGCTTTGTGACCCTGGACAAGTCACTTATCCCTGTTGATTTCAGTTCTTCATCTGTAAAATGAGCCGGAGAAGGAAATAACAGACTACTCTAGTATCTTTGCCAAGTATCTTTCCCAACTGAACAACAATCACAAAATGTATAAGATGAAGGGGAAAAAAAACAACGGAAGATATGCTCATCACATCTGCAACAAATTCAGAGCTATGTAAGTAGTCTATAGTCAGAGTCTATAAAGTAGACCTACCTTGGGGACTTTTTATTGGAAATAGTCTCAGGCTGATAATCTCCTTTCTGGACTTTCTGAAAAATAAATTCCAAAAAATCTGTCAATTTACTATACTTGATACTAACTCTCAGTTTTCACCTAGGAAAACTCCAGAGAGTGTAAAGGTATTTTTTTTTCTGTAATTTAGGATTTCCTATATGGTTTTATAGCCCACTGCCATAAAATATTAGGCTTAGTTTATGATTTTGTTTCCTAATCTAGCTGTAATTTATTCACCTTCATTCGGATTTTTAAAAATGTGATTCACTTCTGTCCCGTTCAGAAGTTACTGGATTATCTGACTTTTCTCTAAAGTTAGATTTGGTTAGAATCACTTCTCTCATTCATTCAAATACATTATCCCCAATACACTGGAATAGGAAAAACAAATGAGCCTAAGATAGAAAGCTGCACTGTCTTGGAGTTCGTTGTCATCATAATGTAGTGAAGAGCTAATTTTCTACGTGTTGTCATCATTTGTTCTAGTGTTTTGCTTGCTTCATAAAGGGGAGTATTGTTTGTAATTGGAATTACACAGGTAAACATGGTCACACAGAGAGAAGGAAGTTCATCGTTTAGAATATTAAATAGGCTTGATAACTTATTTAACAAACCCTTAATTGGCCTCAGGTGTCTAACTTCTACCAAAACAGGATCAACAACATAACCTTATGACATATAAAGCCATTCTCCAAACCAAAGAATCTAAGAACTGAAAAAGACTTCAGATGGTGTGGAGTCCAACCTCTACCAGAATAAAGGAAAGCCTTCCCAGCAAGTCAGATAAGTGTCCATAAGCCATTTGCTTGAGCATCTCCATTGAGGAGGAACTCATTATCTCTCAAGGCCATCAATTCCATTTTGAGATAGTTCTAAGGGTATTAGAAGTGTTCACTTAGGTAAACTATCTCAAGTCAAAAAAATGGAGCCAATTAAAACACAGACATGCAATTGAGCCTGTGAGTAGCTGCTGTACTGCTAAACTGGCTAAGTTGGGAAACATAGTCTAAAAAAAAAAAGAGGGGAAGGAAGGAAAAAGGAAAAAAGGCAAAAAGAAAGAGAGAATGTCTTTCCTAACATAAAGACTAAATTTATCCCTGAAACTTTCACCCAATACTCCTAGTTCTACCCTTTGAGGCCTGATAACCAGGTGAATTCTTGTTATATATGAACAGGCCTATAAAATATTGAAGGTAACTTTCATGTCTCCTTGAAGTCCTTCTTATTCCCCTGTAGGCTAGTTATCCATAGCTTTTTCAACCAATTCTCATACTGAATTATCTCAAGGTTAATCACCATCCCAGTTGCCTGCCTCTGGGCATTTTATCAATGTCCTTAAAAACATGGCGGCCATAACTGAACACATTTCTTCAAATGTGACATGATCAAGACTCAGTATTTTAGTCCAGTTCTCTATAACTTTTTCAATGTAGTTTGGAGAGTGGCTTTGTTGTTTGTCATGTCATCCTGTTCACTTACTGAGTTTGTAGTCCACTAAGTCACCCATGTCATTTTCAGATAGCCTGGTGCTTATCTAAGCCTTTTCCATATTGTACTTGGGATGTTAATTCTTTGAACCCAAGTGTTAGGTTTTATTTTTTATTTTTGTTATACTTCATCTTATTGATTTGGGCTTTTAGCCCATCCTACTAAAAGCCAGATTTCTAGTGGTCTCCAAATAGGTGATGGCCATTTCATCTATCCCTTATTTAGACCATTAGTAAAATGGCAAAAAAAAAGGAAAAAAAAAAACAGAGCATAAAACCAAACCAGATCCTTAGGACATTCCCTTAGAGACCTTCTTCCTAAATAAAGGCTTGATTAGCAGTATTCTAACACAATACTTTCTATTACATCACAATGAAGAACCAAAATCTAACTAATGCTGCTTAAGAAATGGAAGGAAATGAAGATTATGTAAACATTGATGGTTTTGGTTTCCCTGACCAGGACAAGAAAACAGAGGGAAGAGCAAAGTAGATCAGGGGTGTCCAATTCTGCAAAATTACCAAAGTAAAGCTGGAATTACAATAAATTGTAATTAGGAAATGTTTAGCACAACAAATAAAAATATAATACAATAGAAACAGTGTTAATTTGTGGTTTCCAAAGTCAATATCCCACCCACAGGGATCTGTTTCTGTTTGAGTTTGACACCACTGCAGTAAACTGTAGAAATTAAAGCCAATAACAGGTAAATTTTGGCTTTATTCCAGGATACTGAAATATGGGGGAGTAGGTGATGCTGACAAATCTTATACTTTTTTGGCAGCTAGAAACAATAAAACTTAATGCCTAGTCTGCAAGAATAATTAGTTAAATAACTTACCATATGAACTTTTTCCTAGACCAGCCCCTCCCTATTCCTTTCCCCAAAACACAGCATCCCAGTATGTTCAAATGGATCCAGATTCCAGGATCCAGAGTCTCTGGTACTTCCATAGTCTCTCTCTCCTTAGGACTAATCATGATGACTAAGTTTTAATTTTCTATCCTCCTCCCTCCCAGTAGTATTTGTCCTAAAAAGTTTATTTGCAAGCACTTTTTGTGATTTTTGCCCCAGGTACCAGAGATGCTAAGTACAGGTTTTATATCTTTAATTATGTGAACATCTCTAATAGACATTCCTTTCTCTCTTCTGATACTGCCATCATGCTGGTACTGACCTTATCACCTTTCATCTGGACTTCTGTAATAGCCCTTTGTTTGTTTTTGCTGCTTCAAGTCACTCCTTAGTCTAGCACACCTTCCTTATTGGTCCCCATACCCATATACTCTGAGATTCATTGTCACTGGCTGCCTTGTTTTTGTTTAAACAAGACAACCTGTCTCCTTACTCCTAGAATTATCCTTGTCCCTCATTCCTGATAATCTCTCCCTTCTCATCTCTGACTCTTGACTTTCCTGGCTTTCTACAAATTATAGCTAAAATCCTACCTTCTACTAGATGTTATTACTGATTCCACTTAATGCTAATTATTTCCCTCTTTTGATTATATTCAATTTATCTTATCTTTATCTTATACTTAATTGCTTGAATGTTATCTCCCCCATTAGATTGTGAGTTTCTTGAAAGTCGAGGCTATCTTTTATACAGTTTCTGGCTCACAGAAGGCACTTTTTATTTGATGACTGACCTTCTGCAAGGAGCATTTTCTGTTCTTCTTTAATATTTGTGACTTCACTCATTTGATTATCTCTATTTTTTCCTGTATCTATCTTGTTTATACTTAATTGCTCCCATAACATCTCTACCATTAGAATGTAAGCACTTTGAGAGCAGGGGCTATTTTTGTGCCTTCTCTGTATCATCAAATCTTAGTACTGTGTATGGCATGAAGTAGAAATAGAAACATAATACATGCTTGTTGATTTGTTGGCTTGATGGCAAACCAATAAGTTAGGGAATTAAGGAAGTGTTGGTATAATTGAGATGTGCCAAATTTACCTCCCTCACCAGCCATGGCAGTGATACATGAAGACATTACTTATTTAAGGATATGGAGCTCATCCATTCTAGGTTAACAAATAGCAATAAATATAATGAGCTTTCCCTGAAGGAGTACTCAAGGGTAATCAAGAGACAATAGTTTATCCTAGGATGCAATATTGTACCCTTTCCTGAGTTATTGTCACATCAAAATTATCATATTCCTCTAACAATGTCATGCACAGCTAAAGAATATACTGTACATATTTTGTGGTTTTTCTAGGAATTTTTTTTTCTAAAATTAAATGTTAAGCAATCAAGAAAAAAAAAACTTACCTTGAGTAAAAGCTGTAAGAATCGAGGTTTGCAACTATTTTGTTCCTGAAAATGGATAAGAGACATCAGTTTACACATCATTAACACACTGATATATGAATATAGCACTGAAAAGTTAAGGATTAATTTTTGGAAAAGTATCTTTTTTATTTCTAGCCAATGTAAGGTTAAAAGCTGGTCAACAGCTGCAGGAAATCTACAAATTCTTACCAAGAACATATGTTTTTAAAATGGCCAGTCGAGTAAAACTGTCCAAAATTTGGAATTCCCAGTGCAACAGAAAGATGGACAGAGGAATGTTCATTAACCATATGATACTTAAACCAAAGCAGATGCCAGACTTGCCTCTTTTGAAATGAATCTTGTTAAATAGGCTCTTGGTAATTCCTTTACATTCACATGTCCTAAAGCTGAGTTTAATTTAACATTCTTTGACATTTCTAGAGGACCAAATTAACTAATTCAAGTGTAATTATTAATTAGTTAATCTAAAAGACATTTCTAGAAGGCTACCATCTTCTTTTGTCCTTCCCTTGTTCCTAATTGGGTATGTTAACTCTACTTGCAAATTCAAGTATTTAGATTCAAATTTTGAAAGGAAAGATTGTCTATATGCAAAGACAGAAGGAAAAAAAAAGAAGTGGAAGAAGAATACACATCATGGAAATAGGAGAAACAAGAAAGATGAGATCATGAGAAAAGAAAATGGAGGGGAAAAAGGTAAATATGATGGAAGAAGATTCTGAGGCTCAGTAAAATGAAAACAATCATTGTGAAATTACATTTTATATAACTGGATTACATCTTTCTGGCAATTAGGAAATGACTTAACAAATTGTGGTATATGATATTGATGGAATACTATTGTTCTGTAAGGAATGATGAAGCATATGATTCCTATAAGAAATAGAAAGACCTATGTGAACTGGCGCAGAGTAAAATAAAACAGAACCAGGGGAACCACTGTACACAGTAACTGAACCACTGTGGGATGATCAAATGTAATAGACTTTGCTACTAACAGCAATACAAAAATACAGAACAATTCTGATATATTTATGAAAAGAATGCTATGAAAAGAGAAAGAACTGTTGGAGTAGAATTGCAAAAAAACAAACAAACATATGATTTATCACTTTTTTTGGGGGTAAATGAGTTGGGGTTTTGGTTTTAAAAGATTACTCTATTACAAAAGTGAACAATATGGAAATAGGTTTTGAGTGATAATACATGTAAAACCCAATGGAATTGCTTGCCAATGGGATGGGAGGGAGGAGGGCAGAGGGGAAGACGACAACATGAATCATGTAACCTTGGAAAGCTTATGTGTAATTTGTTACTGGAATAAAATAAAGAAAAATTTTTAAGAAGAGGAACAAACACAAATAATTAGAGCATTCCACTAGAGATAGCTTTCTGAATTCACAAAGAATATTTAATAATATCTCTTTGGATCTGAACTTTTATCTAATTATCAATCCACTTAACTGTACTATTATTTATCTCATATCTTTTCCTCTTGTCTGAAAGCACATTGCCAAAAATTTTGCCAAATATTAGACTAAAATGGAAGTAAAATATAACATACAATATTCTTCCTGTCCAACAGTGTGGTAACCCTATCAAGAAAGGAAATATTGCTAGCCTGGCATAATAATAATTATAATCATAGCTAACCTTTACATGGTTTACTATGTGCCAGACACTGTGCTGTTTTATTCTTGATAAAAACTTATTGAGCCTCTTGTTGTTTTCTTTTCTAAATATTCACAAACCATTTAATAATATATTCTAGAGATTTCCAAGAAATTAGCCAAGTTCACTGGCCTGTAGTTTTTAGATTATATTCTCTTCAGGTTTTTTAAAAAATTAGTGGGGCAGATATTTGCAATTTTCCAATCTTATAACTCTTTTCCAGGTGTCTTCAATTTTTCACAGATGCTTAAAGTGGCTCAGAAATCAATACCTGCCAGTTTCTTTGGCACCCTGAGACATTCGTTGATTTATGTCTGAATCCATTAAGAGCAACTAGCTTTTCTTTTACTATCCTCTAATATGGCTTGGTATCTGCTCCACATTAACCATTTTAGGAAACCTTCAAGTCAAAAGATCATTCCCGTTGGCAAGGAAAACAGATAAGGAATGAAATAGAGTAGCTCAATTTTTACTGTCACATTCCCTCCAAATAGTGATCCTATTCCTTCTTTTATTCTACTGCTTGCCCTAGTTCAGCTAACAGATTTCCCATGCCACCTCCTTGTTTTGTTTTTAGTCTTCTATACCAAACTAACTTTTAATGCTGATTCAATACTATCAGTACTTATAGGTCCATGTGACATTTTTATATTCATTCTCTGTTGCCTATCTCTGCTTTCATTTTTTTAAGATTCTTTAACCTTTAAAATATCTAAGCTGGCCGATGAATTCCGTTTCCTCTTCATTAATCTTTTTTTTTTTTTAAGGCAGTGCCTCCTCCTTTGTTCCATCTGAATTATTTTTCTTTGTGTCTTCAGAATTTCATTGTTGAGATTTTGTAACTATCCTAAACCAACTTCTCTTGTAGGATTTTAGCTTCTAGAATGTAGTTCATGATTTCTCATAGTAGAAAAATCAAACATATGAATGCCTATTGTCCAGATTATAATATATAATATTGATGGTTATTCTTCAACTCATATTCGCTTTAGAAATTATACAAGGACAGTGAGTTGGAATAAGAATTGACTTACAGAGTGAGAGCAGGCTAGATTCTACACTTTTAATAATTTTAAGCTGTTTCCTGGTCCAATAACTTATGTCTAAGCCAAAATATTCTTCTATTAAAACTGCATGGTTGCAAATTTTGGGGCACCATAATCTGGAATAACTCAAGGGTACAATGGGACAGTATGTCATGGGTTCAAGTAGGCTGAGTCATATTTCCCAAGATGACTTGGTAGAAATTGAAGAAATGTATGCCAAAAATGAGGTAGGTCAGTCATGTAGTGAAAGGAAAGTACACCATATAGACAGCTTGTTGATTGTCCACTGGAATATGATGAGGTATAGAAGAAGACCTTAAGAACCCTTTGAGGAAGATCTATGGATGAACATGAACTAGAATCATGTGGAGAGGCTACACACAGGTTGAAATCTGCAGAGAGGAAGTTCTCTTATTAATGAGATCAATAGTGAAGTATATAAATATATTTTAAATGTTAGCTAAGCAGACTTAGTGATATATATGGCTGATCAGTGAACATTGCCATTAGGGTTCCAATATTTGACTATTAGATACATCCCATATATAAATTCTGTTTAAGACTGGATATAGATTAAGGATCTAATTTACATAGGAAAATAGAATGTATAAGTAAAACTGTTATTACCATCAACAGAGAAATATAACATTCCTCTTATTAACTTTTAAAATCAAATTAAGAAAAACAGAAAATTCTTTGATAAATATAACTCATATAGAAACATGTATCTTATGAAAAGGAGGTAGGGCAGACATAGGGACATATTAATAGACATAGGGAGGACATATTAATACACATAAACTGTTGTGTGAATAACATGAAGGTAGAATTGGGATAGAAACTAGACCTATGATTTCATTCATATTTTTGTTATTGTTCAGTTGTTTTCAGTAGCATTTGACTCTTTGTGATCCTATTTAGGGTTTTCTTGGCAGGGAACTGGAGTGATTTGACATTTCCATATCCATATGAATGATGGCGGATGGAGAAACTGAGGCAAACAAGGTAAAATGACTTGTTCAGGGTCACAGAGCTAGGAAGTCTCTGGGGTCATATTTGAACTTAGGGAGAATGTATCTTCTTGATTTGAAGCCTGGTGCTCTACCACTGAGCAACCTAACTGCCTATTTCATTCATATAGGGAGACCCTATTGAAGAAATTCCTCTACTAATGTGGGCCAGCATGTTTTTGTCAACTTACAGATTTAAGGAGTTGCCAAGAGAACTAAAGGATTATGTGGTTTTCTCAGTGTCCCATAGCCAGTGTGTGTCTGAGTTGGGTCTAGAACCCAAGTCTCCTTGGCTCTGAGACCAGCTGTCTGTCCATTATACTACATTACTATTTCATTTCATGGCTTTGCAGGCTATCCTTGCTAAACACATTTAATGTGATGTTAATTATTTTTAATTTTTTACAGATCTTTTTATGGACAAAAATCGCTTCTTGGTATTTGCCTCCAGGTTAGAATAGACATGGAGTCCAGAGGGTTCCCTCTCCTCAAATCCAAAGGTTTCCTCTGACTTCCTTTGGTGACACAGGCAAATTATAGTACCAATTATGTATCAAATACTTATTAGTAAATCATTAGATGCTAAAGAAACCTATATTTTTGTCTTCCAAAATACAGCTAGACTTATTTTTCTTAGTATATTGCTAAATATTGGAATTAAATCCTACCTCCCACCTTCATGAGACTCTGCCAGAAACATTTTGGCAGTCAGGGTGATTAAAAAAATTAAGCAGATGTCAATGATAATAACTGACATTTACATATCACTTAAAATTTTGCAAAGCATTTGACAAATAGATCAAACTTGAGCCTCTCAATAACTCCATAAGGTAGGAGCTATAGCTTTTATTATTGTTATTATTGTCCTCATTTTCAGATGAAAAACCTGACATTCAGACCGAGTAACTTGGCCAGGGTCGCTTAGCTAGCAAGTGTCAGAGACTTGAACCCAGGTTTTCCTGACCCTATGTTTATCATCCTATCTACCAAATTCTTGATTCTCTTCCATGAATGTTGTATTATTTTAAACCAAAACATCATTTTTAAGATCAATTACCTTCACAAGGATTTGTAAAGGGAAAGGAGTGGACAAGTGTTTTCTACTTTGCTTTAAAGGTATTTATAGAGTAGTGAATGAGAATCACTAATTATGAAGACAATTTATCCTTATTGATTTTCTTCTATTTTGTCTTCATAAAATTGGAACCAGGCTGACCGCTGGTTGTTAATTTCTTGTTTTCCCACCCATACATTGATTCTATGTTTCAGGAATATTGTTTTGCAATATCAAAATGTTATTTGCTCTATAAAGTATTTATCATACTTTACTAGGTCCATTCTTACCAAGAACAATACAGTAAAATAGGATAATTAGAATTGCTATAGTATACCATGGGTTCAGTCATAGAGATGGTTAAATCATGCCTGTTGCTACAGAATGATGTTGTCTGTGTCTCTTCCAGGATAAAATGGAAAGCCACACAGTCCTTGTCCTTCAGATAACAATGTTGGGTAGGTTCTAGTAAACATAGTCTTCATAACGCATCACATTTCTAGAATGTCGCCTTTGGAACATTCTATTGTTTTTTTGCCACAGTAACAGGGAAATGGTACATTTTAAAATCGAATCCCCATTAAATCAGCTACCATTTGTTGAAGCTAAACTGAGAGCAGCATATAAGAGCTTGAAAAGCAAAGATAAAACTGAATACATTTCAGGGTCCTGGACATAAAACCACAGTGGCTAGCCTTTATTTCCCTTTTACTACTCCTCCTCTCACCCTTTTTGTGGGAAGGGATATCAGGACTTGCTGGGCCCCATTCAAGATTAGTAAACTTGCCAGGACAAACTAGAATAATTTTGAATGGAAAAGATTCATATATGCTTGTTTTAACCAAGGCAGCTAGGGGGTGCACTAGATAGCTTACTGGATCTAGAACCAAGGAAC
This sequence comes from Monodelphis domestica, assembly GCF_027887165.1. Taxonomy (NCBI): domain Eukaryota; kingdom Metazoa; phylum Chordata; class Mammalia; order Didelphimorphia; family Didelphidae; genus Monodelphis; species Monodelphis domestica. Next base: position 223,852,012 of record NC_077228.1, on the reverse strand, counting down.
ACAGTGGTTTCAATATAGTCTTAGATACTATGTGATGCTGGGCAAGTAATTTATCCTGTATTGACCTCAGTTTCCTCACTGATAAAGTAAGGATAAATAATAGTGTTCACCTCCCTGGATAGTTGTGAAGATCAGATGAGGTTTGTCAAGTGCTCCTCAGGTCTTAAACCACTATATAAATACCAATTCTTCTTTAAGAATCAATGCTAAACTCATATTGTAAGTTTATTTATTGCTTTTGACCTATGTTTTCTTTCTGACTAATAACCATAAGGACATTTTTAGAAGTTATAACAACCTGACTCTTTTAAAGTTCCTATGGTTTATTTTTAAAAAGTACTGCATTTCATGTCCTTTGATCCAGCAATACCACTGTGTCTGTATCCCAAAGAGATAGAAAAACTGGAAAGGTTCTGTTTGTACAAAAATCATTTATAGCTGTGCTTTTTTTGTGGTAGCAAAAATTGTAAAATAAGGGGATGACCCTCTATTGGGGAATGGCTGAACAAATTGTGGTACATGATGGTGATGGAATATTATTGTGCTGTAAGGAATGATGAACTGCTTGATTTCTACAAGAACTGGAAAGACCTACATGAACTGATGCAGAGTGAAATGAGCAGAATGAGGTGAACATTGTACATAGTATCTTAAATATTGTGGAATGATCAAATGTAATAGACTTTGCTACTAAAAGCAATACAATGATCCAGGACAATCCCTATGGACTTATGAGAAAGAATGCTATACACATTGAAAGAAAGAACCATGAAAATAGAAATCCAGAAGAAAACATATGATTTATCACTTTTTCATATGGGTATATTATTTGAGGTTTGGGTTTCAAAAGATGGCTATTACAAAAATGAATAATATAGAACTAGTATCTGAGTGATAATATATGTATAACAGTGAAATTGCTCATCAGTTCTAGGAGGGGGTAGGAAAAAGGGGAGGAAGACAAAAATCATGTAACCATGGAAAAAATTAAAAAATTTAAATTGAAAATAAAAATGTGCTTCATTTCAAGTATGAGGAACTGGATTCAAATCCTAACCTTGTCCCTTACTAACTTTGTGACCTGAGACAATCACATTCAATCCAAAAGATATTTATTGCCTCCTATGTGTAAAAGAATGATCTGGGCACTAGGTATATCCTCCCCTAAGCAAACATCCCCTCCCCACCAAAGTCCTTGACTTCATAGAACTTACATTCTCCTAGAGATGAGTGATGAATGGGAGATATAGCATGTTAAACATAAGTATAGGTAAGATATGTATATTTAGTGTCAATTTAAAATATGTGCCTCAGTGGATTTTTTAAAATGTCTAAGTGTCATGGAGACATATATGCAAGTATGTTTATACAGAGGGCATACACACACACACACACACACACACACACACACATGAATATATTTGTTATGTGAGTGAATCTAGAAATTGGTCTACCTTTCTCCAAAGGAAACTGCAATTTCCACCTATTTATACAAGGAAAATAGTGAATACAAGTTGGGAAATTTGTATAAAGTAGAATAAACAAAAAATATATGAATAAATTAGTTCTTTAGCCAGGAGTGAAATGAGACATCAACTGAAACCAAGAAATAAATGACACTCACATAGAGAAGGTCCATTCTAGCAGCCTCTAGAATTTCAATTAAGCCCAGAGGCATTAAGTATCTAAGTAGCTGGCTTCCCATACATGCACATCTTTCATTTTTAAGCCTTCTTTTTCCTCATTGCATGTTATCTTCCATCTGCATGTCTATTTTCCTGAAGAAACTCTGCAATAAACTTAATAAATCCCTTAAGCAGATATATAACATTGTGCTCAATCTTTTTGCCAACAATCCAGAATTACTTCTCATTCTACATACCAGCAATATGTAAAACAATATTTTAAAAAATCAGATTTTGTTGGAAGTTTGATTATAGATAGTTGATATTTTGAGGAGTGAAGAAATAAATGAATTAATAAATGAAAAAAAACAGTACATTCTTATGATGTGCTAAGTACTGTATTAAAATAGGAAGTACACATATATATAAAATCAAAGATAGTCACTGCTCTGAAGGAGCTTACATCCTAATGTGTAACCCAAAAAAACTGGTGAATGGAAGATATTTTGTTTTAAAAAGTTATAAAGATAGCGAATGGAGCATTATATGATATGTAATACTAATTTCTAATGAATAGGTGAATAGATTGGCATGCCCTATTCAGAAACAATGGCAGAGTTGAATTGGCCATGGTTTTTTTTATTTTAGAACTTGAGTGTGGGGAGATGGGAATGAAGTAGAAGGAATGAAGAAGGAGTAAAAGTACATTGTTCCTCTAGAACAGTAATGGTGAACCTATGGCACAGGTGCCAAAGATGGCATGCAGAGCACTCTCTATGGGAATGTAGCCACCCTTCCCCCATAACCCCTGCCCTTGAGTTAATTACCAGAAAGCCAGCAGGACTTGGGTGGAGCTGCTCCCCTCCCCCATGCCTGATGACATTTTTTCACATCTCTACCCCTCTCCCCCATAGACTAATGGAAATACACAGCAGGTAAGATGGGGGGCTCACAGGAGGCAGGGTTGGAGGGGAGCAGAGAGCTGGGATCATTCCCCTTCCCCTCTCTACACTGGCTGAGGACATTCCTTACTTCACCCACCCCTTCACCAAGAAGTCCAATGGAAGCTCTTCCTCCCTCCCCTGTCTGGGGTAAGGGGGTGCAGCACTTGGTCTCTAGGGAGCAGCATGGCACTTGGTAGGGGTGAGTGGGGGGGGCTAGCACTCCAAATCTAAAAGGTTTGCCATCACTGCTCTCTAACATGGCCACTGAAGCAATTGGCAAGGAGACTGTGGAAGATATGGTGAAGTGAAGCATAGAGGAAGTTTTCTGAAGACAATGTTTCAGGAGTGCAATGCCTTAGGGCTGATGATCCTCCAGAACATGGTCTTCTGTATAAGTATTAGAGTCATTGGTGTAGAGTTTGTGAAGTTTGGTAATTGGAAAAGAGGGAGAAGGGAGGAAAAATACAACAGTTAAGGGGGAGGCTTCTTATAGATTCCTTCTATTTTTACTTTGCCTTCTGGCTTTAAGAGATATGGGAACTTTTATGATTTCTTGAAATATATATATTTTTTGATCATGGTTCTGAAATTAGACAATAGAACTCTCGATCAACCTTTGTTTCACAGTTCTTGTCCTGGTCACATGCTTGTGGGATGAATTCACAATCTTGGGCTTGAAAAATGACCCATTGTGATTTCTCCCCAAATTTCCTAATCACTATTCAGTTTGTTACTCCTTTTAAATCTTTATTGGAGTGTTTGTGGGGAGAACCAGGCTTTTCCTTATATTCCAATTTCCTTTTTGGTCTACTTTCTTCTTGACTACTATAATTGCATCCAAATTTGTCTCCTTATCTCATCTCTTCCTACCTCATCAGTCCTACATCCATATAATTATTAAAATCAGATTATTAAGGCACAGTTTTGACCAAAACATCCTGCTCAAGAATCTTTAGTGGTTCCCTGTTATCTGTTGAATGAAAGTCAAATTCTTCTGTTGGGGATTTAAAACCAATCTTGTTCCAGCCTATATTTACACATTGATTTCCTATTATCCCCCCTCAAGCAGATTATGTTCCAGACAAACTGGTCTTCTAGTTCTTTCATGTTCATAGTATTTTCTTTATTTCTCTTTCTTCATAAAGGCTATTTCACATGCCTAGAATGATTTCCATTTCCAAAGACACTTTTCTTGTGATCTCCCCAATGCTTAATGCTTCTACTCTCCCCATATTGTTTTGTATTTACTTTGTATGTATTTTGTTTTTAATAATTGTATACATCAGAAGTATCAAATGATGAACTGGCAAAACTCCAAGTGGGAATTGTTTAACAAAATAAATGAAAATACATTACAATATAGATAATGCTAATTTGTAGTTCCTACTTGAGTTTGATACCACTTGTGCATGTTTCTCTTCAGTAAGCACAAGGAAAGTATTTGCTTTTTTAGTTTCAATACTATTATATAGTAGGTGTTGTTAAGATAAAAATTCTCTGGAGCATGTATATTAATTTATTATTATTTATTAAATAATGAAAGGGAGTTGGAAAGAGAAAAGGCACATAATTGCATAGCCTCGCTAGCCTGAACTCAGTGCTCACCTTGTATCTTTGTATACGAGGAAAGAGACCATACATTGCCTCTCAAGGAAAGAAAAGAGAGAGAGAGAACTTGGTCAAAAACATGAGCACTGCTTCCTAGGAAAGAGACCACAAACTTCTCTCATCTATAACTTAAAGCCCTGGTGACATCACTTTTTCTGGGTCTCCCTGGTTTATAGACTTGACCTCACTCAGGGTCAGAAACCAGTCTTCTGGAGACCAGGAGTCATGTGTGACAAGAAGCAAGTGTCTTCTGTCATGCCAGGGAGCCATGAGGCATCCTCCTTTTATAGATAAGCCTCAAGCCTTGTTCTTAACCCAATCAGAGGGTGGGGGTGAGACCAAAATAGATTTTCATAACTTTCTCTTTAAAAAGGAAAGAGGGACACAGATTTATGGTAAATTCACTCAATGCCTGACAAATGCTTGTTAAATTGAATTGAAGTTAAGAATAGACTTCTGCTGAGGTCTGCATCTACCACCTTCTACCAAGAATGTACATATAAGATTCAAATTGGGAAAATTGCGTGTGCCTTACCAGTAAGGGTTTAAATTGATCACGTAAAATGGTTAGACCAAGTTCCTTTATTTTGCACCATTCCAGGTTATTTTGCCATTTTTTCCCTGAACATAAAGACACAAGTAACTAGAATAGAGACAACCCTGGAAATTAGAAAACAAATAAAGTCACCAAAACTGGCATTTTTTCTTCAGAACTATGTGATGATATAGGTTTGTCTTTCTTCATCTCCCTTTCCATAGCTCCATAACTCTAGATATGCTCTCACTGTGATAGTTTAGCAAAGTGAATGGAGAAATTCCATTCTTGTTGACTTACATGCACTTCATTTTCTTACCCCAACATTTGCTTAAAACAAATCACACAGCTAATTGGTAGAAAAATAAGCATATTGGTTTTAACTTTAAAAATGACAAAAAATAAAGGAATGTGGCAAAGTTGAAAATGAATGAAAATAAGAATAGCAAAAAGGGAGAGCACTTAAGAAAGGAAAGAGAATACGTTAGAATCTCTATATATGTATGTATATATATACAGATACATTATATAAATATTGATAAACTGGCACTCTGCATTTAGCATCCTTTCCTTTACCTTGCTTATATTTCTTATTTGATGTAGCTGGATCTCCCTTGGTCAATACTTAGTGTTTTTGTGATTATGAAATCAGAGATAGAAAGGAACCAGACTTATCTGAGTGAAAAAATAGACTTTCCATAAGAGTCATAAGCTCATGCACCTGCTATTGTATGAAGGTGATTGGCTTTCCCAACTAAGAGTGATGGAGATCTTCCTTGATGTAGCTAAGTGTGCTGATTTTGATTAGTCCCAATGATTACCTTCTTCCTGTTGCCATATCCTGAAGACTATTTTAACTTCAGTGTTCTGAAATCACTCTGGCTGTATATTTCCCTCATTTTCATGCTTCCCCATGATCTAGTTCTCCCAATGCCTTGCTTTAAGTCTTTAGTTTCCCCTTGTCTTAGTACCTTGATCAAAGGTCCATCATTACTTTTCCATCTAAATTTTTTAAAACTTTCTCTAAGTTCTTCAACTGTTGTTAAGACCCAGAAGATATTGGTTATTATTAATTGAACTCCAGTAACTATCTTCTCTCAGTTGGTTTGGTTCCTGGCTCATAGTCTTCCTTTCACCTTCTCCCTTGCTCTCATCCTTGGTGACTTCTATATTTGTGTAACATTGTAACATTGTCTCCCAGCTCAAAAACATTCTCAACTCCGTGTTTTCCTCAACTTTAGCCATTCAAAAGTGAATATTATTTGACAATAGCAAGAATTTGGGATGGTATTATTGGATATCCTTTCTCTATAAGCCTGAAAACATATGTATGTACTAGAGATATTCTTAATTTTTATCCAAAAGAAACTTTTCACAACCCCTCTTAATGACAATGCTTTTCCTCTTTTAATTATTTCCTATTTATTTTATATTTAGTTTGCTTTGTATATAGTTGTTTGCATGCTGTATTTCCCAATAGGCTGTAAACTCCTTGAAAGCATTTTCTCTTGTTTTTTATCCACCCCCCTGCTTTGCACAGTGCCTGCCACATAACAAATGCTTAATAAATGTCTATTGATTTCTTAACTTTATAGAAATTAGTTATGTTTGTAAGAAAAAATGTAATTTCAGAGAAGACATTGTCTAAAAGAGGCAGCAAGAAGTTATGCTATAAATGATGGATTTGAACGTAAGAAGTCAGAACTGAAAATCCAACTTTTGATATTTACTATTTGAATAGAATACTTTATAACAGGCACAGCTTCCTCAACTGGTTCATACTTTTTCTTATTCTCCAATGCAGTCTTTGAGTTAATGCATGATTCTGGCTCTTAAATTGAATGCACAACTTTCATTCATTTCTAGTTAGAAATATGTTCAATTCTATGAACCCACTTCCTTTTTTAACATGCATACTTTAAATCCCACTAGCCTAAGTTTAATGCCTCTCAGACCCACTTCCCAAGATTATTATGAGAATCAAATTACCTAATCACAGATGTTAAAGTGTTCTGTAAGTGAGAGGGAGTAGATTTGTTTGACTTGGCTCCAAAGGACAAAATTAGGAGCAGTGTGGGTGGATGTTTCAGAGAGACATATTTTGGCTTGACACAAAGAAAAATTTCATAACAATTAAACCTGATCCAGAGCAAAATGGGCTACTATGAGAGATGATGAATTTTCCATCATTAGAGGTGTTTCAATAGAGATTGACTACTTGTTCCCAAATGTTGGAGGGGGACTTGATACAGATGTTGGAGGGGGAATTGATACTTCACATATGGGTTGGGCCAGATGATTACTGAGATCCTTCATAGCTCAGAAAGGTTTCTATTATTAAAATCTTTAAAGCTAATATGTTCCCATATACATTAAATCTTTCAATCCTATAGTCTCACTATTTCAGAATATTTCCCTCATATGACATTCTTCTCACTTCTGCTCTCCTATGTCTCAAGAAACATGATGGAAATACCTCTCCTCTATTGCACTATTACTATTGTTATATCTAACAGAAAAAATTAAAAATTTAATTAATTATATTATTATATTGAATATAACAAAAACCAATAATTTAGCAGAAGTAGAAGATAAAATAAATTGGCTCAAAATATCATATTTTCTATATATTATCAATAAAACCCAATAGAAAGAGCTAGAAGAAGAAATTCCTTTTGAAATAATAATAGGATGAGAGCAGATAGGTGGCACAATGGATAAAGTGCCAGGTATGGAGTTGAAAGGACCTAGTTTTAAATCTGGCCATAGATACTTTATAGCTGTGTGAGCCTATGAAAGTCACTTAACTCTGCTTCTCCCTTGCCTTTCTATCTTAGAGACAGAAAGTAAGGGCTTAAATAAATAAGAAATAGCAATAGAATGTATAGCCTATTTAAGAATCCTTTTACCAACAAACATAAGGATTATATGGATACAGCCTCTAAATATTCTTTATAGAAATAAAGGAAAATCAAAACAAAGTAGTGAGGCATAGTGGATAGAAACTTTGCCTTGAATCTAGGAAGGCCAGAACCCAAGTCCTATCTTTGACAAGCTCCTCAATTATCTTTAGAATCTACAATCCCACAGAGAAGTTCAATCCTTTAGGGTGAGTACAGGATGGGAAGTGAGAGGAGCACTACAGTACCTCTATAATTAGACAACCCAGGAAATCAGGAATTCCTTTATGGAGAAAGGCATAGCCTGGGGAAGAGCTCTCATAATATTATTCCAAATAAAATTACAAATTACGGCAATATATCTCTACCTGCTCTATACTCTTTCCTTTACAGCAAGCAAATTATTCGTACTCACCATTTGATTATCTTCCTTCTGAGATTGGGTTCCTTTTATATCACTCCCATAGATTTTGTAGACTTTTGTCTACTCACCCAGTAGAAAGTGATCTCCTTAAGGGTAGAGACAATGCTATTGTTTTCCTTTGTGCCCTCAACAATTAGCATAGTGCTTGGCACATAGCAAATGTTTGTTTATTGACTGACTTCTGATCTTTCTCATTCACAGGCACTGATTTAGTCCCAGGTTCTACAGGCAAGTAGGTGATACAGTGGATAGAAGGGTGGACTTAGAGTAAGGAAGATCTGAGTTCAAATACAGCTTCAGTCACTTAACCTGTCTGTCTTTGTTTCCTCAACTCTAAAATGGGAATAATAATAGCTCCTGCATCTCAGGGTTATTGTGAGAATAAAATGAGGTACTATTTGTGAAAGTAATTAGTACAGTGCCTGGCATACACAAATTCTCATTTCCTTTCATTCCTTCTTCTCTATATGACTACTACCTTCCCATATGTTCATTCCTATTTATTTGGCACTTAATCTCATTTTCTAACCTCTCTTTCCCTGCATTCCACTGTGCCCATTGGATCTCTTATTTAATGGATAAGAAGTTCTCCCTAATCCCAGAACTCTCCCTTCTACATGTATTCTATTTTCTCAAAATCATGAAACCAGCTTTCCCATAAGAATCCCTTCTCTCCTTTGAAGTAAATATTCTTTGACCTTGCCATCCTTTTTATCTTGCCAGGAAATTCGGTCATATCCATTTTCTCAGCATTCTCTATAATGGCAGGAAGCTTAAGGTGGTGGAGAGAACATTGGACTTGGAGTTAGAGAACATTGGTTTGAAATAGCCCATCTGCTTGTTAACTGTTGGCAATGAAGACGTTCAGTCATCTCAGTTGTGTTCAATTCTTTGTGACCTCATTTGGAGTTTTCTTGGCAAAGACACTGGAGTTGTTTGTCATTTCCTTTTCCAGCTCATTTTAGAGATGAGGAACTGAAGTAAAAAAAAATAAGTGACTTGCACAGTGTCACACAGCTTGTAAATGTCTAAGACCAGATTTGAACCCAGGAAAATGAGTACAGGTCTGACATTCTATCCATCAAGCCACCTAATGGCCCCAAATTTTGACAACAACCTGGAGTCATTAATTATATATTAAGTACCTATTATGTACCAGTGATTGCTAAATGCTGGTAACTCCAAAAAAAGTAAAAGACAGATCTCCTTCTCAAGAAGTTCACAGTTTAATAAGGGAAACAATATGCAAAAAGCTATTATTGTTTGCCCTTCATTTTTAAAGACCAATGAGATCACAAAAATGATGTCTTGACTCATGCATGATCTTCACTCTGCCTTCCAGAGTCATCAAAGTCCAAGGATAAGACAAAAGTCTAGGTGACTGACAATGGTCCAGGATACAGTGGATGACCTTGCATTTTCAATGTCTGCCTAAGCTCTAAGTGCTCCACAGTGCCTGTTTCAGCTGGCTTCATGGCAATTGTAACAAATTGTTTTCATCCGTCCAGTTCTCTACTGGAGGAAGTCTTCCTTTGGTCATATGCTTGAGTAGACACTCCCAGCTCCCAATTTGCTAATGGGCTTAAAGCCTGTCAGTAACCCACAACCTGGTTGAGCCCATTTTATTGGGACATAACTGTTACACATGCTAAGATTCTTGGAGCCACAGGTAAGAGTGAGGTGAGAAGTGGACAGAAAAGGTGAATGAACAGACCTGAAAAGGACTTGGCAAGCCCTCACATCAGAGGTGCCAATCCTTCCTGAATACTCCATCTATCCCATAACAACTAAATGCTAATAAGATACATACAGGATTATAATCGACAGAGAGATGGCATTAAAATGGAAAGACTTCTTACAGAGGGTGAGATTTTAGCTTGGCCTTGAAGGAATCCAGGATAACCAGGAAAAGGAAAAACATTTCAGGCATTGGGGTTAGCCAATGAAAATGCCCAGAGTCAAGAGATGGAATGTCTTACTGAAGGGACATCATGGAGGTCAGTGTCACTGGATCACAGAATACATGGGTTTAAGAGGAATGACATGGTCATTCCTGAGCTTTATCACTTTTATAGCTAAGTGGAGAATGGACTGGAGTGGGGAGAGACTTGTGCAGGCTGACTAACCTGCTGGCAATAGCAAAAGTTCAGCAAAGAGGTGATTTAAAAAATCCTGCACTAAGGGGATGGTGGGATATGGGTGAAAGGAGAGAAGGAGGCACATACAAGAAATATCATTAAGGTAAAATTTAGAGGCCTTTGCAATAAATTGGTTATAAGGTGTGTGAGAATGAGGAGTTGAGAATGACACCTATGTTATGAGCCTGGGCAACTGAAAAAATGGTGTAATCTCCACAGTAGTAATAGGGAATCTAGGACGAGAGGTAGATTTGCTAGGAAAGATGAGTTCAGTTTTAGACATATTAAGTTTAAGATACCTATGGGATATTGGAGGCATGAAACTAGAGATCAGAAGAGAGGTTATTAGGGTTTGTTGTAGTTTCAGTGTGATGAGTGATGGGACTATCCCAAGAATGAAGACTCAGACTCTGTCTGTATAGGTAGGAATTATAGGAAATATAGCTTCATTAGGTGCAATAGCTAAGTCTTATTTGATGGTAGAATGGTCCCTGCAGGGTTTCAGGTCACTAGATTTATTGAGGGTTCCAATCCTTACAGAAATGGCTGCAGTAAAATATCAATAATTTGAAAATAGGTCTTGATCAATGATACATGTAAAACCCAGTGGAATTATGCGTTGGCTATGGGGGGGGGGGGTAAGGGAGGGGAGAGAAAGAACATGAATCATGTAACCATGGAAAATATTCTAAATTAATTAATCAAATGATATTTTTAAAGAAATGACTGCAGTATCTACAGGGATTCAGGTTGCTAGATTTATAAAGGGCCTGGGAGATTTCCTCCTCTCAATCTTGGAAATTCTGTTTTTCCTCAGAATGTTGCTTCCCTGGGCATTTGGAGGGCATTCCAGGATAAAATTCTGGAAAACTGGCATTGAGGAGGTGGGTATTCTTTCAGATGGAGGTATGTTTTAAAGTTTTATATGTTATAAGGTGAACTTTAGGGCACAAAAAAGAGAAAAGGGGTTTGCGTAGGATTGGGGGAATTTACCCTAATTATAATTCTCTTTAAATGCAAAGATCCCCAGTGTTCATCTGAAGGCCCCTTAGAACAGGAAGTATTTCATGGTTTTGACATCTAACCAGCCTTGCTAAGTCCCTACCCCAACTTCATATCCCAGTAATAATAATTCATTTACATTAGCATTTACAAAGTTTTCCTTTCTACCATGGGATGAAGTTGGTAATGAAAATAGCAATGGCTCACAAATTTAGAACTAGAGAAAACTTAGAAGACATCTAGTCTGACCTCCTAATTTTACAAATGAGAAAACTTTGGTTAAGTTAGATGACTTACCCAAGATCACCCAGGTCATTAGCATCAAAAACAGTGTTTGAACCCTGGTACTCTGACTTCAGAGTCAGGAATATGTCCACTGTATTATTATTTTCATTTTAAAGTGGGAAATTAAGACTCAGAGAGAGTGATGGACTTTACACTACCAGAATCAGGACAATGACTCTACCAAATCCAGGTCTTTTGATTTTCAGTCTAGTGTTCTTTCCCCTATACTACTTGTCACAATGACCAGGACAGGAGGAAGCAAGAATTTAAGTGTCTACTTTGTACCAGGTACTGTGCTAAAGTTTTCAAATAATTTATGTGATTCTCATAAATTTGGTATATAAAGGTGCTATTGTTTTTCCCATTTTACAATTGAGGAAACTGAGGCAGACAGAGGCTCATGTGAACTGGATCACCTCTCCCAAATTCCCCCCTCTGCCATCTGCCACCCCTGTTTTTTCTTTTTTATATAAATCAAAAGATGGAAATGATAGAATGTGGGACCCAAACCCGCAGCTTTTAGATGTCTAAAACTGAATTTGAACTTGGATCATCCTGACATCAGGTCCAGTGCTTTAATCCACTGTGCCACCTAGATAGATGCCTTCTGCATATCTATATCCCTACCTTGTTTCTGCTCTCTTAAGTCCTTCTAAAGTAGGGTCTGGATTCTTCTCCTGGTCCTTCTGGTCTTTCTCTTTGAAAGAATCCCTGCTACATCCTGTACATTTCCCAAGAACAACTATTTGCTTATGTGCTCGCTTCTATTTTCTGCTGTTTGAACCTTTTCTTTTAGTCTAAGTCTTTAAGTCTCAGGGTTTGCCTGACCTTTGGACAATAGCTGTCCTTAACCTGACCTTTCCAATGCCAAATGAGTCCAGTCCTCACATTGATTCAGGTTCAAGGAATTATTTTTATACTGTTTTTTACTTTTTTCGTCTCTGAACAATGCAAGGGAGCAGCTGTCATAGATGGTTGACTGTGCTTATCATTCTGGAAAGAGTGATCTCATGAAGACAAAGCCCACATTTATTCCTCTGGCTCTCTGCTTCCTGGAATGTGGGAGAAAGGGCCAAGTTCAAATGTGGAAGAAGAAAAACACACAGAGTGAGATCCACAACACAATTTTTAAATAATGAAAAGTAAATAGTCAAGTTAAAGATGAGCAGATAGGAAAAGGGGAGAGGGAAAATGTGAAGAGGGGGGGAAATGGAGTAACTCTACAAACCATAAAAGAGAATGATTTATATGAGAAAGTTTCAGCAAAGGATTTAGCAAATAATGTTTCTAAAAATAACTAAACCGATTGTCTACTTGTGGTATATGATAGAGTAAGTGGAGCGAAAATGATACAAGCTGATGTTTTCCTTGTATTTGCCTTCAGTCTTCCAACTGTTGTTGTTCAGTCATTTTTTAGCCGTGTCCAGCTCTTTGTGAACCCATTTGTGGTTTTCTTGGCAAAGATACTTGAGTAGTTTGCCATGGTTTGGGAATAATTTAGCGTGGTACAAAATTTTTTTCAACATGACATAGCTCCACAGGAACATTTACCTTCTGTGTACTCATTCTTAGATTTTTTAAAAACATATTTCATAAGATGCATACACAAGATATCAAAATTGTTAGTTCAACCAACAATAATTTTAAGATATTTTCATTTACTTGCATATATATCCTATAAATAGATGAGAATAGCTCTTCTTAGTCTGAATGTCTTGGTGTGTCTCTTTGGAATGTTATATATTTTGCTCTTCCTGTCCCACCAAAGCAGCCTGGCAAAAAGGTAGAAGCCACAGGACTTGCATCAGAGAACAGTTTAAGTGTTTGACATTGAATCAAAATCCAGAACTTAGAAATCAAGGACAAGATGTAGGTTTTTCAAAACCAAAGCAATGTTTTTTTTTTGAAGAGCAGTAAGGGCTAGGCAATTGAGGTTAAGCGACTTGCCCAGGATCACATAACTAAGAAGTAGCTGATGTTAGATTTGAATCCAGGGCCTCCCATCTTTGGACCTGCTTCTTTATCCACTGTCACCTAGCTGCCCTTGCCAATTCATTTTCTAAGCTATCATGTTATTCATCCAACTGCTTTCCTGGATTACTCCAGAGGTACCTTTTCTAAATCTTCATTATACTCTTTAAAATCATAATTGTATCCTCATGTCTCCCTCACTTTCAGAAGATGACTCTGTTTCTTATTTATTGGTAAGGGCTGATTCAGTGGGAACAATTCTAATTCTGGAGTCAAAAGACCTGACTTTCAAGTGTTTCCTCTTATTATTATTATTAACTGGTTGACTATAAGCAATTGACATTAATGATCTTAGACTCTTAACTGTAGAATGAGAGGACTGGGCTGAATGATCTTGGAGGTCCTTTCCAGTTCTGAGATCTATGATTTATTATTATCTTTACTCTCATGCACTGTGTGTTGTTCAACCTTTTGAAGAGGACCAATAATACTATGGGGTGATTTTTTTGACTTGTTGCATGAATTTTATTATAGTGAGATAAAATTACACAAACTCATCAGCCTCACTTTCTCTTCCAGTCACTGAAATTTGGTGGTAAGACAAAAATCAGGATGGCTGGAGAAGGCCTGGAATGGAGTGAATGAATGTGGTATCTTCCATGTCTAAGTTATAGAGCCTCCACAGTGCCTGCTTCAGCCACCGTCATGGTCATTGGGACAAACTGTTCTTATCTATCCTTTATCTGCTTGGGGTAGATGTCTCCCTGATCCACCAATGGGTTTGAAGTGTGGCCCCTGTGCATACTACTCTGCCAACAGAAGAGGTATTGATCTTTCTTTTTAAGGCACATCCTCATACCTGTATCCCACCTTATTTCATCTCCTTTTCTTCCCTCCCCTCCATCTACTCTGGGACTTAACTACATTGGTTTTCCCCTGTCATACCAGCATTTTCAATCTTCTCCTGTCCATTAGATCTTTAATATTTGCCTAGAAAGATGTATATGCATCATTTACCCAGGGGAAAAAAATTACTTGACTCTACAAGTACCTAGGAGGCTGCATAATATAGTAGAAAGAGTATAGGCTCTGAAATCACAAGAAATACAAGAAATCTGGATTCAAATGTCACTTCCGATGCTGATTACCTGATGTTTCTACTTCCTCACTAACTTACTTTTATGTCCATAACTTTCTGTAATTTTTTCTTCATTTTCATTAGTTTATTCACTCAGCTGAGTTGTCAATGGGAATCAATGTTCTTTGAATTGCTCTGATTTTCTCTGATGGGTTAGATTTTTCTTCAGATCATAGAAAAGGAAGAAATATGATATCATGGAATGAAATTGGGACTCAAAGATAGAAAAATGCAGATGCAGATCTTGATTTCTGATACTTGTTTTATTTTTGAGGTCAAATGACTTGCAAGTCCTTTTTTGTACCTCAGTTTTCTCATAATAAACTATTTATCTCATATAATGAGGTTACTGTGAGGAAATACCTTTGAAAGGTGTAAAGTAGAAAGTTTCAAGAAACAGTGATCATAACCAAGAAAAAAAGAGATGATATTTATGTAAAGTGCTTCATAAACTTTAATGCCATGTGTGGTCATACTGACATTATTATCATTGTTCTTATCAATCTGGATTTGTAAAAACAATTCATACCAAATTGAATACTGTAGATATGGGGCACCTAGATTTCAATGAATTATTTTTCAAAGTCTAACATCATATCCTTGTAGACAAGATTGAAAAATATGGGCAAAGTGATATTAGGTGGATTTATATGCATAGTTAAATTATATCTAATTATACCCAAATATTGACTAATAATTCTATGGCAATATGAAGATCTTTAGTAGTCTTATCTTTGGTTCTATCCTTCTCACCATTAAAAACAAATAAACAGATCAGAAGACTACATAAAATGCATGTTTATTAAATTTTTAGATGATACAAATATGGAAGGGATAACTGCTATTCTGAGAAATAAGATAAAAATTCAAACAGATATAGCAAATTAAACAATGAAATTCTCATATATATATAAATGGCTCAGTGACTGCATTGACTCAGAATTTTTCTTCAAATATACACATATCCATCTTCAAACATACACATATCCAAACATATCCATGCTTTCTCATTCCATGTGACTTCTGTCCACAGTATCCCAGAAGTCTATCCTTCTTTTCCTGAAATCATAAGGCTACCAGTGGATTATTCTGGTTGTCCTCTCATTTCAGTTATACAGTTTCCTGAATATATTCTTTTTTTTAAGAGTTGTGAATGACTTCTTTATTTTCAGTAATATGGTGATCCAAAATAATCTTTTTTTGTCTTAAAATTTTTATTTAATTAATTTTAAATATTTTTCCATGGTTACATGATTCATGTTCTTTCTCTCCCCTCTTCCTCCCCCCCCCCCAATAGCCAATGAGCAATTCCACTGGGTTTTACATGTGTCATTGATTAAGACCTATTTCCATATTATTAATATTTGTACTAAGGTGATTGTTTAGAGTCTACATACCCAATCATATCCCCATCGACCCATGAGATCAAGCGGTTGTTTTTCCACTGTGTTTCTACTCCCACAGTTCTTTCCCTGGATGTGGATAGTGTTCTTTCTCATAAGTCCCTCGGAATTGTCCTGGGTGATTGCATTGCTGCTAATAGAGAAGTACATTACATTCGATTGTGCCACAGTGTATCCATCTCTGTGTATAAAGTTCTCCTAGTACTGCTCCTTTCACTCTGGATCAATTCCTGGACGTTGTTCCAGTTCACATGGAATTCCTCCAGTTCATTATTTCTTTGAGCACAGTAGCATTACATCAACAACATATACCACAATTTGTTCAACCATTCCCCAATTGAAGGGCATCCCCTCATTTTCCAATTTTTGCCACCACAAAGAGCGCAGCTATAAATATTTTTGTACAAGTCTTTTTCCTTATTATCTCTTGGGGGTATAAACCCAGCAGTACTGCAGTGTTATGGCTGGATCAAAGAGCAGAAAGTCTTTTAGTGCCCTTTGGGCATAGTTCCAAATTGCCTTCCAGAATGGTTGAATCAATTCACAACTCCACCAACAATGCACTAGTGTCCCAATTTTGCCACATCCCCTCCAACATTTATTATTTTCCTTTGCTGTCATATTAGCCAATCTTCTAGGTGTGAAGTGGTACCTCAGAGTTGTTTTGATTTGCATTTCTCTAATTATAAAAGTTCTGAATATATCCTTAACTCTTGCTCTTCTTTGGAATTCCTCACTGGTTATATGTTGTAGCTCAGTCACATTCACAATATTACCTACTCAATTACCCTTTGTATGATGGTCATTGCTAGTTCTTCAAAGGCACTGGAATTCCAGGTGTCATTGCCACATAATAATAAGGTGAAATGATATTGAAAAGACACATCTTTGTTTCTATAAGGTTCAGAGGTTGGCCAAATAGCTTTCAAAATTTCTAGAACCAGTTCATTATTTACTCTCTTACTTTTCAATTGGGTCAAACTCATAGTTTATCTACACTGTCTGTCCAAATATGTACTATTGTGTAAGTCTTCTAGGGAATCTTTTCAAATGGATCTTGATATTTGTGTAGTAGAAATTCTTTATCTACTTTGTTTTTCTGTGTGGGTAGAAAGCAAAGAGGGACAATTCAATAATTATAGAATTAGAAATTCTATAAACCTCTTCCAGCACTATAGTCATTATGGCAAAGCCCATGCTATCTTCAGAGTCATGTTGCTCATCTGTAAAAAATATTTGTGAAAATCAACTGTACATGAATCAAGGGTTACTCAGATAGTAACAGGCTTTCACAAGTAATAGTAATGGATTGCATCTTGATCATTCTATAATTAATTGAAATTTGAAGGGAATATAAGATCTTATTATGCTTATAGTGAGAAGAGCACAAAGAATCACCTCACAGACAATTTTACTGCAAAGTATCACATCCACCTATATGTCAAGATCATTCAGAATTCCTTGGAAAAAATAAAATCAGAAATAACATTGTTCAATGATTCTGATGGGGAACATCAGGTGAGGCATAAAACAAGGAGAGGTATGCATTCCAAAGATATTCATTTTGATGAAAGAAAACCAGCACAGAGTATGTGTTAAAGAAGGATTCCCTGTAGATGATGTGATTTTTCAGATACTCTTTTTTTAAACCTTAATTTCTGTCTTAGAATCAATACTAAGTATAAGTTCCAAGGCAGAAAAGCAATAAGGGCTAGGAAATTGGGATCAAATGACTTGCCTTAGGGTCCCACATCTGGGAAATGACCTTAACTTCCTCAGAAATATATCAGATTACAGGTCAAAGTTATTTTGGGAACTCTGGGTGAATTCTTGAACATTCAGAAAGCTTTGAGTTTCTATATTTTTAATGGAAATAAATGTTTTTTTAATGATCAAGCATTTTTTTTCTCTCACCTCCCTCTATTCATTTAAGAGGATAGAAAGAAATACAAAATCCTATTTTATTTAAGCAAAGTAAAGCAAAATATTGGTCACGTGAAAAATATATTGCTGAGGGTATCTAGGTGGCTCAGTAAATTGAGAAACCCAGACCTAGAAATAGACACTTCCCAGCCGTGTGACCTTGGGCAAGTCACTTAACCCCAGCAACCCAGCCTTTACCACTCTTTTGCTTTAGAACCTATACATGGTATTGATTCTAAGGTGGAAGGTAAAAGTTTTTTTTAATGCATTGCTTATTCTGCATGTTAATCCAATACCTTCCTGTCATGAGTTGAGGAACATTCTTTATTGGACCCCTGGAATGGCAGCTAATCATTTTTCTAAAGTCTTGAAATTGCTCATTTTTATAGTATTTATGTAAGTTTGGATAGTATAAAATATTTTTTCCCAATTTACTCTGTATCAGTTTATCCAAGTCTTTCCATGGCTCTTTGAAACTTTCTTTCCCTTTATTTCTTATAGCACAAGAGTATTATAACATCCATATAACAAAATTTGTTTTGCCATTCCATAATTGATGGTCATTTCTTTAGTTTCAGCTTTTTGCCAAGAAAAAGAGATGTTATAAATATTTCCAGGATATTTGGACTCATTTATAACTCTATCAACAAGCATAAACACGTTTGTTTTCTCTTAGCATCTACAAGATTTATAATTTTTCTTTTTTTCCCCCTTTTGTCCCCTTTGATAGGTGTGTGAAGTGGAACCTTAGAATTGCTTAAATTTGCTTATCTATAGTTAGTGATTTGTAGATAATTTTTTAAAAATGTGGATATAGATAGGCTGGGTTTCTTCCCTTGAGAACTTCATATTCAAACCCTTAGATCACTTATCCATTGGGTAATAACTCTAATTCCCCAAACTCCAAATTCCAATTTAATATTTTGCAAATGAAATGTTTTTTGGAAAAAAACTTGCTGCAAAGTCTTTTCCCCAATTAATTTTCATCCTTCTAACCCTAGTTGTTAATATTGGAATTGCTTATGCAAAAACTTTTAAATTTTATGTAAACAAAATAATCCACTTTATCTTTTCTTATCCTCTCATGGACTCTTCTGCCCAGGAATCTGATATGTGATTTCTTCCTTGTTTCTCTAATTTGGTTAGAATGTTGCCATATATATCTAGCTCACATATCCATTTGGAGCTTATATTTTATCCTGGTAATGATTCTGAGAAAAAGGCAAGCCCAGGGGTAGGACCAAGGTTATATATACATCTTTCAAAGATCATCTCAAGTGACACTTGCCACATGAATAAGTCCTATTTAAAAGTCTCTTGTTACTGACTATTTTATAGTATAATAAAAATTTCCATCTATTTATTAAGTACTTATTCTTCTGATAGGCCATAAACTTGAGATCATGGACTGTTAAATTTTTGTTTATAATGCCCATATAGTAAGCTCTTAACACATGCTTATTGATTAATGAAATAATTTGGTTCAGATTTTAAATCCTCCATTTACTTCTCTATGACTATAAAAGTCATTATCCTTCCCTGGGACTTCTGTTTAAAAGAGGGAAATTTAGTTTGGATTGTTTCTGAGGGTCCTCTCAGTTTTAAATCTTTTGATCATATGAATATTATGAAAGATGGGAGCTGGGCTGCTAAATTGGAGAAGTGCAGATTTTTTCCTGATTTTCAAAAAGAAGATTCCTTGAAATGTAAAACAGAGATAACTTTATTTGATGATCCTTTGATCATTCTTTATTTGATAATGTTTTGTTTTCCCCAATTACATACAAAACAATTTTTAACCTTTTTTTAAAAGAATTTTTTTCTCAAATGTTCTCTTCTCTCTCTTCCCTCCCTCAATTCTGAGATGGTAAGCAATCTGATATAACTTTTGCATGAACAATCATGTAAACATTTCCCCATATTAATCCTTTTTGGAAGAAAACTCAAACAAAAAATGAAGAAAAAGTGAAATATAGTATGCTTTTGTCTGGATCCACCAGTTCTTTCTCTGGAAGTAGATGATATATTCCATTATGAGTTCTTTAGGATTGCCTTGGAAAATTGTAATGCTGAGAATAGTTAAGTTATTCAGAGTTGTTCATTGTACAATATTGATATGATTGTGTGCAATGTTTTACATGTTCTGCTTATGCCACTGCATTAGTTTGTGTAAGTCTTGCTTTTTTTTCCTGAACACCTGCTTCTCATTTCTGATAGCACAAAAGTACTCTATTACAATCATATGCCACAACTCACTAAGTCATTCCCCATTTAATGGGTATTTCCTCACTTTTCAATTCTTTGCCACCAAAAATAGAGCTACTATAAATATTTTCATGCATCTGGGTCCTTTCCCTTTATTTATTTATTCAAACTTTTGGGGATATAGACCAGGTAATGGTATTGATGAATCATAGGATATGAATGGTTTGATAACTCTTTGGGCATACATACAAATTGTTTTCTAGAATGGTTGAATCCAAGTTTTATCATTTTTCTTTTCTGTCATAATAGCCAATTTGATAGGGTAGTATTTCAGAGTTGTTTTAATTTGCATTTATCTAATTAATAGTGATTTAAAGCATTTTTACATGACTTTAGTTTGTCTAAGAACTATCTCTTTATATCTTTTGACCATTTATTAGTTGGGGAATGACTTGTATTTTTGTACACTTGACTAATTTCTATGTATTTGAAAAATGAAGCCTTTATTAGAGAGATTTTTTGTAAAAACAACAACATTTTTTCACCTTTATGATTTCTGCGTATTATTCTCCATCCTATTTCCTTCCTCCATTCTCTTGTGTATCCTACCTCTCTTCTTTCATCCTTGTCCAGCTTCAAAAGTGTTTTGCTTCTGACAACTGCCTCTTCCAATTTGCCCTCTCTTCTATCAGCCCACCATTTTATTTCCAGCACCTCCTACTTTCCTGTAGGCTAAGATAGATTTCTCTGTCCAATTTAGGGTATGTTTATCTCTCTTTGAACCAATTCCAATGAGTATAAGCTTTAAGTGCTTCCCTTCCCACTTCCCTCATCTTCCCCTCCTCTGTAAAGTCTCTTTTCACCTCTTTTATAAGATAATTTAACCCATTATACTTTTCCCTTCCACCTTTTGCAACGTATTCCTCTTTCTCACCCCTTAATTTTATGTTTTTAGATATCATTCTATCATATTCAACTCACAACCTTGCCCTCTGTCCTTCTAACTGCTCTGATAAAGATAAATTTGTTAGGAGTTATAAGTATCTTCTTCCCATGTGGAGATGTAAACAGCTTTACATTGTTGAGTCACTTATGATTTCTCTGTCCTATGTATATTTTTATACTTCTCTTGAGCCTTGTATTTGAGAGTAAAATTTTCTATTCATCTGTCTTTTCATCAGAAATATTTGAAAGTCCTCTTTTTCACTGAATGCCCATTTCCCCCCTGAAGGATTATACTCAGTTTTGCTAGGTAAGTGATTCTTGATTATAGTCCTAGCTCCTTTGCCATTCAGAAAAATCATATTCTATGCCCTCTGATTGTTTAATATAGAAACTGTTAAATCTTCTATAATTCTGACTATGGCTCCATAATATCTGAATTATTACTTTTTGGATGCTTAAAATATTTTTTCTTGACGTTGGAGTTCTGGAATTTGGCTATAATATTGCTAGTTTTAATTTTGCGAGATCTATTTCAAGAGATGCTTAGTGGATTCTTTTTATTCCTATTCTACCTTCTGTTTCTACAATATCAAGGTGGTAATTTCTTGAAAGATAGTGCCTATGTTCTCTTTTTGAAATTTTCCCAAATTACATGTAAAAACAATTATCAAAAATTTTCAAAGAATATTGATTCATGAGTTCTGCCCTTCCCTCTCACCTTTGTAACTCCCTCCCCATGTTGAGATGGTAAGCAATCTCATATAGATTTTACATATGTAATGATGTAAAACATTTCTACATATTAATCCTCATGTGGAAGGAAATTCTATAGAAAAAATAAAGAAGTGAAAAAAGTCTTCTTTCTAGATTCAGACTATCAGTTCTTTTTCTCTGGAAAAAGATGGCATTTTTTTTTATCATGAGTCCTTTGGGATTGTTTTGGATCATAGTGTTGCTGAGAATAGCTAAGTGATTCACAGTTTCATTGTACAGTATTCCTGTCACTCTGTACAGTGTTCTCCTGGTTCTGCTTATTTCAATTAGCTTTAGTCCATGTAAGTCTCTCTCGGGCTTTCTGGGCTCCTTTTGGTTCTCATTTCTCATAGTGCAGTACTCCATTACAATCATAGTCATTTCCAAGTTGATTCATCCATTTCTCCATAGTTCCCAAATCCTTGCCTCCACAAAAAGAGCTATTTTAAATATTTTTGAACATATAGGTCCTTTACTCTCTTTTTAAAAAAAATTTCTTTGGGATACAATTCTAATTATAATATTGCTAAGTCAAAGAGTATGTACTATTTTTATAACCCTTTGGGAATAGGTCTCAATTGTTTTCCAGAGTGATTGAATCATTTTACAACTTCTCCAATAGTACATTACTGTCTCAATTTTATCACATCCCTTCCAAGTTTTGTAATTTCTCTTTTCCATCATAATAGCCAATCTGATCAGCACAGGGTAGTATTTCAGAGTTGTTTCAATTTGCATTTCTCTAATTAATAGTGATTTAGAGGATTTTTTTTCACGTGACCATAGCTAGCTTTAATTACTTTGTCTGCAAACTACCTGTTCATATCCTTTGACCATTTATCAATTGGGAAATGACTTATATTCTTTTACATTTAACTCATTTCTCTATGTGTTTGAGAAATGAAGCCTTTATTAGCGAAACTTGTAATATATTTTTGCACCCTTATGATTACTTTGTATTATTCTCCCTCTGTTTAGTTTTCTACTACCACCTCTCCCAATTTGTCCTTGTTTCTATCAGCCATACTTGCTTGCCCCTACCTCCCCCCCCAATTTGTTTATCCTCTTCTCTTCATACTATCCTATAGAGCAAGATAGATTTCTTTACCCAACTGATTGTGTATATTTTCCCCTTGTTGAGTCAATTCCAATGTGGGTAAGGTTCATATACTCCCTCTCCATCTCTCCTATATTCAACTCCCCAGTAAAAGCATTTTCATAACTCTTATGTGAGATAATTTACCCCATTCTATTTTTCCCTGCTTCCTCCTCCCAATGCATTCCTCCTTCTCATACCTTAACTGAATTTGTATATTGTCTTACTGTATTATATTCATACCCTTGCCCTCTGTCTATGTAAACCTATAACTGCTCTAATAATGATAAAGTTTTGAGTAGTTTCAAGAATTAGCTCCTCATGTAGGGATGCACACAGTTTGACCTTATTGAATGTCTTTAGATTTCTCTTTCCTGTTTACCTTTTTATGCTTCTCTTGAGTCTTGTATTTGGGAGTCAAATTTTCTGTTCAGCTCTGGTCTTTCCTTTAGAAATATTTTGTCCTCTTTTTCATTGAATACCCATTTATTTCTCTGAAAGTTTATGCTCAGTTTTGCTAAGTAAGTGATTCTTGCTCCCTCACTCTGTGGAAAATCATATTTTAGGTCCTTTCATCCTTTAGTATAGAAGTGGCAGATCTTGTATTATCCTGACTGTGACTTCATATTATTTAAATTGTCTCTTTTTGGCTGTTTGTAATATTTTCTCCTTGATCTGAGAATTCTAGAATTTATCTATTTTCTTGGAAGTTGTCCTTTTGGGATCTCTTTTAGGAGATGATTGGTAGATCCTTTCAATTTCTATTTTGCCTTTTATTTCAAGAATATCAGGGCAGTTTTCCTTCATTATTTCTTGAAAGATAATATTTAAACACCTCCCTTGATCATGGTTTTTGGGTAGTTCAATAATTCTTAGATTAGGTCTCCTGGCTTTCCAGGCCAGTTTTTTTCCCCAATGAAATATTTGGCATTTTCTTCAATTTTTTCATTCTTTTGACTTTTTTTTTTAATTTGTTTGGAAACAAACAAGTTTCTTGATGTCTCCTGGATTCATTAGTTTCCACTTGCCTAATTCTAATTTTTAAGACATGATTTTCTTCAGTGAGTTTTTGTACCTCCTTTTCCACTTGGCCAATTCTACTATTTTAAAAAATTCTTTTCCTCGACAAATTTTTGTACCTCTTTTCTTTTTTTTTGTATTTTGTACCTCTTTTCCCATGTGGCTAAACTCCTTTTAAGGAGTTATCTTCTGTAGGTATTTATGCCTTTAAAAAATAAATTAATCTTTTCTGTTGCTTTTTTTAGGTATTATTTTCTTCCATATTTTTTGTGCTCCTTTTACCAAGCTGTGGACTTATTTTTCATGATTTTCCTACATTACTCTTATTTCTTTCCCCAATTTTTCTTTGACTTCCCTTATTTAGTTTTCAAGATTTTTTGAGCTCCAGCAATTCTTTTTGGGCTTGAGACTAAGTGACATTTTTATTTGCCATTAGTATTGACTTTGTTGTCTTCTGAATTTGTATTTTAGTCTTGCCTGTCACCAAAATTGCTTACTTTTCCTTAAAAAAAATCCTTTTAAACTGTTTAAAAAACACTTTCCATTTTACAATCAATTACTTAACTGAAAGACAGAATAGCAGTAAGGGCTAGGCAATGGGAATTTAATGACTTGCTTAGGGTCACGCTGTGGGAATAGCATTACATGGTATTAACTCTGGAGATCTATAAGTTTTCAGAACTTGCAAGGTGACATGATCTAAGGAGAGACATGTTTAATATTCTCCCAGCCTGTGCTCTGGTGTGTTAGTGAACACAAGCACTCTTTTCTAACTTGGAATTGTGACTAGGGACCCTTGCTTCCCTGTGACTTCAAGCTCTTGTGTGTTAATGATCCTCCTTGACCTGTGACTATAGCCTTGGATAGTGACCTGGATCTAAATATAGATAATGCAACAGACTCCTGCCCTTAGAATCAGCAAAGGGACCTCTGTAATCTCTTTTTTACCAGTAGTATGATCCCCTTACTGTCTGTAGTTGATTCAACTAGCTCCAAGGCATGTGTTGACTTGCTTAAGTGAGTTTCCTTGGTGATTTTCTCTGTGCTCTACTCCTGCCCTGTTGTTACAGACCCTCCTGACAATCTTTTAAGTTGTTTTGGCCTAAAATATTGTTTCCATCCTTTTGTTGGTTCTGCCACTCTAGAATTCATTTTGAGGTATTATATCAAAGTTATTGGGTGAGAAATTTGGTAGAGATCAAGCAGGTTCATTTATCCTTTCTGCCCTCTTGCCTCCATCCCTTGTTTTGATTATTACTATCAAGGGAAATGGGCATCAAGTTATAAAATTGTGTAAAAGTCCAGAAATTGCAGTCAAGAAGACATTTTCCTGAGATCAAATTTGGCCTCAAATACCTTCTATCTATGTAATCCTGGCTAAGTCACTCAAATCTATTTGCCTCAGTTTCCTCAACTGTAAAATCAGCTGGAGAAGGAAATGACAAACCACTTTAATATCATTGCCAAGAAAACCTCAATTTAGTACACGAGTCATTCATACTTGAAATGACTGAACAACAGCAACAACAAAAATCAAGGGAAGCACAAGACAGAGAATCATTTGCTTGCTAATGATGTTCTTTCCTGTTGTGGAGGAAACTTAGACATAATGCTAATGCCATCATCTCTTAGAACATAACAATGAAAATTAAAATTAAATTAAATGATATCCATAGAAGTTCAACTGGAAAAATTAAATGGGAAAAGGATATTTATTATTCAAACTATGATATGCAATTATATGGACTATGCAGAGAGCATATATAATCATATAATATATTATATAATAATGTCATATAATCATTATATCTTGAAAAGATATTGCAAACAAAGAACAAGAGGATCAGAATTTAAAAGAAGGAAGAGATTAGGCTAGATTAGTTTTCAGAAACAATGTCATTCTTTTAATGATTCCAAGCTCCTTCATGTAACAAAGGCCTATTTTCACAGAATTTGATATTAGGCAATGACCTCAGTGGTTTTTTAGTACAAACCATAGCTGAAAGGGATCTTTACTACAATATACCTGATAAGTAATCATCCAATCTTTTTTTGAAGATCTTCAACAAGAAAGGAACTACAATACCTCAGGGAAGCACATTTTACTTTTGGACAACTTTAAATTTGTCTCTTTGAAACTTTCATCTGCTTTTCCTTTTATTGCCTACAAGTGCCAAACACAAGTTATTTCCTGTTCCACATGAGAATTCTTCAAACATTTGAACACTGCTATCATATTTTCTTTGAATCTTTTCTTCTCCAGGGTAAACCATTCATTTCCTTCAACTTACTTTCTTGTGACATTGATACTCAAGGCCCTTTATTATTCTGTTTGTCCTCCTCTGGATAGTGTTCAGTTTATCAATGTCCTTAAACTTTGATTCTAAGATCAGAACACAATTATCTAAATGAGGTCTGTTGAGGTCAGAATAACAAGGGACAATCATTTTTTTTTTATTGCTGGAAGTGATATTTCTATTAATGTAGTCCTAAATCACATGAACTTTTTTGGCCCCAACATCATACTCTTGCCTTGTATTGAACTAGCAGTTCACTAAATCCCCTAGATCTTCTTTAGCCACACTGCCAACTAACCACACCTCCATAATCTGTGCTTATGAAGTTGATTTTTTTGGACTTAAGTATGACTTTATTCCTATGAAATTTAATTTTAAAATATTCAATTTATTTCCCTCAACTGTCAAAAATGCTTTCAAATCCTTTCTCTATCATCTAGAATATTAGTTATCCCCTCCAGTTTTAAATTGCCCTCAAATTTGGTGAGCAGGTCATCTATGCTTTTATCTAAGTCACTGACAAAAATGTTAAAAAAGTACTGCCAAATTCAGATTGTTTGGACACTCCATTGAAAACCTCCTGCCAAGATGATATCAAACCAATAGTAGCTACTCTTTCAGTTCAGCCATCCCACAAGTCCTGTATCCATGTATGTGTATTATTTGTCTTGTTCATATCTTTCCATTATTCCTTATTGTGAAATAAAAGATAATATTTGTAAAGTGCTTAGCACAGGGCTGGGATACAGTAGGTAATAAATTCTTGTTCATTTGGCCTACCCTTTCCACAAAAATATCTTGAGATATTTTAATAAATACTCCAGTAAAATATAAGTAAATTATCTGACCTCTCATTTTCATACTTTCAAAGGAGAAATAAGGTTAGCTTGTTGTAACCTCTTTTTCATGAAGTCATATTCACTCATTCAAATAACCACCTCCCTTTCTAAATTTTTACCAGTCATGTCATTTCCTTTAGATTTCTCATGAATCAAATGTAAGCCTATATGTTGTGAACATTATGCTATTTTCTATTTAAAAAATTGGAATATCTGAACCTCTTCAAACTCATATTTCTGTCATGTTCTACAATCTTTCAAATATTACCAATAGCAGCTCAGGATTCACATCCATCAGTTCTTTACCAGAGGGTAGAGTTCATCTAAGTCTAGTGATTTGAATTTACCAAGGCAATTTTGGGTCTTTATTGATATAGAGAATCAGTTCTCTGTAAATGATTTATTTTTGTTCATTTCCAATGGAAAGGTCATTATCTCTAACAAAGAAAATAGAAACAAAAATAAAAATGAGCCATTTTTGTTATGCTTATGCATTATCCTTATCTTACTTACTCAAGTATAAGTCTCTATTATTTTTCTGATCTTCCTTTCCCTTGCAAGAAAATTCAAAGGTGCTCTTCTCCCTTTTAAAAATTGTTATCTCTCATTCCTATACCTGCCATCTCAAGCTTTAGTAGTAATTTCTGAAATTACTCTTTACAGCAAAATGTTATATTTCTATGTTCATTCTCTGCTATTCACCCTTGCTTTCACTTTCTGCATATTCATTTTTAAAAACTAATTTGATCAGAGTTCCCTATTAGTGCAACCATATCAGTCTTTTTGGACTGTGCACCACCTTTGTTTTTCTTCTCTGGAATTGATTTCCTTTGTATCTTCATATTTCATATAATTATAGATTTAAAGCTTAGAAGCATCACATAGGTCACAGATCCCTCAGGAAACTGAGACTTGGAGACATTAACTGACTTGCCTGTGATCCCACAATTATTAAGTATTAGACATGGAATTTTATTCCAAGTTCATCAGGCTCTAGTGGTTCTTATTCTTAAGAAATTCTTAACCTTCTTAATTTGACCTCCCCTCTAGAATTTTAGTGCATTGGATCCTAACTACTTCTGAACTCTTTGAAATCCTTTCTTTACACATATAAAATATACATCAGACTATGTCAAGCTTCTGTCTTTACTATTAGAAACTCTATGGAGAAATGGTCATGTTCATTTTCCCCTAGAGTTCCCATCATTTCTACCCAAGTAACCTTGGCTGCAAGGATCTGATAATATTGTTTCCTCTTCTTGGTTCTTTCAATTTTTGAAGGGTAAAATTATCATTTAAGCAAGGAGAAAAGCCATTAGCTGTTTTGCTTTGGAGAGAGGAAGGGTGGGAGAGGGAGAGAGAGAGAGAGAGAGAGAGAGAGAGAGAGAGAGAGAGAGAGAGAGAGAGAGAGAGAGAGAGAGAGAGAGAGAGAGAGAGAGAGAGAGAGAGAGAAACAGATACCTTTATTATTCAATCCCCCTGCTGCTGTTTTGTGCCAGGCTTGTGATCTGTTTTCCAAAGCTCTCATTTATCTACTCTTCCTATCTAGGTGGTCCAGTGACAGGATAATTTGTTTTTCTCTCCAATGACCTCCAACCAGATGTATTCCATAGAGTGTATCTCTTTGGTCCTGGTTTTCACCACATGAGTATATATATTTTTTAATATTCCCCCCACTCCATCCTATTATTTGACTAAGGACTACCCATGTAGACCCACAGTTAATTTGTAGTTTTCATCCTAACAAGTCTCAGAAATAGCTTTAAGATTAAATTTGCTTCCTTTTTGGACCACTGTTCTTGCTTGCTACCCAAACTTTGGACATTTGTATTTCAATGCTTGAGGAATGAGGTTTTACTACTGGTTCCTTCCTTGGTTTTATTTTCTTGGAACTAAGGGTGTCTCAAATGTGTTTTCTTTTTTCATTATAGGTACTTTCTATGTTATCTAATTTGTTGTATAGACAAATATAACATTGGAGGCAGAAAAGACATTATTCTATGATTAAATTTGTCAAATTTATGATAATCAGCCTTTAGGTATACTCCACCTTGTTCAGGAATCCCTTTTAGCCTTAGGTGAGAAATCCAAACACTGAGCTATAGTTTTCTCAGATTTTAGCAAAACATTAGGTTAAAGAGATTTCATGTTAGTCTTATTTTAAAAAAAGGATAGATGTAGGCTATGATATAAGACATTTAGATAGATTTGGAATTTGAGATTGGCCAGATTAAAAATAAGTATTCATTAGGGAAAATGGGAGGAAGAGAAAACTAATGCTTTTTAATTGGAAAAAACATTTTAAAAAGGAAAAAGTACTCATTACTGATTCAATATCAATTTTGTAGGTCTTAAGTGCAGTGCCAAGTGACATATATTTGGCTATATGCTATGTACCATCATAGAATAATATATTTTATGACTTTAGAGGACATTTAGTGTACCGCTCATCATTTTCATCAATAAAGAAAACTGATTCCTAGATATTTTTAAGGATTGACCAAGATCACATTGGCAATCAGTGATGGTAACAGAATTTAAACCCAAGCCCTCCTATACAGATAATACTCTTTTCCACAGCATTTCCCTTGTATTACTTACTCTCTCGTTTTTTCCTCCATTTTGACTCCCTTAGTGAACTGGTTCAATTCTACATTTTCCATTTCTTTTTACTTTCTTGCTCCCTTATCCTATTGTTGATCTTGTCAAGTTGCCCACTTTCAGCCCTGGTTTACTCCCACCATCTGCTGTCTTTGCTTCTCATGTGCTGTTAAATGACACTGTAGAAAATTCTGATAAATGGATACACTTCAAATTTATATTACTATTAAATAATCTCTTGGCCCCCAGTATAGCTAACCATTACTTTTATGCCTTCCTAATTGACTCACTTTCTCATTCACAATAGTGTTTTTTTCCTCTAAATCTCCTTAATCCCTCTCTAAGACTTCCAATGAAGCCATTAATTAAGGACTTCCTCTTCTCATCCTACTCAACTCAACTCTTACAGATGTCTGCTGCCATTATCTTTGCTATCACTTCTATTTCATATAAGTGAATAGTTCTTGTTGGAGAAAGCTCTTCAACTTGCAGAACTGATTCTATTCCACTTTATCTTCTTTATAATAAAACTCTATCACCCTCATTCCATTCCTTATTTTTATTCTTTCCTTTTAAATTCCCCATTGACTGTTCATTCCACACCACCATCCACAAAGCCTTCCTCCCTCACCTTATCCATCCATTTATCTACTCGGGCTAACCTCTTGAGAAGACTGTGCATAATAGGTACCTCTATTCTTTTTTTCTTTTTCTTTCTCTTTCTTACTCTCTTTTTAACTCGCTAGAGCCTGGCATCCATCCATCCTTATCAATCAACTGAAACTGCTTTTTCCACAGTTACTAACAATCTCTAAATTGCCAGATTTTATGACTTTTCTCAATCTTCCTTCTTGATTTTTCTGCAGTTTTTGACATTATCAATTATTCTCTTCTCCTTGATATTCTTTACTGCCTAGGTTTTTGTTAGCACTACTCTCTCTTGGTTCTCCTACTACAAGACTCACCACCAATTGAAAAAGGCATGAAGACATGAAGCAATGAAAGCTTGCAGAAGAGTGATGGCAGTGTCAGAGGAGAGAAGTGAGTGTTTCTGAGAGATTGGAATAGAAAAATTGACAGCTCTTGACAACTGCTTGGACATGGGTGCAGAGGTTGGTTGAGAGATTTTGAGAAATTTAGTATGACTCTTAGATTGTGAGCCTAAGTGATAGGAGTATAATGTTGCCATATACAGTAACAGAAAAGGTAGGAAGAGGGGAGGTTTTGTGGGAAAGATAATGATAACTCTTTTGGAGTATTGAGTTTAAGATCTCTATTGGACATCCATTTCCAGATGTCTAAAAGGCAGTTGGAAATTCAAGAATGGAGGTCAGTAGAGCCCAGAAGGGAAATGTAGATTTGAATCATTAGCACAGAGATGGTAATTAAATCTATTGGAACTGATAAGATCAAGTGAAGCAGTTTAGAGAGAGGAGAAGAGGGATGAGGACAAAATCCTCAGGAACACTTACTGCTAGAGAGCATGATTTGGAGGAAGAGCAGGCAAAGAGTACTGAAAATGAGTAGTGCTCAGATAGGTAGGAAAAGAACCAGGAAAGGGTAATATCCTGAAAATCTAGAGAGAAAAAAGTATCAAGGAGAAAGTGATCAACACTGTTAAAGGCTGCAGAAAGGTGAAGGAGAATGAAGATTGAGAAAAGGACATTGGGTTTAATAACTCATTTCTGCCTCATGGTTTCCCTGGCTTCCTTAAAGTTACGTTTAAACTCTCACCTTCTAGAGACTTTCCCATTTCTTCTTAATTCTAGTGCCTTCCTTTTGTTGAATATCTCCAATTTATCTTATATATAGCATCTTGACTGGCTTGAACACTAGATGGGATCTAATAAGATTAAACGAAACAGGGATTTATATAAAGGGAGAGGGATTAAATGTAGATTCAATAAGGATTAATGTAATAGGGATGTATTTTGACTTGGGTTAAAAAAATCAACTTTGCAAGCATTTGATAGGGAAGGCATGGTTAGTTAGTAATAAAAAGATTTAGGCATTTAGTGAATAATAAGCTCAATATGAGGTAGCAATATGATATTATAGCCAAAAAAGCTAATGTTATCATGGACTACAGAAGAGAAGTATTGCTTCTAGGAATGAAGAGATGCTATCCCTGGGGGACAATGTCCTAGTCCACTAGGATTAGGTGGTAGGTTCTAGGGCATAGTTCACGAGGGATATCGATCAACCACTATACATTTATTTTGTGCTATGTGCTTACCACACAAGGTGCAACCCAATAGAGTCCTGGGCCTAGTCTCAGGAAGATTCATCTTCTTGAATTCAAATATGACCGTAGACATTTACTAGCTGTGTGACCCTTGGCAAGCCATTTAATTCTGCCTTAGTTTCTTCATCTGTAAAATTAACTGGAGAAGGAAACGGCAAATTATGCCTGTATCTTTGCCAATAAAACCCCAAATAGACACACATGACTGGAAAAACCACTCAACAACATATCCCGGCACTGACAACCTTCAAAAGAGAGAAATTACTATGCCCAAAGGGCTAAAAAAACATTCATAAATGCTCTTTGAGTCAGCAATACCATTACTAGATCTATATCCCAAGGAAATAAACAAAGGAAAAGAACCTATATGTACAAAAATATTTATAGTATCTCTTTTTGTGATAGCAAAGAATTGGAAAGTAAGGTGATGCCACCAATGGGGGTATAGCTGAGTAAGTTGTAGAGCATGAGAGAATCAACCTTTGTACATTCAGTAGAATCAAACTTTTGATTGACTCAGTCTTCCAGAAGAAACTGGAGTCCCAAGTTCAAATTTTAGGGTTTTTTTTAGAGTCATAGGATCATTCATAAAATTAAACTCTGATTTAATAGCCTCTAAGGAGGCCTTTTGTTTTTCCATTTTGAGACCTAGGTACTGGGGGCAGAGTCTATAAATTAAAAATAAATCATAATATTCTCAGAACACACTCTGATCTCAAGTAATGATATGCCAGCAAAGCCAACAAATTCATTTGTAGAAGAGAATTAGGCTTACAAAAAAATCACAATCCACAGGAGACACACTGATAATATATGAAAATGATAGAGGAGTAAAAAGAAGACACCTTTTAACTATTTAACTTAGCAATCAAATGGGAGGAAGTAAAGAGTAAGCAAATTCACCAGATACAAGTTTCACAAGATTCATTGATAACTTTCCTGCCACATCTCCAAAGGAATAGCAAAAATTTCACAGATGGTGTAAATCAATGGATTATTGCTTGTATTCATTACTGGGTGCAAATTGAATCATTGTTTATGTCTTAAAAATTAGCCCAGAAGATGGTCTTTCCATTAGAACATAAGGACTCTGTTCTTTATCACAAGGTCAGAAATCCAAGGTAGAGCTGGAAAAAGATCAGCTCTTGCAAAAGACAGTCATCTTGAATATAAGCTTATAGACCTTGAGGGAATTCTTTGGGAATGCTTTTTTAGGTTTGAAAAACATCTGGATAATTCAATTCCTCTCCTGGGAAATATGGAAACAATTTATTGTATTATTTCACAAAACAGAACAGAGTATTCTTTTTGTTATTGTTATTGTTTTGTTTTATTTTTTTTGCTGACGCAAATAACAAAATGGCATGAGGAGAAGGCATTAGGAAGGAAAGGGATTTTTGGTGGAGAAGATGTAAGAACAGCTGCATAGTTTTGGTTGAAAGAAAAAATCAGCTTCTGGGATAATGTGACTTTTTCCTTTTCTTTTTTCTTTAGCTACTTCAAAGGAACTCCTTGTCTGACAAGTTAGGCATTCTATTTTCTACTCAATTACTCAGAATTGAATTTTAGCTCTCCAGTTTACTACCTATGTAACCTTATCTAAATCGCTTAACCTCTCTGGGCTTCATCTATAAAATTATCTTCATCTATAAAATGAAGTGACTAGGTCAGTAATTGGCAACCTTTTGAGCTTGGTGTGTCAAAATTCACCAAAAAATTGAGCATAACTCGGGTGGTATGTCACTTTGAGAAAAAAACAAACAAACATAATTTCATGATATTTATAGTTTAACAAAAATGTATAATTGTAATATATAACTTTAATTAATCAAAAACTAATTATTTAACTTACCAGCTTAGTGACTTCTTTGTTCATCTGTCAATTGGTTACTTTTGTTGGTCTTGATATTATTTAACTTGTGTGGGATGCTGTGAAGTAAGATAAGTGAGGGGGAGGGGGAATTCTTTAACTAGACTGTCTATCAGTGACTTTTTTGTTGCTGAGTTTCATTAGCTAAATCTTGAATTGAAGGTTGGTATTTTGTAAATTTCAAGCCCAAGCAAATGCTACTAACTTCATCTGTCAAACTGTTTCTTTTGTTGGTTTTGATATTATTTAACACTGAGAATAAGGTCTTCCAAAAGTATGTAGAGGGAAAAATTGTGAGTAAAGCCATTGCTATATTTTTCAGGGTGCTAAAAAGGTCTGGTAATCAGTTCCAGGCACTTCTCCTTTGCACATGGGCCTGAACACCACCCAGTCTTCCACCAGTGTGGCCCTACCCTGCCCCTCCCCAGCTGGCTGGCCAGGGGGCACTTGAAAGCAGTGGCTGCCACCTGCCAGCCTGCCTGCCTGCCCACACACTCCTTCCACTTGTGTGCTCCTCCTCCCCGCCTCTGTGGGAGTCCCATGTGCCCCAGGGGCCTGGTGTGAGCGCTGCTGCCCACAGCTTGCTCCCTGCCCCTGTGGCCAGTGCATGGAGCAGCCTTCTCACCCTTTCTCCCTCCCCCTTCCCCCACCAGCCAGAGCATGGCCAAGGCCAGGACCCTGGGGGCACAGCTCCCCAGGTGACTCCTCTGGCCCAGAGGCATGCTGAACCCACATGCAGTCATGTATCATCAAAAATGGCTATGTGTGTCAGTGCTGACACACGTGTCATAGGTTCGCCATCACAGGACTAGATGATTTCTAAGATCTTTTCCAATACTTCTTCTATATCTCTTGTAACCCTAATACTTACACATATGGATTTATAATACCTAAATATTGCTTGGAATATAGAATTTCTAGTGGAAATTTTGTAAAATCTAAAGGTTTCCAGGCAACATTGAAGGTAAAAGAGCCATTATGTTATCTTAGCCTCGGGTTTATGAACTTTAAAAATATAACTGTATTTCAATATTCCTTTGTGATCCTATACATTTTATTTTATGTCTTTAATAACTTTTTTTAGGTGAAGATGTACACATGTATATACGCACCACAAAGGTTAAGAACTCTTGGTCTAGAGCATCCATTAACTAGAATTGTTTACATTCTAGTGGAATTTAAGCATTTTGAGATCACTTTTTATTTCCTTTTTGTCACTGAACATCTAGAAACTAATAGTTTCTGGAACATAGAAGAAACTTAAAAGAATGGTGAATTGGATTGATTTTTTGTTTTTTGTTTTTTGTAATGCTAATGTGAGTTTGAGTCCCAAGTTACATAGTCCTGAACTTTTAGCCTAATAATGAGAGAAGCATTAAGTTGAATTTATATAGGTCCTTTCCCACTAAATATGCATTCTCATGGATTTGTAGACTTCTAGATAGAAGGTGAGAGCCCTAAAGGACCTCAAACACATAAGAATAAAGTGAGGAAGAGTGCTAATTATTTTTTCTAATTTTCATTTTAATTATAAGAGAATTTACCAATCTACACAAATAAATTAGGAAAACTAAGCAGAACATAAACAATTTTGGGGGGAGCTCTTTTTAAAATTTATAATGATGTTAATATGAAACCCTTAGTATGTGCAATTTTCATAATGGTTATTGGGTTACAGTTGAAGTAGGTATAAATGGCAAAACTCTTTAGCAAATGATGGTAATTAGAATTATCCTAATAGACAAATCAAGAATTTCTGGGGTTAGTGTTGGGGTTGAAGGTAGCAGTCATTCTACTTCTCTGAATTACAGAAATGCCAGAACCTGGAGTCGTACAACTAGTACAACTCAAATATTAATAGCAATTTTAGGTAAGTGATAAAGTATCACCTTTGACAATGGAAAACTCATTGCCTATTGAGGCAGCCCAATTTTACCTTGTCTTATTGGCAGTTAGAGTTTAGGATATAGATTATTGCAGTCAGGAAGAGCTACTTTTGAATTCTGCCTCAGACACAGACTGGCTGTGAGATACTGGGTAAGTCATTTAACTTCTTAGCCTCAGTTTCCTAATCTGAAAAGGGAAATAACATTAACACCTACCTCTGAGACTTGTTCTAATTATCAAATGAGATAGCATATGTAAAATGCTTTGTAAATCTTTAAGTGCTATATGAATACATAGATTTTTTTATTATTATTATTACTTTTAGTTCTACTTCTTTGGGTTCAAGGAAAACAAGTCTAATCCTTTCCCTTATAATAGTCCTTTAAATATTAGAAGATACTTTTCTCCTTCCAGCTCTCATCCTAAGCTCCTTCTACCTCCTTTTCCTAAGAGAGGAGTCTGTCCTATTTGGTTTCTTTCTCCTTTCTGTCAGCAGGCTTGCTCTTTGGGATCCTTTTGCACTACCCTAAGTCAAGTTAGCTTTAAGTCCTCATTGCCTTAGGGTTTGGCACCTGGGGGCAATTGCAATGCTTCGGTTATATATGTGTGTGGATCAAGGTTTCCCCTCACCAAAAAGAACAAATACTGAAGGATTAGATAAACTCTCTCCTAGCTGGGACTGGATGCCTCTGTACTGCCAACGGGCATCATCACTTAGTTGTCTGGTGAGGAGTCAGGGCTACCTGAAGAAGGCCCCCTCCCAGCTTTTAGGGAGCCATATTTCTATGTGAATGGGGAAAGAACTGTTTGGTTTCAAATGTCTTTTTAGAAATGACAATGCAGCCAAACAAGCAGTTTTTGATTTTATAATTGTATATGAATGTAACCAGACAACAGAGGAGTGACATGAAGGATTAGGACTGTGAGAGAACACAAATGAAAACAGATCCTTGGAATTTTTAAATCTAGCAATCATGTTAAGGAACTGAGTTTTGTTTGTTTAATTTGGCATTTGAGAGTTCAACTGCAATTTTGTCACATGACTTTTGTTGAACTTATTTGGTGGAAACTGGGTGATGGGGAAGTTGGGGGTTGGTACTTGAAAGAAAAATGCTTATTTCTCTCCAGAAACCCAAAGACTTCTCTGTGATTTGAGGACATGAGAAGGTGCCAGTTCCATCCCAGTAAATTTTCTGAGGGCTAACAATGGAGCTGGATCAGTTAAAAATGTTTCCTCTCACTCTCCCAAATTATGAATTATATATGGAATTCTTTCCCCCTCGTTTCCCTCTTCTTAGTAACCCGGCCTCTTTCTTTTCTCTTTTTTCCTCTTCTTTTCCCTTTATTCACTTTTGTTCTTCCCCCTCCCTCCTTCCACATCCTCTGGAATTCTCCACCCTATTTGTGGGGCAGAGAGGGGACAGTCCCAGCTGCACATTCACAGTCTTGTTGGCAGCTTTATGTGTTCAAGATGTCATGAACTTTCAAATTCCTGAGTGGAGACTGACTGGCAGCAGCAGGAATTTCTTGCTTTGGAGAAGATAATCAATGAAAGGAAGATGAATGCAAGCTCTGGCATCAGGGGTCAACCAGAATCCTTTGGAATCACCCAAGCTATCTCATGAAGTAGTTCCTGACATCAGCGACTATGAAGGTGTTGAAAAAAGCTTCTGCCTATGATCTGATTTTGCCCTGTTTCCAGTCACAAAATGCCTGAGGGTGACTCTCTGCCTCCTTAGCCTGTGGCTGACTGTCTTTGTGTCCCTGGCTTTCTCTATGGACTGCTAACAACCTCTCCCATGATACTAATAATCCTGCATTCCTCTTCCCCTCAAGAACCCCAGATTGCAAACCCTCCTTGCCTCCACTGAAAGACCCTTTATTAGTACTATTTTTATGGTCTTTAATTCAGGTTGACAGAGGATCAGCCAGGAGCAAGGATACTCAAGTCAGACTAGCAGCCTGGATTAGCCCCTGCCACAAGCCAGCATTCACAGTGCTCCCACCATATGTAGACCTGAAGTAACCCTTTGTATAGGGGGGGCAGCATAGGGCAAAGGAGCTCAGACCCTAGTAGAGGCTGTTATCTTGCTCTGGCACTCAGAGGGGAGCAACTGACTTTGGAAGAGGGGGCAGTGGGCAGAGTTGAAAGCCCAGCAAGCTCTGAATGAAAGGGGGAGAAGAAGTAGGGAGTAGAGATATGGGCCCCATTGGTACTGACTGAGGGACAACGGATGCAGATGAAGGACTCAGTGGGAATGGACAGCAGGAAATGGACATAGGCTTGGGCCTGAGTGACAGCAGAAAGTTGAGCAGCTTCCCACAGCAGTGTGTGTAATTTGAATCCGTTACCCTAAAAACGACAATCCCTGGCAAAACTACAATTCCCAGCACCCTACTCTCTTCCTGTTGTTATTGTGCTGATGTAGACAGTAGAGAAATTCAGTGGAACTCAGTCTCTTGGCCTTGTTTCCTTCCTGTCTTGGCTTTGGTCGAGGGCTTTTTGAGCATGGTTCTATTTTGTCAGATAATGAGCTTTATAAAAATAATACTTGAAGTATTGGACATTAATTTAACTCCTACAAATGGTAGACTAATCTTAGAAAAGCAGGCACTGGAATGCATAATAACAAAAGCAGGTTTATTATAACCCAATGCTAACTGTAATTGATGTAAAACTGATTGTTCTTTCTCCATTGCTGACAGTATAAAACCCTATAATGATTGTACAACTCCTCCCAAAGGAGGGCTTAGGGGACAAAAAGATGGTGCTAGTGTCAGGGAAGAAGTCTTGTTTTCTGGCAACAAGGAAGAGGTGAAAATATCTAACTAACCTTCACAGAAGAAAGGGAGAAGAAACTCAGCATCCTCTCATTGGGCAAAGATTTTGTATCCCCCTCTAGCCTTCCTTCAAAAAGTGATTCTAGGAAGTGGAAAGTCCTAGTTGGAAGAAACATGAAATGGGTCATGATACTGTGCAATTAGAATTGATGATGAAGTGTCACTATCTTTGAAATAGCTTTGACATTTCTAGTGCCTTTTCTGCGTAGAGTCACATTTCTTTATAACAAAAGGTTTGGCATCACTCACCTATGACTCCGTTTTTCTGGGTACTATCCCAGAATCATTCTCTCCTCCAGTGAACTGTAACATTGTTTGTTTGTTTTACATTTATTTATTTAGAATATTTTTCCATGGTTACATGATTTATGATCTTTCCTATCCTTCTCTCCCCTCTCCCAGAGTTGACAAGCAGTTCCACTGGGTTATGTATGTATTACTGTTCAAAAACGATTTCTATATTATTCATATCTGCAGTAGAGCAATCCTTTAACATCAAAACCCCAATCATATCCCAATTGAGTTATGTGATAAATCACATGTTGGTCTTCTGTGTTTCTTTTCTTTTCTTTTTTTTTTTAAACATTGTCTTCTGTGTTTCTACTCCCACAGTTCTTTCTCTGGATGTGGATAGTGTTCTTTCTCAAAAGTTCCTCTGGATTGTCCTGAGTTATTACACTGCTGCTAGTAGAAAAGTCTATTACATTCAATGGTGCCATAATGTATCTATCAATATCTCTGTACAGTGTTCTCCTGATTCTACAACTTTCACTCTGCATCAATTCCTGGAGGCCATTCCAGTTCCCATGGAATTCCTCCAGTACATCACAATAATATTCCACCACCATCAGATACTACAATTTGTTCAATGATACCCTCAATTGATGGACACTCCCTCATTTTCCAATTTTTGCCTTTACAAAGAGTGCAGCTGTGAATATTTTTGCACAAATATTTTTCCTTATTATATCTTTGGGGTACAAACCCAGAAGTGGTATGACTGGGTCAAAGGGCAGGTATTCTTTTAAAGCCTTTTGTGCAAAATTCCAAATTGCCCTCAAAGAATGGTTGGATCAATTCACAACTCTACCAGCAATGCATTAGTCCAATTTTGCCACATCCCCTCCAACATTTATAATTTTCCCTTGCTGTCACATTAACTAATCTAATAGGTACAAGGTAGTACCTCAGCATTGTTTTGATTTGCATTTCTCTATAAGAGATTTAGAACACTTTTTCATGTGCTTTTTGATAGTTTTGATTTCTTCATCTGAAAACTGCTTATTTGTATCCCTAGACCATGTGTCAATTAGGGAATGGCTTGACTTTTTTTGTAAATTTGACTTAGTTCTTTATATATTTGGGAGATTAAATCTTTGTCAGATAATTTTGTTTTAATTCCCCCCCCCCCCCAGTTTGTTGCTTTCCTTATAATTTTGGTTGAACAAACTCTTTTTAATTTAATATAATCAAAATCATTCATTTTACATTTTGTAATGTTCTCTGTTTCTTGCTTAGTCTTAAATTCCTTCCTTTCCCACAGATCTGACAGGTATACTATTCTATGTTCACCTAATTATTTAGAATTTCAGTCTTTACATTTAAGTCATTTACCCATCTTGGATTTATATTGGTATAGGGTATGAGATGATGATATAAACCTAATTTTTTCCATACTGTTTTCCAATTTTCCCAGCAATTTTTGTCAAATAGTAAGTTCTTGTCCCAAAAGCTGGGACCTTTGGGTTTATCAAATTTACCCCTAATCTATTCCATTGATCCTCCCTTCTGTCTCTTAGTCAGTACCATATTGTTTTGGTGATCACTGCTTTATATTACAGTTTAAGATCTGGTACTGGTAGGCCATTATCCTTCATATTTTTTCATTATTTCCCTTGATATTCTTGATCACTTGTTCTTCCAGATGAATTTTGTTATAATTTTTTCTAATTCTATGAAAACATTTCTTGGTACTATGAGAAGTATGGTACTTGATAAGTAAATTAATTTTGGTATTATTCTCATTTTTATTATATTAACTCATCCTACCCATGAGCAATTAATATTTTTACAATTATTTAGAACTAGTTTTAGTTGTGTGGAAAGTCTTTTGTAGTTCTGTTCATATAGTTCCTGTGTTTGTCTTGGCATATAGGTTCCTAAGTATTTTATATTGTCTAGGGTGATTTTGAATGGGATTTCTCTTTCTAATTCCTGCTGCTGAGATGTGTTGGAAATATATAGAAATGCTAATGACTTATGTGGGTTTATTTTGTATCCTGCAACTTTGCTAAAGTTGTTGATTATTTCCACTAGCTTTTTAGTTTATTTTTCTAGGATTCTTTAAGTAGACCATCATATCATCTTCAAAGAGTGATAGTTTAGTTTCCTCATTGCTATTGCTAGCTTTTCTAGTGCAATATTAAATATTAGATGTGATAATGTGCATCTTTGCTTCACTCCTGATCTTATTGAAAAGGCTTCTAACTTATCCCCACTGCACATGATACTTGTTGGTTTTAAATATACACGATTTATTATTTTGAGGAAAGGCCCAACTATTCCTTTACTTTTTAGTGTTTTCAATAGGAATGGGTGTTGTATTTTGTCAAAGGCTTTTTCTATGTCTATTGAGATAATCATGTGAGTTCTGTTGGTTTGATTATTGATATGGTCTTATTATGTGGGCGGTTTTCCTAATATTAAAGCATCCTTGTATTCCTGGTAAAAGTCCCACCTGGCTATAGTGAATAATCCTTGTGATAAGTTGAGGTAGTCTTTTTGCTAGTATTTTAAGATTTTTGCATCTATGTTCATGCTCCAACACTGAACTTAAACTACCAGAGGAATAGCCTGAGCCAAATCTTAGTCAGAATAGACATAAGAGGAGGGAGCATGTCAAGAACAGGGATATCCTGCATATCTAAAGTTTTTTTTTTTTGTTTACTACTACATTGGATAAACAGTTGTGATCTGCAAAATATAGTGTTTTTATAGTAGAATTTCATCATATACTTATTCAACATGTAAAAATTCAGCTGTATTTGCTTGATAAAAATTATTATGAAAGAAAAAATTAACTTTTAAATAATGTATGCTATTACAACTATTATTAACTCAATAAGTATAGAGTTTAAAATGACCAGACAGTAAATATATAATCACTCACTGAAGCACTTTTCAAGTGTATTTTCCACTATTATTACTAATTCCTCTACTATTGTTTTCATTTTCTTCTTTAAAGCTTTGGTTTCCATCTCTCTGTTTCCTGACAGCTTACTTAGTTGGGTATTATGAAAAATAAAATTGACAATCAACTCTTTTCATAGCAACAAACTCAGAGCCATCTACTCTGTTATAAATTACTTAAAAAATAGGGACCCTATCCTCTTTCTAATTGCAACTATTTAAAATAGCATATTGATTTTGGGGGGGTGATTTAAGGGATTTTTCAGGGTAATTTTAACTTACAGGATGACTTAAATTAATTTTACTCCCTCCTGCCACTTCCTTCCCTATCCAAGATGTGACTACTATTGGCAGAAATAACTGTCAACTTGCAATTACATTTGGTTTATGATTATTAAGGATAGGATAATTTGAAACTGAAAGGATAATTTTATAGATTTATACTTTTAAATTATGTGTGTAAATTACATATGTTATTACATGTTAAATATTTTTAATCACAGTGCTGAGTGATAATGTAAATAAAATGATAGTTAAAACTTAATGAGGAAAGTTCATCAGTCTTAATGGTGGCTTATTCTCTTTCTGAAGGAAATAAATTGGAAGGGATAAACTTGTGTAATAAAGCACCATTGCATGACTGCACTCATGAATTTAAAGGATGCTCCTTGGCAGGAAAACTATTGGAAATCTTGACAGCATACTGAAAAGTAAAGATATCACCTTACTGACAAAGATCTGTATAGTCAAAGCTTCCCATCCCCCTCCCCCCAGTGGTAATATATGGTTATATGGTTGTGAAAGCTGGAGTAAAAGGAAAACTGAATATATAGAATTTATGCTTTTTAACTGTGGGACTTTTGAGAATCTCTTGGATAGTAAGGTGATCAAATATGTCAACACTTGAAGAAATAACTCTATTGGCAGGACAAATACTGAACTGAAGGTGAAGCTTAAATGCTTTGGCCACATAGTGAAAAGACAGGATTCATTGGAAAAGCCATTGATATTGGGATAGATAGAAGGCAAAGTGAGAAAGGGATGGCAGAGGATGACATGGATAGATATTGTCATGGAAAGAATGAACATAAGCTTGGAAAGAATCAACATAAGCTTGGACAGACTTTGAGAGATAATGGAGGACAGAAAGGTCTGACATGCTGTGGTGTAAACCTTAAAATTTCACAGACCATTCCCTACTTGAAATAATTCCCTACCAGATAGTGAGAACTCTACTTGAATGTGAAAACTCCTTGCTATGGGAGGATCTCTATCCCATCCCTACTTGGGACTGCTTTAGGAGAGAAAACTCCTTGCTATGGGAGGACCTTTATTCCACCCTTACTTAAGAATGCTTTAGAGCAGAAAACTCCTTGCTAAACAATGAAAGTACTTGAAAACCATACTTACAAAGGAAAGGAGTTCTTTGAGCCATGAATTGATACAATGGGATGCTAAGTGCCTATAAAGGTGGGGCAACTTGTAAACTACTTAGACCTAAAAGGTGAAAACTTACTCAGAGGTTTTCTCTTAATGAAATTAGTTGACACAGCAGCATTTTTTCCCTGACTTACTAAAGAGATTAATCTACTCAGCTGTGAATTCAAAATGGGCTGTCTTTTGGAAAACATCTACAGTGATTGGTAGATGGAAGAACTTAGGGGAGGTGACATAGGAGATTTTGCCCTTAAAAATAACATCTCAGAGAAGAGCTGGAACTCATTCTGAAACATTCAGATTGAGGAGGACTCATTTTGAGGAAGACTGATTCTGAAACATTCAGATGGAGGAGGGAGCTGGTGAAAGCAGCTGAGATGATGCTGGCCTGGTGTCACTAGAATCCTTGCTTAGACAGATCTTGTGGTGAGTGTTAAAAAACTGACTGATTTCTCTCTTAAGACTCAGGTCTAGGCCATATTGGCTTGAGGCCCTTCATACTTACTCCTTTCTTACTCTCTCTCTCTTTCTTTGATTACTCATTGTATTATTAATTAAAATTCTCTATAAAACCCTTCTCTATAAATACTTGGGTATTTGAATAATTGGGAATATTTCCCTGGCGACCACCTTATATTTGATTTAAAACCAACACACTGTAGTGAAACATATTTTCTGTGGTCAAATTTA
This sequence comes from Monodelphis domestica, assembly GCF_027887165.1. Taxonomy (NCBI): domain Eukaryota; kingdom Metazoa; phylum Chordata; class Mammalia; order Didelphimorphia; family Didelphidae; genus Monodelphis; species Monodelphis domestica. The sequence goes on along the minus strand of NC_077228.1, from coordinate 223,808,201 downwards.
CTCACCCTCTCTTCTATCTATCACAATTTATATCTTCCACCATTTTCACTCACTACAGTTTAAGACCTCAACCATTTTAAATCTCACAGTGGTCTAAGGAATCACAAAGTTATTGCTATTATAACTATCTGCCAAGACAAACCCAGGAACTATGTAAACAGAAAAAATTAAAAACTTTTCACATAAATAAAAGCAAATATAAGCAACTGGAAAATGCTAATTACCCATGAGTAGGTTAAGCTAATATAAAATATGACAATTCTACCTAAATTACTTTTATTATTATATAGTAATGAAACAAGCAAAAAATTATTCTATAGAGCTAGAAAAAATTACAACAAAGTTAATCTAGAAGAGAAAAAGGTCAAGAATATCAAGGAAACTGATGAAAAATAATATGAATGAAGGTGGAATAGCCTTATCAGATCTCAAACTGTATTATAAAGTGGAATTATCAAAACAATCTGGTACAGGCTTACTCAGGCAGTATTTCTTATTTCACATATTCTTAATTTCTATTTTTTATAGAGTGGTAGATTAGAGGAATAGATTAGGTACAAATACCTAGTAATAAAGGACCATAGTCATTTAGTGTTTGAAAAATTAAAAGGTATAAGATTTGGGGACAAGAAATCATTATTTGATAAAAAAATAAACTGTTGGGAAAACTGGAAAATGGCATGGCAAATACTGGGATAGACCAATGTCATGCGCTATATACCAAGGTAAGACAACAGGTAGACTTCCAAGTATTTTGTATTATTTATAGTTAATTTAAATGGAATTTCTTTTTTTTATCGTGTGCTGCTTGGCTTTGTTGGTAATATATATATACATGCTGATTATTTAGAAGGGTTTTTTATATTCTGTCACTTTAACCACACCATCTTATCATCTGCAAAGTTTAATAGTTTTGTTTTCTTATTGCTTATTCTAATTTTTTTCTATTTCTTATTCTTCTTTTATTGCCATAACTAACATTTCTAGTCCAATATTGAATAATAATGGTGATAATAGATATCCATGTTTTACTTCTGAGCTACTAGCTCATCTCCATTACAGATAATTCTTGCTAATGATTTAGTTTAGATACTACTTATTATTTTAAGGAAAGCTCCATTTATTCCTATGCTATCAAGAATTTTTAAATATGAATAGTTATTATATTTTGTCAAAGGTCTTTTCTGAAACTGTTGAGATAATCATATGATTTCTTTTGGTTTTGATATTGATATGGTCATTTATGCTGATAGTTTTCCTAATATTGAACCAGTCTTCCATTCCTGTTATAAAAGTCACCTGGTCATAGTGTTTGATCCAAAATGGCAGATCCTGTATTATATTGCGAAAATCTCCTTCCTTATATATTTTATTTAATTTTTTGAATCATTATTCATTAGAGAAAAGTGATCTTTAGTTTTCATTCTCTGTTTTTTCTTTTCCTGTTTTAGGTTTCAATACCATATTTGTATAGTAAAAGAAATTTGGTAGAACCCTTTTTTTTTGCCTATTTTCCCAAATACTTCATATAGTATTGGGATTAATTGTTCTTTAAATATTTGGTAGAATGCACTTGGGAATCCATCTGGTCATGAGAATTTAGAGGTAGTTCATTGATGACTTGTTCAACTTCCTTTTCCCGAGTGAGGTTATTTAAATATTATATATATATTTTTTTCTGTCAATTTGGGAAATATTTTTGTAAATATTCATCCATTATGCTTAGATATTCATATTTTATGATATAATTGGACAAAATATTTCCAAATAATTGCTTTAATTTCCTCTTCATTGGTAGTAAATTCACTTTTGATACTGGTAATTTAATTTTCTTCTTTTATTCAAAATAAAATTAACCAATGGTTTATTTTATTGTGCTCCCCCCCAAATGACTTCTAGTATTATTTATTAGTTCAATGGTTTTTGTGCTTTTAACTTTATTAATCTCACTTTTTATTTTCAAGATTTTGAATTTGGGGTTTAACAGAGGATTTTAATTTTATCCTTTTCTAGTTTTTTAGTTATATATCCAATTCATTGATCTACTTTTTATTTTGCTGATGTAAGCATTAAGAAATATAAAATTTCCCCTGAGTACTACTTTAGTTGTATCCCATAGGGGACTTCTGTGTTAAGATTGCCCCAGAGTAGAAGCAAGACTCTTCCTCTCCTCTCCACAGACCAATATAAAGTGCCTCAAAAGGACAAAAAGAAAACCAGATGAGAGAAGGGGCTCCACTGTAGGGCACAGCACTGAAGGTAGGCAGAGTTTGGGGCATTTCCATGCTATAAAAGGGGGCAAAATTTACTCCCACCAAAATGTGAGCTCATCACCCCTCCCCCACTAAACCTATGGGCACCAGAGTCAGAGTGAGTGTGGGGCAACCTCTAGGTTTTCAGGGTGGGGGGCTGGCTGAGGACACCACAGAGTTACCCCTAAAAGCAGTGAGACATGGGACATTAGGGGGCTGAGGAGCATGGAGCTTGGGCACATAAATAAAGCAGAGAGGGGCAGCACACAGCAAATACCACAAAGACTCAAATAATAGCCTCAAGGCAAAAACCTCTCTGTAGCTTGATGCACAGAGAGTCTTCTCTCTTCACTCAGACTTCTGGTTGGGAAATGAAGGAAAAACCAACAAAGCAATGGCCACTATCACACAAGAAATACAATCTATAACTACCCCCCCCCCCAAAAAAGAAACCTTAGACTGGATAATTTCTATTTGGAGAAAAAAACAGACTACAGAGGAGATAGTAGAGTATGACAAACAAGCAAACACATACAAACGTTAAAAAAATGGAAATTAGTAACAAGCTCTTCAAGAAATCAGTCTAGAATTTGGAATAAAAAGATAGGAGAAACTTGGCAAGAAAAGTGGGAAATAGTTTTAAAAAAGTTTAAAGGACAGAATTTCCCACTTGGAAAAAGAAGCCCAGAAATGAAATGAAATGATAAGCAAGTTGAAGACCAGAAATGAATGGAAGCTATGAAAATCAGGATAGACCAAACCAAAAAAGAAAATAAAAAAAAATCATAGCTGAAAACAGTCTTTAAAGACCAGAATTGGACAAGTAGAAGCTAATTATCTCACAAGACAGCAAGAATTCATAAAGAAAAGTCAAAAGAATGACTAAATAGAAGGAAACATGAAATATCTCACTGAGAAAATGATGGACCTGGAAAACCATCTAGAAGAAACAATTTGAGAATCATTGGTCTACCTGAAAACTCAGAAATAAACAGAAACCTTGACATCATACTATAAGAAATTATACAAGAAAACTGCCCTGATGTTCTTCAACAAGAGGGTAAAATAGACATCGAAAGAATCTATAGATCACCCTCTACATTAAATCCTCAAAAGACAACATGCAGGAATGTAATTGCTAAATTCAAGAATTTCCAAGGTAAAATATTACAATCAGCCAGAAAGAGATAATTCAGATATCAAGGAACACCAATCAGGATTACACAGGATCTGGCAGCCTCCATTCTAAAGGATTATAAGGTTTAGAATATGATATTCAGGTAGGCAAGAGAATTGGGCCTACAACCAAGGATCCCCTACCCATCAAAATTGACTACATACTTCCAGGGGAAGGTATGGGCATTCAAAAAAAAATAGCAGATTTCAAATATTTGTAAAGAAAAGACCAGAACTAAATGTAAATTTTTATATCCAAATACAAAAACCAAGAGAAACATAAAAAGATAAATAAGAGATGAGGAAAATTTTTTTCTTTAAGGGCTTCAATATGGTCAAATTGTTTCTATTCCTACATGGAAAAATGTTAATTGTAACTCTCAGAAATTATATTCACTATTATAGTAGTTAGGAGAATTTTTCATAGGCAGAGATTGGGGTACTAAGTGGTTTAAGAAGATATGCAAAAAAGAAAAGGTGGGAAATAGAAGATGGCACCAAGAGAAACTTTAAGGAATCGGAAAATTAGGATAATATATACCACACAAAGAGGCACACAAGATGGGGAGGGGAAGAATACTATTATAAGAAGGAGAGGAAGAGAATGCTAATAGGTGACACTCAAACCTTACTCTCAGTGGAATTAATTCTGAGAGGGAAGAGCATCTAGATCGATTAGGGTATCGAATTCTATCTTACCCTATTGGCATGTTGAGAGGGAAAAAACTAAGGAAGGGATTAGGGCAGGGAGTACAAAAAAGGAGGGAAAAAGAGAGGAGGGAATTTGATAGACCCTAAAAAATAAGAGGGGAATTAAAAGGGAGGGCTGAAAAGGGAAGTAAAATAAGAGTGGGGAATAGGGGGACTGATTAAAAGCAAACCACTAGTATAGAAGGAAATAGTGAAAGAAGAAAGGGCAGAACTAGAAGAGGAAATCAAAATGTTGGGGAATAAACAGGTGGTAATCATAACTCTGAATGTGAATGGGATGAACTCATCCATAAAAACAGAAGCAAATAGTGGAGTGGATTAGAAACCAAAATCCTACCATATGTTTTCTTCACGTTGTATCCCATAAAGTTTGATTTATTGCCTCATTGTTATCATTCTTTTCAATGAAATTGATTATTTCTATGATTTATTCTCTGATTCATTTATCCTATAGAATTCATTTCCAATTATTTTTTCCTTTTTACAGCACTTTTATTGAATGTAAATTTTATAGCATTATTATCTGAAAAAGATATATTTAATATTTATGCTTTTCTGTATTTGTCTGTGAAGTTTTTAAGCCCTAATACAAGGTCAATTTTTGTGTAAATGCCCTGTACTCCTGAGAAAATGTATATTTCTTTCTGTTCCTATTTAGTTTTCTCCTGAAGTCAAGCATATTCAAACTTTCTAAATATCTATTCACTGTCTTGATTTCTTTCTTATCAGTTTTTTTCAGTTAGGTTAATCTGATTCTATTGGGGGAAAGTTGAGATCCTCTACTATTATAGTTTTACTGAATATTTCCTCCTGCATGCTATTTAACTTCTCCTTTAAAATATGGATGCAATACGATTTGATGCATATATATTTAGCAATGATATTTTCTATGATATCTTCTTAGCAAGATATTATTCCCTTCATTCTCTCTTTTTATTAGACCTATTTTTGCTTTAGCTTTGTGTGAGATCATGACTGCTATCCATGCTTTTTCTTTTTTCTTTTTACATTAGATGATGTATAATAGATTATGCTACAGTACTTTAAATTTACTCTCTGAGAGTCTCCCTGCTTCGAATGTGTTTTTTGTAAATAGCATATTGTAGGATTCTGGTTTTCAATACATTCTGCTATCCACTTATGATTTATGTATGAATTCATCTTATTCACATTTATAGTTATGGCAAATTGTGTATTTTCCTCCATCCCACTTTCCCCCGGTTTATTCTTATTTTGTGTGTTTTGCTCATCTTTCTAGGTTATTTTGAGCCTTTTCATTGTATATTAAAGTTTGGCTATGCTCCTAGATGATGGAGATTACTGAAGCTTGGAGCTTTGCTACTGCCTTTTACTGGGTCTTAGAGCCTATGTACTGACTCAGTTTCACCTTTCCCTCTTCTCCCAGTGCATTCTTCTTTCTCATCTCTTAATTATATTTTTGGATATCATCCCCTCATAGCCAGTTTGCGGGCTATATTGCTGGCACACATTAGTAAGGGAGGCCTTGCTCTTGCTATCACTAGCATGGGGTCTTACTGGTCACCTGAATTGTAGGTATAGTCTACCTGTTGGCTTGTTCTGGGTGTAGGGTCTTATTGCTGGTCAGTACCAAGAGCCTTACTAATGGCATGCTCTGGGGGTGGGGCCTCATTGGTACTACAACTGGGGTTGGGGTCTTGCTGGTAGTCTGAGGACAAGTCCTCTCTGCTGGCTTCTGCAGGGTGTCATTTATCTGGTGGCCTACACCGAGGGAAGGGCCATGCTATTGACCTTTATTGGGGTTGGCCCCTCACTAGAGGCTTATTCTGGTGGAGGAACTCACCATTGGGGTAACCTGAACTTGAGGTAGAACTTCATTGGAAGTGTATCTTGTTCAGGCCCTGCACCTGTGGAGGTAGTTTCTACTTCTGGTTTGCTGGGATGTTTGCTCCAGACTGAGTTCCTCTCCCACCCCAGTGAGAGAGACCTTTCAGGATGAGCTTCCAAGTTGTTCTGGGGTATAAAACCACTTCCCTGCTCAGAAATTTGGTAAGAGACATTGTTTGAAAGTTATTTGGGAGTTCTGAAGGCGGAGTCAAGATGGTGGCCTAGAAGGAGCAGAAGTTCAGACCTCTGAAAACCCTTCCTTACCAATCACAATCTGAATGCTCCTAGGGGACTCAAAACCAAACTTAACAACAAGACAGAGCCAAGGAACCCTCCTGCTCGACTTAATACAAAAGGTACACCTCCCGAAAAGCCAGAATCCGAGAACACTCAGGTTTAAGGGAAAGACAGAAGGAAGGTCCCAGGACACGTCATCCTTCCCACCCAGAGCACTGGCATTCCAGAAGCAGCAGGAACTTCTGGGTGGGCAAAGGTGCTGGTCTGAAGGGCAAAGCTTGAGAGCAGGACCGATCCAAGTTCAGAGCATCCAACACAGATGGTGGGGAAGGAACTAGAGAGGGAGCATAGACCTGGCAGCCTGTTCAGAGCTTTGGAGATCCTCCATATTTGCTCCAGCCCTCCAGGAAGTTTAGGACTCAGAGCACACCCAGCCCAACTAAGCTGAACTTAATCCCAACAAAATTCTCCAGAACTCAGGGAAGCCCAGGCTCCACACCCATCCTTATCGACTGCTGAACATTAACCCAATCAAAAGCCTCCAGAGGATGGGAAAACTCAAAACCCCAACAACCCTCCCCCAGAGACTACTCAGAGAGATCTTTTGTTAAAGCTCCGAGAGGGGAAAGTGATAGAAGCCCCCCAAAAACAAAAAAAAATGACAGGAGCAAGAGCACAGACAAATACAGGGAGTAAAGAAGGGGTGAATTTGAGCAAACAATAGAAAAAGAAGAAAGAAACTACAATAGACAGCTTCTACTCAGCAAATGGAATAGAGGGGGAGAGATCAGCAAACAATAAATCAGAAATCCCAGCGAATTGGATACAGGCTATGGAAGAACTCAAAACACAACTAAGAGAGGCTGAAGACAATTGGGAAAAGAACTTAAAAATTAAGATAAGTCATCTGGAAACATAGGCACTTGAACTAAAATGAGAAAACAGTGTCTTGAAAGCCAAAATCAACCAGCTGGAAAATGAGGCAAAGGAGATGAAAGATGAGGTAAAGAGGATGAAAGATGATCTTTAAAGAAAATCAGAACAGAAGGAAAAGGATGAGCAAAAAGCCAGAGATGAAATCCAATTTTAAGAACCAGAATACAACAACTAGAATTAAGTGACCTCACAAGGCAGCAGGACACTATAAAACAAAACAAAAAGAATAAAAAAATTGAGGAAAATGTGAAGCATCTCATTCACAAGACAGACAATTTAGAAAATTGTTCGAAAAGAGACAATTTAAGAATCATTGGACTACCAGAAGACCATGACAAAAGAAAAAGCCTGGACACAATAATACTACAGAAAATTATTCAAGAAAACTGTCCTGATATCCTAGAACAAGAGGGGAAAGTGGAGATTGAAAAAATCCACAGATCACCTCCTGTATTTAATCCCCAACTGACAACACCAAGAAATGTTATAGCCAAATACAAAAATTATCAGAACAAAGAAAATATATTACAAGCTGCCAAGAAGAAGCCCTCCAGATACCACGGAAATACAGTGAGGATAACACAGGATCTGGCTGCATCCACACTGAATGACTGAAAGACATGGAATATGATATTTTGGAAAGCAAGGGAACTAGGTCCACAACCAAGAATATAATACCCATCAAAACTGACTATATTCTTACAAGGGAAAGTATGATCATTCAACACAATAGAAGAATTCCAAGGATTCATAAAGAAAAGACCAGACCTGAACACAAAATTTGATCTCCAAGCACAGAACTCAAGAGAATCATCAAAAAGTAATTAAAAAAGAGGGGGAAAGAAAAAACAAAATAACAACAAAAAAATTTTAAGAGACTCAGTAAGTTAAAATTATATATATATATCCCTGTAAGAAAAGAGGTCATTGGTAACTCTTAAAAACCATTGCTATCACCTGGGAAGCTAGAAGAATTACACTTAGAGAGAACAGTGACAAACTGTATAGGATGAAAGGACAAGATATAAATAGATATAGAGATATATGCATTCATAAATACATATACAGGTGTGTGTGTGTATATATATATATATATATATATACAACCAGAGCTAAAAAAAAGAGGTTAATACTAAAAGAAATGGGAAAAGAAACAAATGGGGGTAAATTTATATGCCACAAAGAAGCTCATGGTGGGAGGGGGGAGAACATCGATACACTGGAAGGGTAAAGAGGTTGGAGATAGGAAATACTCAAACTCTTATGTGCTTTGAAACTGACCCAAAGAGGTAAGAACAATCCAATCCATTGGGTCAGAGAATAGATTTGCACCCTATAGGGGAGTAGAAGGGTAAAAAAGAGACTGGTGGGGAGGGAAACAGTACAAAGGAGGGAGAGGGTGGGGGGGATTTTAAAAAGACTACAGGGGAAAATAAGGGGGGACAAGAAGGGAGGGGGTAGAAAGGGAAGTAAAATAAGGGTGGAAACTAGGGGGACTGACTATAAACAAACATTGGTGTAGAAGGAAATAGTGAAAGAAGAAAAGGCAGGACCAGGAGTAGAAATCAAAATGCTGGGAAATACACAGCTAGTAATCATAACTCTGAATGTGAATAGAATGAACTCACCCATAAAATGCAAGCGAATACCAAAGTGGATTAGAATCCAAAACCCTACCATATGCTGTCTGCAAGAAACACACATGAGGAAGGTTGATATGCATAGGGTGAAAGTAAGAGGATGGAGCCAAATCTATTGGACATCAACTGATAAAAAGAAGGCAGGAGTAGCAATCATGATATCTGACAAAGCCAAAGTAAAAATAAATCTAGTTAAAATAGATAGGGAAGGTAATTACATCTTGATACAAGGCAGTATAGACAACGAGGAAATATCTGTACTCAATATGTATGCACCAAATGGCATAGCATCCAAATTTCTAAAGGAGAAACTAGAGGAGCTCAAGGACAAAATAGATAGAAAAACTATATTAGTGGGAGATCTGAACCTTCCTCTCTCTGAACTAGACGAATCAAACCAAAAAATAAATGAGAAAGAGGTGAGAGAAGTGAATGAAATCTTAGAAAAATTTGAGGTAGTAGACATATGGAGAAAAATAAATAGGGACAAAAAGGAATACACCTTCTTTTCAGCACCACATGGTACATTCACAAAAATTGACCATGTATTAGGGCACAAAATCATTGCAAACAAGTGCAAAAAGGCAGAAATAATAAATGCAAACTTCTCAGACCACAATGCAATGAATATAATAATTAGAGAGGGCACATGGAGAGATAAATCAAAAATTAATTGGAAATTAAACAATATGATTCTCCAAAACTGGCTAGTTAAAGAACAAATCATAGAAACAATTAATACCTTCACTGAAGAAAATGACAATGGTGAGACATCCTTTCAAAACCTATGGGATGGAGCCAAAGCAGTACTCAGGGGGAAATTTATATCCTTGAGTTCATATATAAACAAATTAAGAAGGGTAGAGGTCAATGAATTGGGCATGCAAATTAAAAAACTAGAAAGTGAACAAATTAAAAATCCTCAGATGAAGACTAAATTAGAGATCCTAAAAATCAAAGGAGAAATCAATAAAATTGAAAGTCAAAGAACTATTGATTTAATAAATAAGACTAGAAGCTGGTATTTTGAAAAAAACAAATAAAATTGACAAAGTGCTAGTCAGTCTAATTAAAAAAAAGGAAAAAAAAACCAAATTGACAGTATCCAAGATGAAAAGGGAGACCTCACCCCTAATGAAGAGGAAATTAAGGCAAACATTAAAAACTATTATTCCCAATTACATGGCAATAAATATGGCAATCTAGGTGATATGGATGAATACTTACAAAAATATAAATTGCCTAGACTAAAAGAAGAAGAAATAAATTTTCTAAATAACCCCATATCAGAAAGAGAAATTGAACAAGCCATCAAAGAACTCCCTAAGAAAAAATCCCCAGGTACACACGGATTCACAAATGAATTCTATCAAACATTCAAAGAACAACTAATCCCAATATTATACAAACTATTTGACAGAATAAGCCAACAAGGGGTTCTACCAAATATATTTTACAACACAAACATGGCACTGATTCCAAAGCCAGGCAGGTTAAAAACAGAGAAAGAAAACTATAGGCTAATCTCCCTAATGAATATAGATGCAAAAATCAAATAGGATACTAGCAAAAAGACTCCAGCAAGCAATCACAAGGGTTATCCACTATGATAAGGTAGGATTTATACCAAGAATGCAAGGATGGTTCAATATTAGGAAAACCATCCACATAATTGACCATATTAACAAGCAAACCAACAAAAATCACATGATTATCTCTATAGATGCAGAAAAAGCCTTTAACAAAATACAACACCCATTGCTATTGAAAACACTAGAAACTATAGGAATAGAAGGCCCTTTCCTAAAAATAATAAACAGTATATATCTAAGACCATCAGCAAACATCATCTGCAATGGGGATAAACTCGAAGCCTTCCCAATAAGATCAGTAGTCAAACAAGGATTTCCATTATCACCTTTATTATTTAATATTGTATTAGAAACACTAGCAGTAGCAATTAGAGAAGAAAAAGAAATTGAAGGTATTAAAATTGGCTTTCACTCTTTGAGGATGATATGATAATTTACTTACAGAATCCTAGTGAATCAACCAAAAAGCTAGTGGAAATAATCAACAACTTGAGCAAAGTTGTAGGATACAAAATAAACCCGCATAAGTCATCGGCATTTCTATATATCTCCAACCCAGTTCAGCAGCAAGAATTAGAAAGAGAAATACCATTTAATGTCACCAAGACAATATAAAATACTTAGGAATCTATCTGCTGAGACAAATACAGGAACTATATGAACACAACTACAAAACACTCTCCACACAATTAAAACTACATCTAAACAATTATAAAAACATTGATTGCTCATGGGTGGGATGAGCTAACATAATAAAAATGACCATCCTACCCAAACTTATCTATCTATTTAGTGCCATACCCATGGAACTTCCAAAAATTTTTTTTTTACTGAATTAGAGAAAACCATAGCAAAATTCATTTGGAAGAACAAAGAATCAAGGATATCCAGGGAAATAATGAAAAAAAATAAAAAGGAAGGTGGCCTTGCAGTCCCAGATCTCAAACTCTATTACAAAGCAGCAGTTATCAAAACAATTTGGTACTGGGTAAGAGACAGAAAGGAGGATAAGTGGAATAGACTTGGGGTAAATGACCTCAGCACGACAGTCTATGATAAACCCAAAGACCCCAGCTTTTGGGACAAAAATCCACTATTTGATAAAAACTGCTGGGAAAATTAGAAGACAGTGTGGGAGAGATTAGGTTTGGATAAACCTATATACCCTACACCAAGATAAACTCAGAATGGGTGAATTACCTGAATATAAAGAAGGAAACTATAAGTAAATTAGGTGAACACAGAATAGTATAAATGTCAGACCTTTGGGAAGGAAAAGATTTCAAAAGCAAGCAAGACTTAGAAAGAGTCACAAAATGTAAAATAAATAATTTTGACTACATCAAATTAAAAAGTTTTTGTACAAATAAAACCAATGTAACTAAAATTAGAAGGTAAGCAACAAATTGGGAAACAATCTTCATAACAAAAACCTCTGACAAAGGTCTAATTACCCAAATTTATAGAGTTAAACCAGTTGTACAAAAAAATCAAGCCATTCTCCAATTGAAAAATGGGCAAGGGACATGAATAGGTAATTTTCAGTTAAATCAAAAGTATTAATAAGCACATGAAAAAGTTCTCTAAAAGTGCTCTGAGGGATGTGGCAAAGTAGGGACATTAATTCATTGTTGGTGGAGTTGTGAATTGATCCAACCATTCTGAAGGGCCCAAAGGGGGATAAAGGACTCTCTACCCTTTGATCCAGCCATAGCACTGCTGGGTTTGTACCCCAGAGATAATAAGGAAAAAGACTTGTACAAAAATATTCATAGCTGCACTCTTTGTGGTCGCCAAAAATTGGAAAATGAGGGGATGCCCTTCAATTGGAATATGGCTGAACACATTGTAGTATCTGTTGGTGATGGAATACTATTGTGCTAAAAGGAATAATAAAGTGGAGGAATTCCAAGGAGACTGGAACAACCTCTAGGAAGTGATGCAGAGTTAGAGGAGCAAAACCAGGAGAACATTGTACAACAGAGACTGATACACTGTTGTACAATCAAACATAATGGACTTCTCCATTAATGGCAATACAATGTCCCTGAACAATCTGCAGGGATCTAGGAGAAAAAAACACTATCCTCAAGCAGAGGACAAAGTGTGCGAGTAAAAACACCGGGGAAAGGCAACTGCTTCACTACAGAGTTTGAGGGGACTTGATGGAGGGGAGATGCTAAATGAGCACCCTAATGCAAATACCAACAACAAGGAAATGGTTTTGGAGCAAGGACACATGTGATACCCAGTGGAATAGCGCATTGGCTAGGGGAGGAGGGCCGGAAAAGAAAATGATCTCTGTTTCCAATGAATAATGTATGAAAATGACCAAATAAAATAATGTTAAAAAAAATAAGTGGTTGTAACCAAAGAGCTTTGTAAACCTGAAAGCATTATATAAATAAACTATGGTATTGTTGTAAAAAACAAAAGTTTTTTGGAAGGGAATTTAGGAGAAATTATACAGGCTTCTAGAAGTCTCTCAAAGCCATTTTTAACTCCTTACTTTGAGTCTCCAAAAATTTTCAATCAGTTGGCATTTGTACCTCCACAGCATCTTTTCTCTCTCCCCTTAGAGCAACTTCCCTATTGTAGACCCTCATTACATTTTGCTTGGACTATTGCATTAGCTTCTCATTTCATTTTTCTGCCTTGTCTCTATGACTCGAATTTATCCTTTAAAAATGCCAAAAAATGATTTGCTTAAAGTGAAGCCCTGACCATCTTTCTGTTAGTAAAATCTAATGATTTCCTTTTTTTCTACTAAGGTCAATTATAAATTTCTCTATGCTGAGATTTAAAGCTTAATACAACCAGGCTCTTTCCTATATTTCTAGTCTTCTTCCATTTTATTCTACTCCATCAACTCTGTGATCAAGACATTCTAGCCTATTTGATATTCCTCACAGTAAAGGATGAAATTATGGCTGAGACTGAATGTATAATTAATTTAGGTCACCAAGGATTTTATTTACAAAAAACCTAATGAAAAACCCAAATAATAAATTACCCAAGTCAGGTGCTAAATTTTATGGTGATTTAATTGATATAGTGGAGAAGATTAAGAAGAAGGGAGAAGGAAAGGGTGAAGGATTTCTCCCCCCATCTGGCTGATACTGGGCGGGAAGATTAGAAGATCTAGAAAGTAAGGGTTTGGAGTGTGATGGAGGAAGGAATCAACCTGAACTCCAAAAGGGGCTCAGCTGAGATGCCTGAACCTGAATCAGGTCAAGGACAAAACTCACCACCAAAATGCAGACAAATAACTGCCACTACTGCCAAGATGTCGGAATGCATAGCAAGCTGCCAGCCAGAGTTGCATCTCCAGGGAAAGCAAAAGGGACAGGACATGACGTGCCTTATATGGATGTTTTTACATCACTTTTATGCATCTCATCTGTACCAATGAGGACTTAGCTTGACTTAGGAGAGCCCAGAGATCTGTCCTTTTTTCTGCACATGTCTGTTGAAGGCCATCTCCTTAGATAATTAAATCTTGAGTTTGATTCAGACCTTCAAAATCTTGTTAAACTAAGAAGAGAGGAGAAATGTAGAATTTCCAAGACCTGATTCTGTTATTCCAAGTATCTCTATTGTTATTGATCAGGAAATAGCTAAATCAAATCTTCTAAAGAATGGTTTGATTAGGGTGGAATAGTTTTAAAATTCACATCACACAGGACACTATTTCTTGTTTCTTAACTTTGAAGCCTATGCCTGAATGTTTCTTTCCCCTTTCTCTGCCTCTTGGAATCCTAAATTGTTTTTTTTTTCCCTACAATCAGCTTGAGTACCACCACCTACATGATGCCTTTCTGGATCCTCATCTATCTGCTATTGCCCTCCCTTCCAAATCTCCTTATATTTAGTTTGTGTATTTTCTACATATACTTAGATGTGTGTGTGGTCAGATCTGGTAGAGTATAATCTTCTTTCTTTTTAAATCATTACCTTCTGCCTTAGAATTTATTCTAAGTATTGGTTCCAAGGCAGAGAAGTAAGAAGGGGAAGGAAACTGAGATTAAGTGTGTTGCCCAGGGTTACATAGATAGGAAATGTCTGAGGTCAGATTTGAACCCAGGACTTCCTGTCTCCAGATCTGTCTCTCTCTATTGAGCCACCTAACTATCATAGAGTATAATTTTCTTGAGGGTAAAGATTGTTCAATTGCTATCTTTGTATCTCTAGCATTTAGCAGTATGCCTGGCACATAAGCTCAAAGGTTGCTGAATTGAATTAATTATGAAACAATAAACACAGAAATTTGACTCAAAAAAATTTGTTAAAAAAGAATCTTAGTATTGTCAAGTTTATACTTGAATGTTAAAAAAAACATACAATACAAATCTGTATTTTATTGATTGAGAAAGAGACAGACATAGTTTATTAAAGCTTATTTGTCTAGAGATTCTTCTTTGCCCTTCCCCATAGTGTGGTCTACTAATAACAATCACTTCAGATATAATAAAAATCAGCTTATATTTATCTGGATATAAAACTCATTATAAAATATTTACAGAAAATGAAAAAAATTTAAGAGTAAGAAATGCCAGTTCACCAGGTAGCTGTGAAATAGAGGAGGGAGAGGAAATGGTGAGCAAATAAATTTGCCCAATTCCAGGGCAGCACCAAATTCTGTCAAGGCACTTTTAAAACAGACCAATGAGTTAATGTCCAAATGATCACGATTACTATTCAGTTCCAGGGAGTAGAGCCCTGCCATTGCAATTACCTCTTGGCTGGCACTCATCTACACATCCTGCTGTTTTTACCCCATGCCATGTTCTCTAGCAGCTCAAAATTTGCCCTAGCTTCCACTTCTCATGATTCTTCAATCCCTCCTTCCAGTTGAGGAAAAAACCCCTTTATTGGCCCCTTTGCTGATAAAAAGCTACAATATAATATGGAAAATACACCTAAAAGGCATGGAAATATATAGGAAACTAACACTCCAATTCTATCCCATTACCAATGATATTTGGTATGGGGATTTTACCTGAAATTATCCTTCCTTCCCTTTATCATTTTTATTTTAAAAAATTTCCCCAAAATTTTTAGTTTTATCAGTTACATGTAGAAACAACTTTTGACAATTATTTTTTTATATTTTAAAATTCAGATTTTTCTCCCTCTCTATCCTCCCCCAAAACACTGAATAGTCAGATATATGTTATACTTGTACTTTCATGTAATACATATTTCTATATTGCTCATGTCATGATAGAAGACACACATCACACATACAATCTCATGACAGAAATATAGTTGAACATGGAGTGCTTGATCTGCACTCAGACTCCAACAGTTTTTTTGGCTATGGATAGTAATTCCATCATGAGTCTCTTGTGGTTATCATGGAGACTTGCTTTGTTGATAATAACAGTCCTTTGTAGTTGATTGTCATATCATATTTCTGTTATTGTATACATTGTTCTCCTTATTCTTCTCACTTCACTTTGCATTATTTCATACAAATCTTTTCAGGTTTTTCTGAAATCACCCTGTTCATTTTTCCTTATGGCTCAATAGTATTTCATTACAACCATATACCATTGTTTATTCATTTCCCAAGTGATGGACAAACCTTCAATATCTAATTTTTGACACTTAAAAAAACTGCTTATTCTAATAAAGAGTTCAAC
This sequence comes from Monodelphis domestica, assembly GCF_027887165.1. Lineage (NCBI taxonomy): Eukaryota > Metazoa > Chordata > Mammalia > Didelphimorphia > Didelphidae > Monodelphis > Monodelphis domestica. The sequence goes on along the minus strand of NC_077228.1, from coordinate 223,792,146 downwards.
CAATTGCTATGTAAATATAAAATATACGTTAAAATTTGGATTAACATTTCTGAGATAAGATATGGAATGAAAATTATAAATGTGTAAACATAAAGGGTCATGAGATCTTTTATATAGAATTAGCAGGTCTAGACCTCTAAGGTTCTTCTTGGGGGAGGAGTTTCCATTTTATATTTGTATCCAGTTCCTCTTCAAAATCTCCCAGCTCCTGTTCCTTTGACAACTCTAGGAAGACCTTTATGGGGAAATTGGGGAGGAAAGAGAGGAAAGAGAGAGCAATTTAGTTTCTCTACCACCCATTTAATGAGAAGAGTTCAGAGAATAACAACAAAGATATTATCATTATGGCTAGCAATTGCAAAATGATTTAAGGCTTGCAAAGCACATTATAAACAATATTTTTATCTCATACGACTTACCTATGTAACTGGTACCCATAGTTCATCCTGCTATTTATCTGAATTATGCTATTATGAAAAGCCTCTTAGTAGTAGATGTGTAATTTGTAATCAGGAAAACTTGGGTTTAAATTTTGCCTCCAGCACTAACTGTATAACTATGAGCAAGGCACTTAATTTTTTGAACCTCAATTTTCTTATCTATTAAATGGGGATGATAACATTCCCAGGATCTACCTCTTGGATTCTTCCAAGGCTCAAGTTAAATAACACTTTAGAAACCTTAAAGTATAATAAGAATGCTAGCTATCATCATGTAAGCAAAGAGCTTTGCAAATATTAACATGCTTATGAGTGTCAGTTTTATTATTATTTTCTTCTACTTTTTATTCTCCCTTGATCTGGACAAAAATCATGATAATTTAAAGAGAGATTGGCTGTGATAAAAAAGAGTAGCAGAGCTACTTCTTACATTCATGTCTTCCTCTTTCTAGTGCTTACAGTTACTGACCATAAAAAGTCTCCCTATGTCCCTTTTTTTGTTTCTTCCATGACTTTCCAGAGCAAAAACAAACAAGCAAACAAAAATCTGGGAGTGTAATCTCCAGGAGATTTGCAGATTATTGGTCAGACTATTCCACAAGAGTGAAGCATTTGATGGCTTCTGTAAGTTGTACTTAACTGTATTCAATAAACCTTATGGTCATAGAAAAATGGATTTTATGTGACAAATAAATTAGTGAATAATACAAGCATGTAAGTAAATATATAACATATACACATATAATATTCTTATATACATCCATGAGGAAATAAATTAAATGAGTATATACATGCATGAATGGATGTATAATTGAACAAATATAAATAAGTGAATGAATGAATAATGAATGAAAGAAAGAATCAGAGAAAGAAGAAAAAAGAAAAATATATAAATGTTAGGTTTAATTTGAAAGCTTTTCAGAACTAGATGGCTGCAGGGCAAAAAAATTTCCTATAACTCTTCAATAATTCAAATCTACATTTCATGTTATGCCAAAATAATTCAAACTTGGGTGATTAAGAGTTCCATCTTGTTCATTCATCTGAAGAGATATAGTTTGGTGAAGCAGGCAGCAGATATGGGGTGACCAGAAAGTATCTTTTGTATAATAGGGGAGGGAGTATCTCTATCTCATTGATTGATTAATAAAACAAAAGCATGCTTGTCTGTGATCTTAGGGTAAGAAGAATATTCACCAAACTAGTCACACATAGTTACATGGCAGGGCAGCTAGGTTGCACAGAGGATGGAGCATGGGGCCTGGAGTCAGGAATATCTGGTCTCAGATACTAGCTGTATGCAAATCACTTAACCCTGTCTGACTGATATGTAAGATGACCTAGAGAAAGATATGGCAAATCACTGCATATTTTTGTCAAGAAAATTCTAAATGGGATCATGAAGAATTGGATATAAAGGGTAGCTGGATGATTCAGTAGATTGAGAGTCAGACCTAGAGACAGAAGGTCCTGGGTTCAAATTTGGCCTCAGACATTTCCCAGCTGTGTGTCCCTGAGCTAGTCACTTAACCCCCATTGCCTAGCCCTTACCACTCTACTGCCTTGGAGCCAATACACAGTATTATATACATAGTAAGGGTCTAAAAAAAAAGAATTGGATATAAACGAAAAGACTAAACAACAACAGTTGCATATCAAATAGAAAGTCTTTAAGAAAATAATAAATGTTGTGCTTTGGAAACAATATCTAGTACTGATTCTAAGACACATTAAAGGCTTAAAAATAATATTTAAAAAAAGGAAAAAAAGAAAATATCACACCTGTTCCAAAGTGGACTGAGAGAGACTGTATTCCTCCAGGTTGAAAGTATGCTTAGCTGAACAGGAATGAATTTATGTTAGTAGTTCAAATAGTTTGTATCTAAGTATTTTCCCCCCCAAGTCAGAATCTAGTACCAATAACTACAAATAAACAATATGTCTTAAAATCAAAAGATAAAACAAAAGTCACTATATATATATATATATATACATAAAGTAACCTAGGTAACTTTTGACATTCAAAATAGCTAATTAAAATATATATTATTCAGTTTTTTATGTGTACAACACTGAACTAGACCACCCTTGAGAAATTGTTTAACTCAGCAATAAGAAAGACAAATCCTTCAAGTCATGCAAGGAATGGGTTGTTTCCTCAAAAAATTGTTGCACTGATTCTATTTGGGAGGTTGTCATTGCTCTGTTGAAACCCATTTTTTCCTTTTCTTTTTAGTTTTTTAAGTTTCATGAAGAAACATTTTTGATAGTAGTTTGACATTTTAAAATTCAGATTTTTCTCCCTCCTTTAGTCTCTACACTAAGGTGGTGAATAATTTGTTGCAATATGTTATACCTGTATTTTCATGTAATATATATTTTCATATTGCTTATGCCATTACAGAAGACATATCACACATACAATAGAAATCTCATGAAGGAAATATAGTAGAAGATGTCATGCTTTGATCTATACTCAGATTTCAACATTCCTTCTTTGATTATGGGTAGCATTTTCATCCTTAGTCCTTTGGGGTTATCTTGGAAATATTTTTTGCTGATAATGGTTTGGTCTTTCACAGTTGATCATTTTATAATATTTCAATTACTGTATACACTATTTTCCTGGTTCTTCTCACTTCCTTTTGCATCAGTTCATATAAGCTTTTCCAGAGTTTTCTGAACTCACCCTCTTCATTGTTCCTTATGGCACAAAAGTATTCCATTACAACCATATACTCAACTTGTTCATTCAATCCTCAAGTGATGGACACCTTTAAGTGTTGCTAAAAATATTTTGGTACAGGTAGGTCCTTTCCCCTTATCTCTGATTCTTTGAAATATAGTCCCAGTAGCGGTATTGCCAGGTCAAGGATATGCATTGTTTTGTGGCCTTTTGAGCCTAGTTCCATATTGCTCTCCAGAATGATTGTATCAGTTCACAGTAACACCAACAAATATATTAGTGTAGCAATTTTCCCACATCCTCTCTAACACTTATTTTCCTTTTTGATTATGTTATTCAATCTGGTAGTATGAGATGACATTTCAAAGTTCTTTTAATTTGTGTTTCTCTATTCAATAGTGATTTGGAGCATTTTTTCATATGACTATGGGTAGTTTTAATTTCTTCCCCCGAGAACTGCTTGTTCATATCCTTTGACCATTTTTTTGATGGAGAAATGCTTTGTATTATTGTAAATTTGACTCAGTTCTCTTTGTATTTGAGAAGTGAGACTTTTGTGAGAAGCACTTGCTTTAAAATTTTTTATTATCCTCCTAATCTTGATTGCATTGGTTTTATTTGTACAACCACTTTTTAACTTAATGTAGTCAAAATGACTTCATTTTACATGTTGTTCTCTTTATCTATTTTGGTCATAAATTCTTGCCTTATCCAAAAGGCTGACAGGTAAACTTTTCTATGATTCACTAATTTGTTTATGGTGTCAACCTTTATTACCAGATCAAGTATCTATTTTGACTTTCTTCTAGTGTATGATGTGAGATGTTGGTGCATGCCTAAACTCTGCCATACTTCTTTCCAGTTTTCCCAGCATATTTTTCCAAATCGTGAGTTCTTTTCCCAAAATTGGGGTCTTGTGGTTTATTGAATACTAAGTTGTTATGGACATTAAATGCCATTGATCTACCATTACATTTCTTAGCCAGTACTAGATTGTTCTGATAATTGCTTTATAGTATAGTTTGTTATCTGGAACAACCAGGCCTCCTTTCTAGTTTTATAAAATAATTTTTGGATAGTTTTATTCATTCAATGAATATGTAAATTAATTTAAGTAGAATTGCCATTTTCACTATATTGGCTCAGCCTATATATAAGCAGTTAATATTTTTCCAATTGTTTAGGTCTGACTTTATTTGTGTGAAGAATTGTAATTGGGTTCATATAGTTGCTGGGTTTGTTTTGGTAAGTATATCGAAAGTATTTTATATTGTCTATAGTTTTTTTTTAAAGGAATTCCCTCTTCTATCTCTGACCTTTGGATTTTGTTGGTGGTAAATAGAAATGCTGATGACTTATGTGGGTTCATTTTGTATTCTGTGATTTTGATGGCATTGTTAATTGTTTCTATTAGTTTTTTTTGTTCATTCTTTAGGATTCTCTAGATATACCATCATATTATCTGCAAAGAGTGTTAACTACATTTCTTCATTGCCTATTATAATATCTTCAATTTCTTTTTCTGCTTATTGTTATACTATCTCTAGTACAGTATTAAATAAGAGTAGTGATAATGGGTGTCCTTGATTTACACCTGATCTTTTGGGAAAGGCTTTTAGTTTCTCCTATTACAGATGTTTGCTGATAGTTTTAGATAGATACCATTTCTCACGTTGAGTAAGGTTCCCTTTATTCCAACGTTTCTAATTTTTTCAAAATAAGGAATGAGCTCTGTATCTTGTCAAATGTTTTTCCTGAATCTATTAAAATATTCATGTGATTTCTGTTGGTTTTGATATTGATATGGTCAATGATGCTGATAGTTTTCCTAATTTTGAACCATCCTTGTATTTCTGGTGTAGGATTCTTATCATATAAGGCTGTAATCTTCTTGCTAGCATTTTATTTTAAAAAATTTGCAACAATGTTAATTAATGAGACAGGTCTATAGTTTTCTTTCTCTGTTTTAGCTCTTTCTTGTTTAGGTATCAGTACCATATTTGTGCCAGAAAAAGAATTTGGAAGGATTTTCTCTTCCCTTCTTTTTTTAAATAATTTATGTGGAATTGGAGTTAGTTGTTCTGAATCAATCTGCTCCTGGGACCTTTTTTTTAGGGAGTTCTTTGATTTTTTAAAAATAATTTCTTTTTTCTAATGAGGTTGTTAATCTGAATAGTTTATATTTTTGCAAATATTCATCTATTTCGCTTACACTGTCAGATTAATTGGGCAAAATAACTCCCAATCATTGACTTAATTCTTTATTGGTAGTTGTTTCACCCTTTTCATTTTTGATGCTGGCAATTTGATTTTCTTTCCTTTTTAATCAAATTAAACAATGGTTAATTTATTTAATTTATTTTTTTCATAAAGCCAGCTTTGTTTTATTTATTAGTTCAATGGCTTTCTTACTTTCAATTTTATTCATCTCTTCCTTCATTTTCAGGATTTCCATTTTGTTATTTAATTGGGGATTTTTAATTTGTTTTTTTTTAATTGCATGTCCAATTAATTGATTTGATCTTTCTCTATTTGCTGATGTAAGCATATATAAATATAAATTTCCCCCAAAATATCACTTTGGCTGCATCCCATACATTTTGGTATGTTGTCTCCTCATTGTTATTTATTGACTCTAATTGGTAATTGTTTCTTTAAGCAAATCATTTTGAAAATGATCACTCTTACCTGCTTCTAATTTAGAAAACGCCTGAGAAAGAGGATGCACATCTTCTACAGGCAATTTATAGACCATCAAGGAGGAATACCTGGTGGGAGAAAATAGGAATTTTTTTTCTTTTTAGACATAAGCTAGGTAGAATATGACAAAATGTTTTTAAAAATAGCAATAGCTATAAGAAATAATAGAATTTTAGCAAAACTATTTGGTCTTGTTGACAAAGTAACTTTAATTTAAAGATAACTCATCTATTATTTTATGTATTTGCTCTTCACATCTCCCTTTCTAAATACAGTCTGCCTCTGTTTCTTTGTCCTCTTCCTCCAGAGAATGGACTATGTTTGTTACTTTTAAGGTCTCAAGAATTTAGCACAATTCCTTGTACTTTGTATGTTCTTATTGAATATTTTGAACTTTATTCACACAGCTACAAACTCAATGTCTTTGTAGGACTTATAGATTAATAAAATTACTCCCTCAATACATAATATCTCATCTTCTATGTCACCTCTCCCTTGTTTCCTTCTTTCCCTTATAGTCTGAATTGCCAGTTTAACATATAAAACTAAAGAATAGGATTCTTATTGAGTGTAGGAAAATTTTAGAATATTTTTATTTGATTTCAATAATAATATGACAAGAACTACACAGGATTAGAAGCCATAGATGATTCAGAAACTTCATCAATTTAAGACATCAGAAGTGATCAGAAATCAGATCAAACTGACTTAAGAGAGTTGATTATTATATATTCACTATGAACATTTGCATCTAATAAATCATTTTAATTAGGACTTGATCTATCATTTCATTGATTATCTTATACTTAAGAAAGTGATAGATAAAATGTCAATTATGTGAATTAAATGGACATTTCCCTTCATAAGCAGCCAACTGTTTAATATTTACCAATACACCAAGGGAATGCTTCAGTGATATCATGGATCATAGAATTGCTAATTCAGAATTTGAAGAGAATTCAGAGTACTAATTTGCTCAAATATTGGAGAATTCAAAAATAAATCCTTTTATGACTGAAAAAATGATGTAGTAGTTTTTCTAGTTCCTACTAATTCTCTAAGAACAATGCAAAAAATATGTATCAGATACAATGCAATTAATTACATCTGAATACTTAAGGGAAGAGAGAGAGCTGAGAGATGGAGAGAGAGACAGATAGACAGACAGACAGACAGGCAGAGAGGCAGAGAGGGAGACAGAGAGGCAGAAAGACAGAGAGAGAGCACCTTAGCAAGGTAAAATTCTTCTGAATTAACACTAAGTAGAACTAATCCTTGAAGCCCTTATTCGTCATTCCACTCCCACCATCCTCCATGCTCCTGGAAAAGATGCACATACCAACCCATGGCATCCCCCCAGGTTTCATATTGGCATCCCTACTTGCTGCACGGACTTTGTCAGCACATCTTTTTTTTTGTGCAAAAAAAAAGTCTTATTTTATTTGGGGATCAACTTACTGCCACCTTCACACTATAGCATAACATATATAGTCATGTGGAGGTAGGGAGTATTGGAAATATATTTCCTTTGGCCTATGGCAATTCCTGGGTTAGGGAACTCCAAATATATGAAATGCCTATCTCTCAATCCTGCAAAAAAGGAACTGCCATAAATTCTACCTAGATAGGTAAGGAAAGGAGGAAAACTAAAAGAGAAACTCAGACAGGGTATCAGTGTGCATTATTCCACGGTGTCTGAAGGAAAGAGATCTGATACTCAGTTCCAGTCATGTTATCCAACAGGCTATTTAGTGTAGGGACTAATTCTAATGAAACCTAAACCTTCCAGTTTGGAAAAAAAGAGGAGTAGATTTTCAGTGCAGGTGAAGTGGTAAGTTCACCAGAATTGGAAGGGGAGTCAGAAAGTGATGGATAAATATAAAGAAAAAAATGCTGAAACACAAAAGTTTTTAGGAAGAAAGCTCAATTAAAATCCAGGGCAGAAATAACAATTCAATAGAGAGGATCCTAAAACTAGAAGGAATACTTAATACTTAACCCCCTCAAAGAGTTATAAAGTTCTCTTAACAAATATTACCAGATAAAGAAAATTAACAGATGAAATAAAAAATTCATGAAATATAAAGAATGCATAAAATAATAAGGAATTACAAAATGTGTCTTTTTCAAAATATTTCAAAAGTGAAATTAAATCCATAAGAAATTAAGAATAAATGTCAGAATGTAAACTCTCAGTACAATAATAAAAACTTATTTAGCAGATTCAGAAAAAGTTACATATATGGTTGAGAGTTTCTTTAAAAAAAGTCTAAGATACTAAGAGATGTGAAATGTGAAGATTCTGAAGTGGAGGAAATCTTGTAGAATAAAAGCCTATGACCCCTATAGAAGCTGAAATCAGTTTACATTGGATTTAGGGGGCATATATAGAACTTAAGTACCATGAATGTGCCCAAAGAACATGATAAATTAAGAAAATTGAACATCATAATAAAATAAAACATGAAAACTCAGAACTTTTGGATAAAGAATAATCAATCAAAAGCATCCAAATTGATTCAAAGAAAAAGCAAAGCAAAACAAAAAAATAATAAAATACTTCAAAGTTCAAGACATATGGTAGCAAAATGTAACTATTTTAATGACAACAAATTCTTTAATAATGCAGAATAACGCCCTTCAATTTATTTTTGAAAGGAAATTTTAAAAATAAGATTATTCCTTATCTACTAGAAAGTCTAGAAGGGAAGGAAACAATATATTTAAAAAAGCAAAGGAGCTCAAGCTGCCCAAAATTATGTACTCTGAAAACTTTAGCTTAGTCATCAAGAATAAAGATGAAGAAGTAAAAAAAAAAAGAATTTACGACTTTCCTTCCAAAAATATCTCAGATGTGAGCAGAATATTCAATTTTCAAATATCTCAAAGAACAGAAATATAAGAAAATAAGTATAATTACCAAGGAAAAGAAGATGTAATGAGAAAAGGACTATGAGGTTTTTTTTTTAATAGAAAGTAAATGACTGATAGAGTAAAATAAATAGAAACAAAGAAATACCATCAGGACATATATAAGCAGAATGTAAATTGGACAATTGACAATAGAGGAACAGAATTGAAATACCTTAGACTAAAGCCTTATTCCCATCACAAGTGAATTAATGTATTCTGTGGGACAAAATTACTGTGTGAGAGGATCTATAATTGCTAGGGAGGTGGAAGTCAGAAGGGAAATGACTGTGTGACCCTGGGCAAGTCACTTAATCCCCATTGTCTAACCCTTACCACTCTTCTGCCTGGGAACCAATACCTAGTATTGATTCTAAGTTGGAAGGTAAGGTTAAAAAAATCCAAAAAGTGCTAATGAATAAGGGAAGAGAAAACTATAGAAAAGGGAAAAGGGGGAAAAAAACCTATAAGTATAATAAAAGAATAAAAGGAAAGGGGTGGGAGAAGAGATTTTGACCTATTCTATATTTGGTGCATCCAGTTTCTCTTCTTTAATTCTCTTCTAATTCTCTGCAATCTGATTTCTAATCATATCATTCAACAGACTTTGCTCTCTTCAAAGTGATTAGTGTCCCATTCACTGTCAATATGAATTGTCTTTTCCCACTCATCCCCATTCTGAAACATTTTATAATATTCAACACTATTGAATGATATTATTCTGTGTACTCTCCTCCCTAGATTTTCTTGATACTGTTCTCTTTTGGTTTGCCTTCTATTTCTCCTACAGCTACTTTTCCATTTCTTCTGTATATCTTAATCCATGTCACCCAAGGGTCCATACTAATTTCTCTTTGTTTTCTCTATATTCTCTCAATTTGTTATCTTAGTTCTACTGAGTTCAGTTACAATCTCTAGTCAGATGATTCATATCTATTTATCCAAATCTTGAATGCCTTTCTTGAATGCCATACCTGTATCACCAAATGCCTAGTCAACATTCCAAAGTATATATCTTATAGACATCATTAGTTCAGCATGCTTGAAACAGAACTAATTATCTTTTCTAAACCAATCCTCTTCTCCAAAGCTATTACTGTCTACAGTACCAGCATCCTTCTAGTCACTGAGGTACTGCCTTGGTTTCATCCTGATGGTTTTACTCTCACTCTCCCCATACTGAATTTTATTTAAAATATTAAACATTTATTTATATTTAAAATTCTCTCAGGTATAATCCCTTATTACTACAATTCAGGACCTCCTCACCTCTTGGAAATTCTTTCCCCAATTTAACCTTTCTTACATGCAACAAGCCAAGGTGATTTTTCCTAAACCACAGGACTGACCATACTGTTCCCTAATTTATTAAGTTCTAATAACTCCCTATTATTTTTAATAAAAAATTATTAATGAGGAATCCATAGAACCCAAAGGGTTTATGGATATACTTCAGTAGTTTGATGAAATTGGATGGTAAAATACTTATTATAATACATTTTTTTAACCCTTATCTTCTGTCTTGGAGCCAATACTAAGTATTGGCTCCAAGGTAGAAGAGTGGTATGGGCTAGGCAATGGGGGTCAAGTGACTTGCCCAGGGTCACATAGCTGAGAAGTGTCTGAGGCCACATTTGAACCTAGGACCTCCTGTCTCTAGGCCTAGCTCTCAATCCACTGAGATACCCAGCTGCCCCCTTATAATACATTTTTTAAATCCTTTACATTTAATTTTTTTATTTAAAAACATCATTCTGCACAAGTCCAAGATGGAAGATTATAGTCAGCAACTCAGTTGAATTCTCTTAACTTCCCTTCCAAACAACTTTAAAATAATGTTTCAAATCAAAATTTCTAGCAGCAAAGCCAACAAAAGATTAGGGTTTGGCATTTTTATGGTATAAGAAAACTTAGGAGATCAGCAGGAAAAGTTTCTAATTCTGAGGTGGAGACCTTAGTGCAGGTACACCTGTGTACACATTACCACAGTAAAAGCTGCAGAAATAGCAGCAGCTTCAGGAACTATCAGCTTAGTGTTAGTAAGGGGGTGGAAACTGATAAGAAATAGATTACAGAGGATCCTTTCTTAGCACGAGGTACAAAAGTCATATCTAGTATCCCTAACTAGTTCTAGGGCAAAGCACAGTGCTTGTGTTGGATCACAAATGAGCAGGATCTCAGTTATAAAGCAGAGAGCTAGTGCTTGTAGTTGCAGGGGATCAAGGGCCTTTCCTAGGTAGAGCAGCAAATCAGTCATCATAGCTCTCTTGGGATCATGCAAAACTTTGAGAATCCCAAAACTAGCTCTGAGAACAGCAGCATAAAAAAAAGCTAAAGCTTGGCATAGTGCCTCTTCACCTCCAGGTGAAAAGAGCTCAAATTTAACTTAAAATTCAAACTCTAGAAATAGGATAGAAAAATACACAAGCAACAACAAAAACAACTGACATCAAAAGTTACTCTTATGGCAGAGAAGACTAAAGCATTAACTCAGAATTAGAAAAGAATGTGAAAATAGCTACATACAAAGTTTAAAAGAAAAATCCTGATTGAATGTAATGCAAATAACAATTCCTGAAAGTGTTAAAGAAAGAGATGAGTGGGAGAGGAAATTTTTAAGGGGGAATGAGAGTGATTCAAGAAAATTATGAAAAGAGATTCAACAGCTTGGTAAAAGAGGCATAAAGAAATATGGAAGAAAACAACACTTTAAAAAACATAGTTTACTTAATGATAAAAGAGGAACAAAATTAATTGAAGAGAAAAACTTGTGAAGATTAAATTTAACTCACCCTTGATTGTGAAAATGAAATTAATTAACTCTCCCCTGACTGTGAAAATTAAATTAACTCCCCTGCCCATTTTTTAGATTTAATCACCAAAAGTGTAAACATGCTACTTATGGTTGAGTGGGGAGATATACCCATTTTTTAGATCTAATCGCCAAAAGTATAAACATCCTACTTAATCATTAAGTGGGGAGGTCTGTGACCCATGTGTGCAATAGTGGGTGATGAATCAGAATCAAACTGCCTGTTCTGCGGACCATCTTAAGCAAATCTTCAACTGTGATTGGTAGACGTAAAATTAAGGGAAGGCACAGGTGGTGATGCAAAAGAAAGTGTCTTTAAAAGGGAGTTACAACTTCCTGAGTGGATTTCAAGTTGGACTTTGGCTTCTGCTGGAGTTCTGAGTTTGAGTTGAAGGCTGAAGAAGAATCTGTTGACTGGACGTGAGATCACCCTGTTCCTGGTGAGACTGACCTTCAATCTCTCCCTTTGGACTGAGATGTGGTCAGTGAAAAAGCTGACTCCTTTCCTGAGTTTTCTGAAGAGGCTAGCCTCAGGAGAGACCTGCCTCTTGAGAGAGAGGTCCTCAGCTTTTCCGAGGCCTTTCTGGGTAAGGACTAACTCTCCCTGCCTCGGTTGAACCAGGGGTCAGGAGTAAATTACTTAGTGCTTAGGCTAGGTATCTTACCCTATCCTCTCTGATTTTCTTACTTCACCCATTCTATATTTTGTAAATAAATTGTAAATAAATCTCTTTGGAATAAATTAAATTCCTGGAGACCCTATTCTAAAATAATCCAATCCAAGCTTTTTAAAAAAATGGCCCCTTTTCTCCCCTTATAAACTATAGAAAATAGAAAAAGTACAGAAATTAAATATCTGATAATTAACATATCATAAAATATAGTAATTAACATGATATAATTATGTATATCAATATAGTAAATCCTTAAAATTAGAAATGGGCTAGTGAATTAGTAAAATTTAGAATTGGGCTAATGAGACAATAAATGCATTAGACATCAAGAAACATCAGAAAGAAGTAAAAAAACTGAAAGAAATAGAAGAAAATATAAAATATCTTTAGAAAAGGAACTGACCTGGAAAAGAGATTGAAGAGAGATAATTTAAGAGTTATTGAATTAAATAAATGCCATGATCAAAGAAAGAGCCTAGACATCATATTTCAAGAAAATGTCAACTGGCCTAATATTTTAGGTATAGAGGGTAAAACAGAAATGGAAAGAATTCACCAATCACTTCACAAAAGAGATTGAAAACTCCCAGGAGTTTTACAGCCAAATCCCAGAGGTCTCACATCAAAGAGAAAATACCTCAATAGTAAGAAATAAATAGTCTAAGAGCCAGGATCACTCAGGATTTGCTGGTTTTCCAAATTAAAGGAACAGGGTTCTTGAATGATGATATTTCAGAAGATCAAAGAGCTAGGATTATAACCAAGAATTACTAAAGTATAACTGAATATAATCTGTTAAGGGAAAATATATAAATACTTTATCTATTCTTAATGAAAATATCTAGTAAATATCTTTATGTAATGAAATAGAGGGATTTCAAGCATTCCTGATGAAAAGACAAGAACTGAATAGAAAATCTGACATTCAAACATATGACTCAAAAGAAGAAAAAAAAAGGAATCCACAAAATAGTAACTGTAAGGGATTCAATGTTTACATTCCTAAGAGAAATGATACATATAACTACTAAGTACTTTATTATTATGAGGACACTTAAAATGAATTTACATAGCCAGAGAACATGGGTGTACATCAATTATGTTGGGACTATTTCCAAAAAATAATGAGTGAAAAAGAAGGACAAACAAACTGGGTAAAGGGGAAAAAGGAGAGTTAAAAGTGGGGATTTTTCTTTACATAAAAGAGGCATGCAAGAAAGAGCTTTTATGTTGGATGAGAAAATGGGGGTGTTTGAACCTCACTTTCACTGTAATTGGTTCAAAGAGGAAAGTTATCCATATTCAGTTATATATTAAACTCTAACTTACCTAAGAGAGAAAAATGAGGCCAAGGAAAGGGCATGATAAAAGGGAGGGAAAATTAAGGGAGGAAATGGTTGAAAGCAATAAAAACTTTTGAAGAAAGTGGAATGGTGGGGGAAACATTGTTGGAAAATCATAACTATGAATATGAATGCCATGACCTCAGTCATAAAATAGAGGCAAATGATAGTAGGATAAACCAAAATCCAACAATGTGTTGTTTACAAGATAAACACTCGAAATAAACAAAAAAAACCACATAAACATGGTTAAAATAAAGGATTGGAGTACAATCTGTTATCCGTTAGTTGAAGTAAAAAGGGCAGGGATAGTAATCATGATTCCAGACTAAGCAAAAGCAAAAACAGACCTAAGGAACAGAGATAATCAGGGAAACTATATTTTGTTAAAGTTACCATAAATAATGAAGTGATATCAAAATTTTCTACAGCAAGTTTTTCTCATAAAGACCTAATTTTTCAAATTTATGATTATTCCTGAAGAACATGAGAGTAGTGGTCAAGAAGGAATTATATAATTTTGAAGTGACCATTGTTCTATTTGTTGAAATGGCATGTAATCAAAACTATGTTTTTCACATATGTGGCTCTTTTCTTATTCAAGATTATAATAAATGTTAATTCAAATTTTCTCAAAGTAGAGAAATGACTGGACTGTGTCATTTTGGACATTTCTTTCTTTAAGATAGAAGTACTTGGATTTGAAATAATATTAAATTAATTTATTAAAATTCTGGCATATTTGTGCTTAAAATGCATACTTATGCTTAAGAAGCATTATTTTTTCCCCTTTGACACACTATGAAGCAAGAAAAACTGAAGAGAAGAGTGAATTTACTTTTTCCACCATAGGAAATAGCTTTCCCTACCTGTCTTGCCGTGCTGCCCTTGGAAAAAGTTTCAGGATCTCTTCATGGAGATGTCTTACTTGTCCAGATTCCTTCACTTTTATTTCCAGTAAATAATCTTTGCCAAACTTGCTTTTTAGATGTTGAATGGAACCAATGCATCTGGATTTGAGGAAGTGGGGAGAGAGAGAGAGAGAGAGAAAGAGAGAGTAAAAAACACATTTCTTACCTAACTTATTGTTCTTCTTTGTTCTGTGAATGGTTGAGATGAGTCCTCATCTTTGGACTAGGAGTATTAGATCTAAGTCATTGAGGTCAGTAGAATGTCAGAGAGATCTCTTTTTGTTATGTCTTTGCTTATAATTTTATAAAATTCCTTAGCTTCAGTCTTGGAATCAATACTCTGTATTGGTTCTGAGGCAAAAAAACAGTAAGGGCTAGGCATTCAGGGTTAAGCAACTTGTCTAGGTTCAAATTGTTAGGAAGAGTTTGAGGTCAAATTTGAAATCAGGATATCCCAATACTAGGTCTGACTCTCAATCCATTGAGCCATTTATTTGCCCTCGCTTTTAAAATTTTAATGGGACATTCACCCACCGTAGCTTTCCTGATACCATGATGGCCACTCGGTCACAAAGAGCTTCAGCCTCTGCCATGTAATGTGTGGTGAGGATAGCCCCACTTTCCTTCTTCTTAAAGATTGCTCGAATAGTCTGCCTAAAGTGAAGTTAAGAAAATATGTGCAATTAGGAGCACACCAATGTTTCTATAAAACTTAACAAAGCAAATTGGAATGATCACAGAAAACACTTGCCTAAACAATTCACATCAAACAAAGGGGAGAGCAATTCTGGAGAGGACAAATTGTGGGATAGGAAAGAATCCAAAAGGATATAGATGTATGAATTGAAGGAATTAGATTGAAGAAAATATGATGAAAGAGGGTAGTTTCTCTAAAAAGAAGGTAGAAGTTGAGAGTATAAAAAGAGAGAAGCACTGAATTAATTTTAAGGAATGAAAATAAACTTATAAAATGGAAAACTGGAGGAAAATTGCAAAATCCTTGGAGATTTGTTGGGACTGTGAATTAGTTATTTTATTGGGCTATTTTATTCTGGAGTGAGGTCAAGGTCAGAAACATCAGAGAAAACATTTATGCTAAATAGGTTTCCATAGGGCAGAGCAGTTAGAATGAATTGGGAAATAGAGCTTTTTAAATGGTTAATTTTCATAGTATGAAGTAGAAGCTCAAAATCTAAACAGACTCTGTTTGGTCTTGAGTTTTCTTATACTCTTCCTTACCATATTTGTTGCTGCCCTTCTGGGTCCATGCCAGTTGATGGTTCATCCAGAAGTATAACAGCTGGATTTCCCAAGATACTCAAAGCAAAGCACAGCTAAAATTCAGAGAAACATAATTAGTGACTATCCTCATCATAGCAAGGCTTAGAAGAATGCCAAGCATATGACGTACCTTTCGAGTTATGCCTGTTGACAGTTCCTTGATTGGAACTTTCATGTAGTCCTGAAGTTTGAGAGCATCCTTTAATCTGATAGAAAACACATTGATTGGAGAAATGACAATTAAAACAACTCTGAGGTTCTACTTCACACCCATAAGATTAGCCAAGATGTCAAAAAAATGTGGGAAGGATTGTAGGAAAATAAGCCACTAATGAATTGTTGTTGGTGCTGTGTGTGAATCTTAAAACTGCTCAGACTCTACTTCAGAAGATTTGATTAAGCTATTCCCCATTTTTAACAATGGAGGTTCTTGGTCAGGAATGTATTGCAAACTTTTAAAATTACTCAACCCTACTCAGACAGTGCCTTAGGGGAAGATAAAGTTGAAAACTCCTGATTGAACAATGAAAAGTCCCCAACTCATACTTATAGTAAAGCTAGAACTTTAAGCTAGGTCTGTTTTTAGATCTAATACAAAAAGGGTGCTCAGTACTTATAAAGGTTAAATTAGTACCTAAAAGGTCAAGCAACTTACAAAAGGCAAGCTTAACAAAAGAGGTGTGAAGTACTCAGTCGATTTTATCTAACCAGAGAAGGTGAGAACAAAAGAAGATGATAACTAAGAATGGGCAGTCCTGGGAAAAAGCGTCTACTGTGATTGGAAGATGTGAAAATTTAGGGGAGGTGACATAAGAGAAATTTTCTTTAAAAGGAAGGGGGAAAAAGTGATTTGAGTTTGTTGGAGTTCATAGTTGGTGTTCAGAGTTGGAATTGGAATTAGTGGGAGTTAGTTGGAGTTTAGAGTTTTTAGATTGGAAGTTAGATGGAGTTGGAGTTCGCAGGTTTGGAGCTTGCTTGAAGACGATCTTGTGGTGAGTGGTAAAGACTGACTTGCTCTCCCTTGGGCTCAAGCCTAGGCCCTTTCTACTGTTTTCTCTTTTTCTCTCTTTCCTTCCCTTAATTCCTTCATTTGTATTAATTAAAATCTCCATGAAACCCAGCTGACTTCAGTACTTTCATATTTGGGAATTTTTTAGATTTTAAATCAAGACACTAAAAATTATCTTTACAGTTTGGCCAAAACCTTTACAGTTTTGGCAATTCACAGTCTTGGCAAATCACATTTTCATGGTTACATGTGGATGGATTCAGCTATTCTTGGGCAGCAATTTTAAATTATAAGAAAGGTCATTGAAGAGTGCATATACCCTTTGGCTTAGCAATATCACCCTTAGATTTCTATCTCAATGAGTTAAAAGAAGAAAAAAAGTGCCCATATATACAACAATGTTTAGATTGAGTAGGAGACCATCAATTGGGGAATGACTGAACAAATTATGGCATTTATGAGATGTTATCATAAGAAATAATATAAGGAATGACAAAAATGTATGATTTCAGAGAAACCTGGGATTTGTGTGAACAATGTAAAGTAAGCAGAATCATAAAATTTTTTACGATAATAAGATCATTGTAAAGACATATAACTTTGAAGATCTTGGAAACTGATCAATTCACTGATCAATAATGAAGCATGCTACCCACCTCCTGACAGGGAGATCAGATAATGGACTCAAGATGGAGAAATAAACATGCATTTTAGATATGTTCAATGTGGAAATTTCTTTTGTTTTCCTATGCATATTTGTTACAGGGTTCTTTTTCAGTGTGTGGATAGGAGAGAAACTAAATGCTTGTTATTGAAATTAAATTTTAAAGGAATAAAACACTCTCAATCAGCTGTTTGGTGAATGGTGGATATTGGAAGAATGTACCCAGAAAAGGGCATAAGAATAATATAGAAGACTTAGAAATTATCATTCTGAACATCTCAACTCTAGCCATTATGAAGTAATTTAGGAAAAAGAGAGGAGTTCCAGTGCCTCCTGGGAAAGACACTTGGCATCCTAATTTACTGTTTAATATAAAAAGTATTCATTTTATTTTGATCAATTAACATCATATTTCAAAATTTGTTTCCTATTAAGTTTTTAAAAAATAACAATCAATGAACTGGGACACAATAAAATGGGACCATTCTCAGATTGATCACTTATGACTGATCTGACCTTGGAGACCTAATCTGAAATCCTCATGCTTGTTTTTGTGTAGAAAGCAGCACTATCATGTTCTCACCCCTATCCCAAAGCAATAACTAAGTGAACATTAGGTATGGATAGAATATCATTCCTTCCTGTACTTAATAGTATTCTTATTTTTTAAGAAGGCAGATAAGTTTTGTGCCAGTTAATTTTGCACACCCAACACAAATACCTCTCTACCCTCACCCTTGTCACAGCTCTGCCCTCTTTTCCCCCAGAAAATTGTTAGCTTCGTTTTTTACTATACCTTGATATAGTGACCATGGCATCTCCCTTCTTCATCCCTTTCACTGCAGCATAGATCTCCAGATGTTCTCTCACTGTAAAGTTTTGCCATAGTGAATTCTCCTGAGCACAGTACCCAAGGATATTGGTTGCATTAATATTTCTTTGCTGACTTGTTTTGCTTCCTTTCAGAACCACCTATTAAAAAATCTACATTTAAATTTGCCATATGTTTTTTTAATTTCAAAATTTACAAAACCAAATAAAACAAGCATTTCCATATTACATTACATACTAGATTTTTCAGAAATGAAATCACAAATCTTTTGCATGTTTAGCTTAGTCTTTTCTATATCTACATAATAAATCCCATCCCAAAGTACCATTATGGGCTTGGAGAAAGCTCTTATGCCTGCTATCCAATATCACTCTAGGTAAGTGAAGAGATATTCATCAGTTTATCCATAAAGGATTGACTTTTCTGCCATAATAATTTTTGCACATGAGTTACAATATTATACTGAACTTGAGATCAGCATTATTCACATATGTATATGTATGTGTATGTATGTATGTGTATATATATATTTTTTTTTGGGGGGGGGGCCAGTTGCAATAGCTTTTCAAATGGTTCTCATGTCTCTAGTCCTTTCCCTTTCCAGTCCATTCTCTACCTGACTTCCACTGATATTCCTGGAATAAGGGTATGACCATGTCACTCTACTATTCAAGATTCTTCAATGGTTCTCTATTGTCTCAAATATAAAAAAATGCAGTCTTCTCTTTGTGGTTTTGAAAAAGCTCTTCACTTTCCAGTTCTGTTGTCTTTCCAGGCTGATTTCACATTGTTACTCCCTAAGAACTTTGTTCCAATCAAAAACGTTGTTAACTACTCCATATATATAACTATCTCTTGGAATCTGTAGATCCCTACAAAACATTAGCTTTTGTTGCTTTCTACATGGAGTCTTTCCTTCTTTATTCTCCTACTTGTTGATATTGTTTTTCTTGTTTCCCTCCACCCCACTATGATCTTGTATTTGCTTAACATAGGAATATATAAGATACATTTTACATTTGCTTATCAGTGTGTATGCAGTTTTTTGCCTTTGTAGAATATAAGCTTCCTAAGGGCAGGGACTGTTGCATTTTTGTCTTTCTATCCTTACTATATGTGACTAGCCCATAATACAGAAAAAGAATGATAAATATTTTTCAGATTAAATTCAGAGACCAAATATATCTTTTAAACACACGTGTTGAAAAAAATGTATTTCTTATTGTAATTTGGATTAAAAGAACATCTAAAAAGTAGATATAGAAGAGCAAAAAGGATAGCAGAATAAATTCATGAGAATTGGTATGAACAAAAGCAGAGAAGATATTTGCAGAGAAACACTACTCTCGGCATCCTTCTCTGTCAAGTGCCTCAGGCTTCTCTCTTCTGTCCCTCATTCCAAAAGAGTGTTTCAGAGATTCTGGTATTTGGCTTCTTATATAAGCTTCTCCATTTCCCTGTTTGAGTTGTTGGTCCAATGCTGAACCATCAACTCTGACATTGCATCCTTACTTATTTTCACTTCTTTTAATGGCTTGCATACTTGGATATCCTATCCATTCAAGGGCTGACATTTTCATCTATCTGTCTCTCCCTGAATTGGAATCCATAATCTTGGGCCTAAGGTAGGTTTTAGCTAGTTGTAAAAGGACTTTCCCTTTTCCCTTTCCCCTCTGTTCTAGTATGGACTAGTCCCAACCTGAGATTCAATTGTCAAAATTAGATTCACTTTGTCAGAAGGCCACCACTTCCCTATACTACTACTACTACTACTACTGCTACTGCTACTGCTACTGCTATTGCTACTACTGCTGCTGCTGCTGCTGCTGCTGCTGCTGCTGCTGCTGCTGCTACATAACATTTACATTATACTTACTATGGGCTAGGCACTGTGCTAAGTACTTTACAATATTATTATTTGGTCCTTCTAATATCCCTGGAAGATAAGGGTTAATATTACCACCACTTTACTGATGAGGCAACTGAGTCAAATAGAAGCTAAGTAACTTTCCCAGAGTCATACAGGTAATAAGTATATAAGGCTGGATTTATACTCAGTTCTTTCACACTATAGATCCAGAATTCTAGTTGCTCCAACTTTTCTGCAACTATTTTGTAAAATTTTTGTCATTCCATTTTGCATCTTCAGCACCTAAGACAGCATTATACATACATTACACACTTGAATCTTTTATGAAGATATCACTGTGGGCAATTCAGATTTCCTTTTACTGACTTTGTCTTCATTGCTCCTAATAGAGATATGAGCCCATATTTTATTTTCTGCCTTGAATTTAGTTTGTGAAAAAAGATTTATGATCATTTGTTATAAATTGAAATTTGAAAGAGTAAAGATCCTGAGGATTTTTTTATTAATACTTATTCTATTTCTGATATATTCAACTAAAGCATTTCCCCCATTTTTTTCTCTTACCTTCCCTGCTGTTGGTCTTGTGTCTCCAGTTATCATCCTAATAGATGTACTTTTACCTGCTCCATTGTGTCCCAGCAGTCCTAGTACCTCCCCTGAAGGGAAAAGTGAGTGATAATCAGGGAAGGAGCTTCCTGACTTCCTGTGCCCTATATTCTTATGTAAGAGTTGCACTTTTATTCTTGTGAATAAATCCCAAGCTAGTTGTGTTTTGTGGATTGCTTTTTGATAAATGACCAAAAGTAAGTATATTATTGAGTATGGGGAGTGTCCTTATAAATGCCAGGCCATTATGTACTCTGTGAGAAGGTGAAAGGAGAGATTTTTAGCTCAGAAACCTTTAAACTATTAAACCAATAAAGTAGTGGCCCAGCCATGGGTTTCCCATGATCCTAGATAAAGCTTGATGATAAATTGGCTACTGGGTTAATGCAATAGAGTGTTCAGAAGTTTAGATGAAATATTTACTAATGGTCATTTGCCCAACAGCCCTTTTGGGAAAAAAGAAGCACAGGCTTAGTCAAGTCTCCTTGAATAAAGTATTTATGCCATAAGAATTCCCATAGTGCTTGGAATCCTACATAAGGGACCTTTTTAGAAAGTGTGTGGGTTTGTGGCTAACTTGGGGAATGACCAGTAATGGCAGCTTTGGAATTTCTCTAAGTCCCTTTAACTCTTGGGATCCTTCCTCCAAAAAGGCACTGTGTTTGAGATTTAGAACAATGACAGTTGAATCCACAGAATATAGAAGAGAAACCCCAGGTAAAATCCTTTAGAGTTAAGACCTTTTTTTACGCAGAAAGAAATATTTCTTGCCGCCACTTTCTTCTTTCTCTTTGCAAAACAGCTTTTCTTCTTGCCTTCATATTCTTTTCGCAGACAGCTGGCAATAATAACAGGTTTCTGGAAAAGAAACTAGAACTTTATTTTCCCTTTAGTGTCTTAGCCAGATATTATGTTCTCCCTGGCACTCAGCTCTCCTTTTCCCAGGCCATGGACCAAATTAGTTCAAATTGAGGGTGGTGCCACTATGACATGGCATGACATAGTTGAGGATAGTATTCCAGCTTTTGTTCATAGATAGAAAGTTCATTTTCCTACACATGAATGTACAGTGGAACTAAATGATGTTTTCTATGAGTCTCTTTTTCTCTATACAGAATGAAGAATTAGGCTAGCGGGGGCCATATCACAGAAGCCAAAAGCCACAGATCTGACATCTGTCTACAATTCCTTAGAATATGCCTTATCTAAGTCCTTTGACTCACCAAAGCTTTAAAAAAATTTTAGAATAAATTTTGTGCTTAAAAACCTCAAATAGAAACATAAAATGCTATATAATTTTCCCTTAGCTTCATCATTCCCAAATAAATCAAAGAATGCTTATGCTACTTGAGAGAATATAGTCCTGTAAGCATTTCAGTAAACATCTACACATAGTCTCACCTCATCCAGGTTGGAAGTAGTCATTTCCCTCAGGGTTCTAGCTCTTTCTGCCTGAACATCTTCATCTTCATCTTCTGGTTCTTCGGGGTTGGTACCAGCATCACTATTTGTAGGAAAAATTCTACAAAAGACAAAAAAATGCCCAAAGTATTGATTTCTAGATATAGCTGATATAAAAAATTGGCACTGTCTGGTAATTTTTTATCTTTGTTTCCAAAGAGATTGAGTTACTTACTCTTTTGTCTACTTTAGTATCCTCAACTATAAACTGCGAATAATGATAGCACTTCGCTCCCAAGGTTGTTGTGAGGATATGATGGCACATAATTTTAAAGGACTTAATAAAATACAGCAAATCCTTAATAAATACTCATTTAAACTACTTAAATAAAATTATTGTCATTCTAATGTTACCAAATTTTAATTGATCAAGAACTGAGGATAGTGCCTCATCGTCTACTACATTTATTTTGAAATTAAATTCATCTCTGTGGTATACAAAATGCTCCATAATAAAGGCTATATTCCTTGAATCCAAACTCATTTCCTGCTACTTCACTAACACAGGTTTCTATTCCACTCAGACTGGTTTTGTTATTGTTCTCTGCATATCTATTCTCATTTTTATCAATTTACCTTTGGTAGTATTTTACCAATCTATGAACTGATTTTCCCTCTATCTGCATATTGAAATCCTATGTGCCCTTCAATGTGTGAATCAAAGCCTTACTTCAATCATTCAATTCAACAAGCATTTATTAAATGCCTTGTATGTGCAAAACACTGTGCTAAGTCCTAAGGACAAAAAAGATAGAAATGGTCACTCCCCTCAAGGAGATTATTCATTCTTTTTTTTAAATTTTTTTTTAAATTTTATAATATTTTATTTGATCATTTCCAAACATTATTCATTAAAGACAAAGATCATTTTCTTCCCCCCCCCACCCCTCATAGCCGACGCGTGATTCCACTGGATTTCACATGTGTTCTTGATTCGAACACATTGCCATGTTGTTAATATTTGCATTAGAGTGTTCGTTTAGAGTCTCTCCGCTGTGGTCAGGCAGTTGCTTTTCCTCAGTGTTTCTACTCCCACAGTTTATCCTCTGCTTATGAATAGTGTTTTTTTCTCCTAGATCCCTGCAGATTGTTCAGGGACATTACACCGCCACTAATGGAGAAGTCCATTACGTTCGATTATACCACAGTGTATTAGTCTCTGTGTACAATGTTCTCCTGGTTCTGCTCCTTTCCCTCTGCATCACTTCCTGGAGGTCGTTCCAGTCTCCATGGAGTTCCTCCACTTTATTATTCCTTTTAGCACAATAGTATTCCATCACCAACATATACCACAATTTGTTCAGCCATTCCCCAATTGATGGGCATCCCCTCATTTTCCAATTTTTGGCCACCACAAAGAGTGCAGCTATGAATATTCTTGTACAAGTCTTTTTCTCCATTATCTCTTTGGGGTACAGACCCAGCAGTGTTATGGCTGGATCAAAGGGTAGACAGTCTTTTATCGCCCTTTGGGCATAGTTTCAAATTGCCCTCCAGAATGGTTGGATCAATTCACAACTCCACCAGCAATGAATTAATGTCCCTACTTTGCCACATCCCCTCCAGCATTCATTACTTTCCTTTGCTATCATGCTAGCCAATCTGCTAGGTGAGGTGATGAGATTATTCATTCTTGGAAGATAAAGCATGGACACATGTAAGTGAAAAAACACATAGTACAAGTGGGTTCCTTGAGAACAGAGATAGTTGTTCACATTTCCTTCCATCCCCAGTGCTTTGTATAATATTTGAGACATCAGTAGGTCCATACTAAATATTCATTGACTAGTGCTTTAAAGGAAATTAGAGATTCTATTAAGTAGAGGTGAGGTGGGGATACATTCCAGATATAAGGGCGCCCATGTTCAAAAGCATAGAAGCTGGAAATGGGGTGGTTTGAATAGAAAATAAATTGGAGACTGTTGGAAAGAGATATGAAATAAGGACAAGACATGTAGGAGTCAGATTGTATATGTTTTTGAATTCAGCTGAGACTTTTGTACCAACTTAAGAATAAATAGAAAATAAAGATTTTTGAATAGGGTAATAATATAGTCAGAAATGTGTTTATAGAAATATCTATATGGCAAGTAAATGGAAGATCAATTGGAGTGGGGAGAAATTGGAAATACGGAGCCCATTCAAAAGGATTTTTTAGAAGTCTAAGTGTGAAGAAGATAGAATATGAACTAGGGTAGACATTATATGAGTAGAGCCAATGACATGGGTGCAAAAGATATTTTCAGAATAAAATTGATTATATATGTTTGTGAAGGAGAGGAGGAAATTAATGATAACCCTAGGACTGTGAATGAAAAGGAAGATGATAGTGATATGAGGGGGGCACTAATATGTTTCTTAATTAAAATATATGAGATTTGCTTTTCTAGCTAAAATTTCCTTGAGTTTAGGGATACTACTTTATATATTTTACCAAATATAGTTCTTGCAAATTTTCTTAAGAAAACTTTACTTGCCAATTTATGTTTATTGATGTTCCATGGTTTTAGTCACATCATGCTCTTTGTGATCTCATTTAGACTTTTCTTGGCAAAGATACTGAAGGGGCTTGCCATTTCCTTCTCTAATTCATTTTATAGATGAGGAAACTGAGGCAAACAGGGTTAAGTAGCATCCCCAGGGTCACACAGCTAGTAAGTCTCTGAGGCTGGATTTAAACTCAGGTCTTCCTGATCCTGGACCCAACCTTTTATCAACTGTGTCACCTAGCTGTGTCCTATAACATTTAGTAGGGACTACCAACTACAGTCCTTATGACATGAGCATTGTACTCCCAGAATCTCAGGCAAACTATTATCTGGGAAATTCCTTTGCTCACTTACATCCCCGTGACTCCTAGCCTAAAACCATCCAATGACCCCTAAAGGATGCTGAGATGACTGCCATCCTTTGATCCTCCTTTAGATTTAAAATGGACAAAGAGGGAGTCAAGATGGCCACATAGAAGGAGCAGAAGTTCAGACCTCTGAATACCCTTTCTTACTGATCACAAACTGAATGCTCCTAGGGGACTGAAAATCAAACCAAACAACAAGACAGAGCCAAGGAACCTTCCTGCTGGATTCAACTCAAAAGGTAAGCCCCCCCACCCAAACCCAGAATCTGAGAACATTCAGACTTAAGGGGAAGGCAGAAGGAAGGTCCAAGGATCCCCTCATCCCCACCTAGATCACTAGGGCTCCAGTGGCAGCAGGAACCTCTGGGCAGGCAAAGGCGCTGCTCTGGAGGGTGTATCATGCAAGCAGGGCAGTGCCACGCTTGGAGCATTGAGCACAGACGGTAGGGAAGGAGCTGGATAGGGAGCTGGCAGCCTGGTTAGAGGTGTGGAGATCTTCCATACTGCTGCAGCCTTCCAGGAAGTTTTTGGCCTCAGAGCACACCTAGCCCAACCCAGCTGAACTTAATCCCATAAAAAGTCTTCAGAACTCAGGGAAGCCTAGGCTGAAATACCATGTCCTCACTGACTGCCAGAACTTAATCCAATCAAAAGCCTCCAGAGGACAGGGAAGGGTAAATTCTAACACTCCTCCCCCAGAGACTGCACTGAGAGATCTGACAAAGCTCCAAGAGGGGAGACGGACAGAAAGCCCCCAAACCAAAAAAAAATGAGAGGAGCAAGAGCACAGACAAATACATGGAACAAAGAAGGGGAGTAAATATGAGCAAACAACAGAAAAAGAAGAAAGAAATTACAATTGACAGCTTCTGCAGAGGCAGCAAACCAAGAACAAACAATATACAAGAGGTCCCAAGTAATAAAACAGAAATCCCAGCAAATTGGACACAGGCTTTGGAAGAACTCAAAATGCAATTCAAAACACAATTAAGGGACAAGAATATAAAAACTAAGATAAGTCATCTGGAAACAGAAAATAGTGTATTGAAAGCCAAAATCAACCAGCTTAAAAATGAGGTAAGGGAGATGAAAGATGAGGCAAAGGAGATGAGAGATGAGTTAAAGAGGATGAATGATGACCTCCAAAGAAAATCAAACCAGAAAGATAAGGATGACCAAAAATCCAGGGATGAAATCCAGTCTTTAAGAACCAGAATACAACAACTAGAATCAAGTGACCTCACAAGGCAGCAGGACACTATAAAACAAAAACAAAAGAATGAAAATATTGAGGAAAATAGGAAGCATCTCATTCACAAAACAGAGGATTTGGAAAATCATTCAAGGAGAGGCAATTTAAGAATCATTGGTCTACCAGAAGACCATGACAAAAGAAACAGGAAATTATTCAGGAAAACTGTCCCAATATTCTGGAACAAGAGGAAAAAGTGGAGATTGAAAGAATCCACACCTCCTGTTCTTAATCCCCAACTGACAACACCAAGAAATGTTATAGCCAAACTCAAGAAATATCAGACCAAAGAAAAGATATTACAAGCTGCCAAGAAAAAATCATTCAGATACCATGGAACCCCTGTGAGGATAACACAAGATCTGGCTGCATCCACACTGAAGGACTGAAAGGCATGGAATATGATATTCTGGAAAGCAAGGGAACTAGGTCTACAACCAAGAATCAACTACCCAGCAAAATGACTTTATTTTTACAGGGGAAAGTATGGTCTTTCAACAAAATAGAAGAATTCCAAGAATTTGTAAAGAAAAGACCATTCCTGAGGAGAAAAGTTGATGTCCAATCACAAGACTTAAGAGAATCATCAAAAGGTAATTTGAAAAGAGGAGGGAAAAGAAAAAACAAAACAAAACAAACAACACCCCCCTTTTTTAAAGAGACTCAATAAGTTAAAATGTTATGTATCCCTATAAGAAAAGAGGTCATTGTTAACTGTTAAAAACTGTTGTTATAACCTGGGAAGCTAGAAAAATTACACGTAGAGGGAACAGTGACAAATTGTATAGGATGAAATAACAAGACATAAAAAGCTGTGTAGATATATGCATGCATAAATAAACACACACACACATATATATACAACTAGAGCTAAAAAAAGAGGTTAATACTAAAAGAAATGGGAAAAGAAACAAATGGGGGTAAATTTATATGTCACAAAGAAGCTCATGGTGGGAGGGGGGAGAACATCAATACTCTGGAAGGGTTAAGAGGTTGGAGATAGGAAATACTCAACCATTACGTGCATTGAAATTGACCCAAAGAGGGAAGAACAATCCAACCCATTGGGGCAGAGAATAGATTTGCCCCTTATAGGGGAGTAGAAGGGTAACAAATGGACTGGTGGGGAGGGAAGCAGTGTAAGGAAGGGAGAGGGTGGGGGAGTAGTTTTAGAAAGACTATAGGGAAGGGGTAGAAAGGGAAGTAAAATAAGGGTGGGAACTAGGGGGAGTGATTAAAAACAAACATTGGTATAGAAAGAAATAGTGAAAGAAGAAAAGGCAGGACTAGGAGTAGAAATCAAAATGTGGGAAATACACAGCTAGTAATCATAACTCTGAATGTGAATGGAATGAACTCACCCATAAAACGCAAGCAAATAGCAGAGTGGATTAGAACCAAAACTCTACCATATGCTATCTACCAGAAACACACATAAGGAAGGTAGATACGCATAGGGTGAAAATACAAGGATGGATGCAAATCTATTGGACATCAACTGATAAAGAGAAGGCAGGATTATTAATCATGATATTTGACAAAGCCAAAGTAAAAATAAATCTAGTTAAAATAGATAGGGAAGGTAATTACATCCTGATAAAAGGCAAAATAGACAATGAGGAAATATCAGTACCCAATATTTATGCACCAAATGGCATAGCATCCAAATTTCTAAAGGAGAAACTAGAGGTGCTCAAGGATGAAATAGACAGAAAAAATATACTAATGGGAGACCTGAACTTTCCTCTATCTGAACTAGATAAACCAAACCAAAAAATAAATAAGAAAGAGGTAAGAGAAGTAAATGACATCTTAGAAAAATTAGAGTTAGTAGACATGTGGGGAAAAATAAATAGGGACAAAAAGGAATACACCTTTTCAGCAGCACATGGTACATTCACAAAAATTGACAATGTATGAGGGAATAAAAACATTGCAAACAAGTGCAAAAGAGCAGAAATAATAAATTCAACCTTCTCAGACCACAATGCAATAAATATAATAATTAGTAAGGGAACATGGAGAGGTAAATCAAAAATTAATTGGAAATTAAACAATACTATTCTCCAAAACTGGTTACTTAAAGAACAAATTGTAGAAACAATTAATAACTTCATTGAAGAAAATGACAATGATGAGACATCCTTTCCAAACCTATAGGATGTAGCCAAAGCAGTACTCAGGGGGAAATTTATATCCTTGAGTTCATATATTAACAAATTAAGAAGGGCAGAGGTCAATGAATTGGGCATGCAAATTAAAAAACTAGAAAGTGAACAAATTAAAAATCCTCAGATGAAGACTAAATTAGAGATCCTAAGAATCAAAGGAGAAATCAATAAAATTGAAAGTCAAAGAACTACTGATTTAATGAATAAGACTAGAAGCTGGTACTTTGAAAAACAAATAAAATAGACAAAGTACTGGTCAGTCTAATTAAAAAAAAAGGAAAGAAGAAAACCACATTGACAGTATCCAAGATGAAAAGGGAGACCTCACCTCTAATGAAGAGGAAATTAAGGCAATCATTAAATACTATTATGCCCAATTATATGGCAACAAATATAGCAACATAGGTGATATGGATGAATACTTACAAAAATATAAACTGCCTAGACTAACAGAGAGAGAAATAAATTAGCTAAGCAACCCCATATCAGAAAAAGAAATTGAACAAGCCATCAAAGAACTCCCTAAGAAAAAATCCCCAGGTCCAGATGGATTCCCAAATGATTTCTATCAAAAATTCAAAGAACAACTAATCCCAATATTATAAAAACTATTTGACAGAATAAGCCAAGAATGAGTTCTACCTAATTCATTTTACAGCACAAGGTACTGATCCCAAAGCCAGCAGGTCAAAAACAGAGAAAAAAAATGCAAAAAACTTAAATAGGATACTAGAAAAAAAACTCCAGCAAGTTATCACAAGGGTTATTCACTATGACCAGGTAGAATTCATACCAGGGAATGCAAGGATGGTTCAATATTAGGAAAACCATCCGCATAATTGACCATGTTTATAAGCAACAAGATAAAAATCACATGATTATCTCAATAGATGCAGAAAAAGCCTTTGATAAAATACAACACCCATTCCTACTGAAAACACTACAAAGTATAGGAATAGAAGGGCCTTTCCTAAAAATATTAAACAGTATCTATCTAAAACCATCAGCAAACATCATCTGCAATGGGGATAAACTCGAAGCCTTCCCAATAAGATCAGGAGTGAAACAAGGATGTCCATTATCACCTCTATTATTTAACATTATACTAGAAAAACCAGCAGTAGCAATTGGAGAAGAAAAAGAAATTGAAGGTATTCAATTTGGCAATGAGGAGACTAAGCTATCACTCTTTGTGGATGATATGATGGTTTACTTAAAGAATCCTAGAGAATCAACCAAAAAGCTAGTTAAAACAATGAACAATTTTAGCAAAGTTGCAGGATACAAAATAAACCCGCATAAGTCATCTACATATCTATATATCTTCAACCCATTTTAGCAGCAAGAATTAGAAAGAGAAATTCCATTTAAAATCACCCTAGACAATATAAAATACTTAGGAATCTATCTCCCAAGACAAACACAGGAACTATATGAACACAACTACAAAACACTCTCCACACAATTAAAACTAGATCTAAACAATTGGAGAAACATTGATTGCTCATGGGTGGGATGAGCTAACATAAAAAAAAAATTACATTCCTACCCAAATTAATTTACTTATTTAGTACCATACCCATTGAACTACCAAAAACCTTTTTTACTGAATTAGAAAAAACTATAACAAAGTTCATTTGGAAGAACAAAAGATCAAGGATATCCGGGGAAATTATGAAAAAAAAATGCAAAGGAAGGAGGACTTTTAGTCCCAGATCTCAAACTATACTATAAAGCAGTCATTATCAAAACAATTTGGTACTGGCTAAGAAACAGAAAGGAGGATCAGTGGAATAGACGTGGGGTAAATGACCTCGGCAAGACAGTCTAGGATAAGTCCAAAGATCCCAGTTTGTGGGACCAAAACCCACTATTTGATAAAAACTGCTGGGAAAATTGGAAGACAATATGGGAGAGATTAGGTTTAGATGAACACCTCACATCCTATACCAAGATGAACTCAGAATGGGTGAATGACCTGAATATAAAGAAGGAAACTATAAACAAATTAGGCGAATATAGAACAGTATACTTGTCAGATCTTTGGGAAAGGAAAGACTTTTAAACCAACCAAGAGCTAGAAAAAAAATCACAAAATATAAAATCAATAATTTTGATTACATCAAATTAAAAAGATTTTGTACAACCAAAACTAATGCATACAAAATTAGAAGGGAAGCAACAAATTGGGAAACAATCTTAATTACAAAAACCTCTTTCAAAGGTTTATTTACTCAAATTTATAAAGAGCTAAACCAGTTGTACAAAAAAATCAAGCCATTCTCCAATTGATAAATGGGCAAGGGACATGAATAGGCAGTTGTCAGTTAAAGAAATCAAAACTATTAATAAACACATGAAAAAGTGTTTTCTTATAATCAGAGAGATCCAAATCAAAACAATACTGAGGTATCACCTCACACCTAGCAGATTGGCTAAGATGACAGCAAAGGAAAGTAAATGAATGCTGGAGGGGATGTGGCAAAGTTGGAACATTAATTCATTGCTGGTGAAGTTGTGAATTGATCCAACCATTCTGGAGGGCAATTTGGAACTCTGCCCAAAGGGTGATAAAAGACTGTCTGCCCTTTGATCTAGCCATAGCACTGCAGCGTTTGTACCCCAAATAGATAATGAGGAAAAAGACATGTACAAAAATATTGATAGCTGTGCTCTTTATGGTGGCAAAAAAAAATGGAAAATGAGGGGATGCCCTTCAATTGGGGAATGGCTGAACAAATTGTGATATATGTTGGTGATAGAATACTATTGAGCTCAAAGGAATAATAAAGTGGAGGAATTCCATGGGGACTGCAACAACCATCAGGAATTGTTGCAGAGCCAAAGGAGCAGAACCAGGAAAACATTGTACATAGAGAATGATACACTGTGGTACAGCAAAATATGATGGACTTCTCCATTAGTGGCAATGCAATGACCCTGAACAACCTGGAGGATTCTATGAGAAAACCACTATCCACATTCAGAGGAAACACTGTGGGAGTAAAAACACCACATAAAAATAACTGCTTGAATACATGGGTCGAAGGGATATGATTAGGGATGTAAACTCTAAATGAACATCCTAGTGTAAACAACAACATTGAAATAGGTTCTGATCAAGGACACAAGTAATATTCAATGAAATTGAGCTTTGGCTATGGGAAGGCTGGCTGGAGGGGAGGGAGGAAAACAATGTGATTATTGTAACCAAGGAATAATGTTCTAAATTGACTAAATAAACTAATTCAAATGGAAAAAAAATAGATGGACAAAGAGATGCACCTCCATGTTACACCTTGATTCTATCAGGCTATATCTCAGACATCTATCTGTCCCCTAAAACTAAGGAATCTTTCATGAGTGTTATACCCTATGTCTCTAGGTAGACCCCAGTCAGATGACTAACCCCACAATGGAATGCCTGAGAGGCCACCGCTCTAGAGTCAAGTCCATACCACTACACAGTATTTATTGTAAGAGTATAAAATCCCCAGAATTGATGGGTTCTGGGAGCAGCTTTCCATCTTGCTGTGCTACCTGTTCCTCCTGGCCCTTCTCAACATTACTTTCTAAATTAATAAATTTCTCTTTTTATTTTTAAGCTAAGTTTTGGAGTCTTGCATTCCTGCAGAAAGGTACCCTTCCCAAAAACCAGGAGTGCACCTCTTCACCCCCACAACACTTTTGGTAAGATGACAGATCAGTAGACTACTCTCTGCTTTGCTCCTATGCACTATAGGAATTGCCATTTGATCTGTTATTGCACTATAAGAATTCCCAGAGTTGGCCATCTAATCTTCCATTGTACCTTAAGGCACAACTAGAACTGTGCAGATGAACCCACCTATATGTGTTGTTTCCCTTAATTAGAATGTCAGCTTCTTGAAAGTAGGGTTTGTTTCTCCATTGTATTTGTATTCCCAGCACTTCACACAATACTCGATTAACAAATGTTTTTCCATCAAATTCTGACACATTCTGCCGAATTTGTAAATTAAACACTGAATTCTATTCCCCTTCACTAACCTGAAAACAGGGTCTTTTCCCATGCATTGCTTTCCATATTTCATTTCCAGGCATCGTAGAACAAAAAGGAAAATGATACAATGAAGGTAAGGCTATGGATAAAGAAAAACACAGTAACAATATAGCAGAAATTATTTCCATATTTTCATTAATATGATCATTCCTGCTCTATTACTAAGAAAGATCATTTAAAAATAAATTTGAGTGGTAATAAATACAAAACAAAACTCAGACCAGATCTTCTATTTAAAAACATAGTAAATAGTTCTAAGTAGTTTAAAAGAGTACTAAGGACAGGAGGATAAATTATTACCTCACTTTCCTCAACTGTGCAACTCATAAAGCTGCATAATTCTTATAGCTGTGGATTCAGATTTAGAGTTATGAAATTTTTACAAAAAAATTGTTCCAAGTTATAGTCATAAAAGTGGATTAATGTCAGTATGAAACAACCACCAACCAGTGTAAGAAAAGACAAATACCAGAGGACATCAGATTGCTGAACATTTTCCTTTAAATTATTATAATTGTGTCATGTTCAACACTTGCAAATGGATTGCTCTAGAATGACACATATATAAATACCCACACTCCCAAACACATATTCACTTGCAACAAGTCTGAAAGCATATCTTTGTAAAACCTTATATATCAAGACCGTCAAAATGAGACCAAATGTATGATATAGGAAATATTGCCACCCTTAATATACACATATCCAAATGGAAAAGTCTTCTTACTATGAGAATCACGAAGAAGATGTTTTCATTGATGTCATATGTATCATACGCTAGATTCTTAGCCTTTCTGAAATACTTAAAGTTGATCTGACAAAGAAAAACCATGGTTAGTTTAAAATTTGTCTTTAACGAATCATTTCTAAAAAAATGTATATTACAGATAATGAACATTTCTGTTCAATTCCTCCTTGTGTGTCATGGCAAAGATATATATATTCCTTGAGCACAGAGAGAAGAGCAATTGTCTATTTGCTTCTACATTCACAGCCTATAAGACTCGCAGGTCTCCTGCTTTTCTTTGCATTTTTAACTATCAGAGCTTTAAATAGCATTATAAACAAGATTTGAAGTTAGCATTCCCCAGAATGCCCCTTTTTGTTCCCATTTCCTTCTTTGATGATGCCACCTTTGTTTACTCAGGCAGAAATCAAACCTTCTGCTCCCTATTCATAACTAAGCAGAAGAAAGAACCCAACTTATTCACAGTAGCATTATGAAAGTGAAATAAATCCATAGATAATGGTGAATAAATTAAGGTCTAATTGAGATATTCCTCTTTCAGAGAACTTTGAATCTTAAGCAAAGCCATGTCTTTATATAAAGAAATATATTTCATTTTGTAAAATTTCAGAAATCAATAATCTAATGGGGGGGGCACAATTCTAGGGAGGGAATACTTTCTGGTGTTATGTAAATTACATCACAGGGTTGGCTATTTTGCCTAGGAATTTGCATCCACTATGATTCTAGGGCAGGGATTCTTTGTTTTTTTATCCTTACCTCCCATCACAGAATCAATATTGTGCATTGGTTCCAAGGCAGAAGGTAGAGAAAGACTAGGCAATGGTGATTAAGTGACTTGCCCAGAGTCCCAAAGCTAAGAAGTGTCTGAAGTCATATTTGAACCCAGGACCTCCTGTCTCTAGGCTTGGCTCTCAATCCACTAAACCACCCAGCTGCTCCCTAGAAGTTTTAAACCTTTTTTAATATCATAGACTTCTTTTGCAGTCTGGTGAATCTTTATAGACTACTGCTTCTCATAATGCTTTTAACTGTATAAAATAAAATATATAAGATTATAAAGGAAAACAATTTTATTCACATATAGTCATTATATAGTCATAAAAATAATAAAAAATATTTTAAAACACAGTCAATAGACTCCAGATCCAGCATTGATTATTAGATGTAAGGCGCTTTTTTTCTTTTTTAAACTTTTCTTTAGGGAGTCTGTTATTGTGATGGTTTTATGCACCCACTCCACCACTGGATCAGTATACAGAGGGGAAGAATAATCATTTTCCTGATCTCCCCCCCCCCAAAAAAAAAAAAGCAATGTAGTACTTACTCCTATTGGTTGATGAATTTAATTATCTTTCAAAGGGAAAAAAATGGACTCCTCAAGCTAGTCAGTCAAAAAAAGTTTATTAATCTCATACAATATTTCAGGCACTGTGCTAAGCAATGACCTCTCTTAATCTTGTCTAGCTTAAAAATCCACTTAGAATTACACAGCACCAACATAAGATTGTATTTTTCATTGTTTTTCACTGAGGCAGAAAGCTTTTATTCAAATAACCACATGTTCAATGACCAAGTGTCTAGTGCTTACCTCCAAAAACAGCATTGTGCATCCAAACAAGGTGAAGAAGGGTATAAATGCAATACAACAAAACATTCCAGATAGTTCAAAATTAGTTTTTTGATTAAAAGCAAATGTGAACAATGAAGTCTGTAAGAAAGTTTTATAGAGTTATAAACAAAGTTTAATTCACTTTCAATATTTTTATTATTGCTTTTTAATAGCTTTTCACATAAATTTCTCCTCAATATCTTTATAATTATTACAATATTTGTATTAGACATGTTATGTCTAATGTTTTTGTCTTCACTTGGTCTCATTTTTAGTTTACATTCCATTCTGCTTTAGTTTGGTATTTAATATCTTCCAACATTTAGCTCCCACCTGCCCAGATTTATTTCACGTTTTCCCTGTTTACACACTCCATTTTATAGACAAACTACCCTACTTTTTTCCCCCATATTCAACATTATATATTAAAACTCCTTGCCTTTATGTAGGCTCCACCTCTTTATTTTCTCTATGTTTCCTTCGTATTGGAAGTTATGTGACTTGTTTATATAGTCACACATACATTCAATATATGTGGGAGGCAGGACTTGAACCCAAATATTCTTTAAAAAAACCAAGCCCTTACCTTCCATCTTAGAATCAATACTGGGTATTGGTAGGTAATGGGGGGTTAAATGAATTTCCCAGGGTCACACAGCTGGGAAGTGTATGAGGCCACATTTGAACCCAGGACCTCTAGTCTCTAGGCCTGGCTCTCAATCAACTGAGCCTCACAGCTGCCCCCCAAATGTTCCTTTTTCTAAGGTAGCACTATCCAGTACTCTATGCTGCTGTTTTTTATTTAAATTTCTCCAATCAATAATGAGTTAGAACATTTTTATGTGACTATATATAGCTTCAATTTCTTCATCCAAAAACTGTTTATTCATATCTTTTGACCATTTGTCAATTAGAGAATGACTCATATTTTCTGAGAAAATGTCTATAAAATTTCCCTCCCTATTTTCTGCCTTTTTTCTAAAATTGCAAAGCTATTGATACATTTGGCAAAATCCCAGGTGCAAATAGTAACATTTATATAGTACTTTAAGCTTTGCAAAGAATTTTATGAATATTACTTCATTTTATCCTCACAATAAACTGAAGAGGTGGTACTATTATTATTTCAATTTTGGATAGGTGGAATCTGACATAGAATGAGGTTAAGTAACTAACATCACAGGACTACTAAATTTGAGGCTGAATTTGGAGTCAGATCTTCTGAACACCAAGACCTGCTTTTGATAAATTACCTGCTAGCACCCATCCTCACATGAATTCTATTCCTGGCATAATTATAAATAAAGGGATTCTCTTTGATCTCTTAAGAACTACAGACAGTAATAATTTGATCTGTTGGGCTCCTGTGCATTCTCTATTGTAGATCTAAAGTGAGGTTAATGGCAATATATTTCAGAAACCTCTGAGTATTACAAGAAGTCAAATCATTAGGATCAATTTGTAGATTATGCATCAGTGTGACAATTACATACAATTAGAAATAATTTGTATCTTTTCAAATATGTGGGAGAGGGAAAAAGAAAGTCCATGGATGAAAGGAAGAAAAAGACATAGAAATTAGCAGATGTGAACATACTATAATAATAAAATAGCATTTTTTCTACATTAATTTCAATTCTATGAAAAGCTTCTTTGAAGGACAAACCAAACATATCCTTTAATTTACATCAATATCTCAGAACACAAATATTCATTATACATATGTACTTACAATAAAGAAGAAAGTAGACCAGATGCCACTATTTTTTCTCCCTTTTTTAAAAATGAATGAAATTATATATGTGAAGAAGACACTTGAGCCTGCATAACCAATAGTACAGATGATCTGGAAGCAAGGAAATTTATCATTAAGTTAAGATATTTTCCACAAAAATATCAAATCCCCAAGATTCACAAATTCAATTTTGCATGAGAATTTTTGAAAGTTCTTTCATTTATGAAAAATTATGGAATATAAAATATTTCTCTTTAATTGTGTTCATAACAGCAAGGATTTATTAAGCATTTATTTATGCCAGTCCAGGAAAGCAAATACTGTTCAAGTAGAAAGTCTTTGTCCTGTAAGAGCTTATATTCTAATGGAAAAGGACAATACACACACAAAGAAAGCTAAAAAGAAGGAATGGAAGAAGATACCATTGGTTTGACATTGCAGAGGAAAATCCAGTCAAGACTGGAGCCTGGAGGAATGAGGACATAGCTCTCCTGGGTGCTTTTCTTGAAATAAGATTCCTTGCTTTCTGATGTAATTTTCTTAAGATCTTGTTTTAACTTACCTGAATAAATAGGATACCAGTGTTTATTGTGTAGAAGCCCAAGTTTATAAAGTATATAATTGAATATAATAAAAGGAGAATCATGAAGTTCAAAGGAACATCCACCAGTGCCAGCCCACACCAGTAGGCTGAAGGATAGAGACCTGAAATCCTTAGTTGGGCTTGAGCTTTTATCTAATTTAAAAATAAAAATAAAAGAGAGATGAAAATGGAGTTGAAATTTATGATTTTTAAAAAATAAAGCAACAAAGAATGCTAAGAATACATACATTTAAAAGTATTGCAATGAATAAGTTAAAGTACAGAATTTAAACCAAGGAAAGTAATGTCCTGATAGCTGACCTGATACCATGAGGATTTGATGGGATGGAACTCATATTTGATATATCACTTTGGAAGAGTATTATATCCTATTTAAAAGGGACAGAACAAGTAAAGGGGTTGAAGAAGCATTAAATATTAACAATAATGCCTTAGTGATAAAATATAAATGAATTCTTTTAGAAATAGAAGTGAAAAATGACTGCTGTGGCAGTAGATAGAGCACCATATTTGGAATTTGTATGACTTAGGTTCAAAAACCAACCCACACTAGATGTTTGACCCTGAGCAAATCACCTAACCTCTATATGCCTTAAACAAAAAACCTCTATATTTCCTTAAACAAAAGAGGGTATTGGTCTTAAAGACCTACCAGGTCCCTTTCATATCTGACTTTTACTATTCCCAAAAAGGAGCAATTGATTGTGGAGGGAAAAATCATGAGAATATTGAGGGAATTGACCATTCTATCTTTGAACTGATTAAAGATAAAAAGAAAGCCAGAGAAATGTGATATACATCTTGGGTTTTGGAAGAACATATTTTAAACTACTCAGAGAAAGGACAGGGAGAATTGTGTACCCTAAATTAATTAAATTAAAATAAACCTTAAATTAAACTCTTAAGATTGGCAGTAAAAAAACACCATCAAGCAAATGCACTGTAGTGAATTTTGTATGATTATATAGCAGCAATGAAGGACGACAGGTGGGGACAGCCAGTGTATTCCACTAGTACCTTATTATGTTAGGAGAAAGTAAGGAAGATCACTAGCAAGTTGAGTGGCCTCCTTGTGGTAAACTTTGGGGAAGAGTTGGACAATGTCATATAAAATGGGCAGGCCTGAGTAACTTGTAATATATATCATGGGAAGCAACTCCTAAATTGGTAAGATCATAAAACCATTTGAATGTTTAAAAACAAACCAAAAATTACAAGACATCATCTAGAAATAGGTTGAGTATCTTGCTATTCTTATCACAACTGATATAATTAAATTCCTTATGCTGACAAGATTCAAACTAATTCATCCCAGATAAATTTAAAAATTTGGTAAAGATAGTCCCTTAAAGTGTGTTTCATATTTTTCACATCTTTGTAAGCATATTTTGTGTACAGATATCAACAAACTCAGCTGTTTCTCTATTCCTTAAGCCCTACAATGAAGATTTATTCATCTTTGGATTCATGACTCCAATTGCATTTCCATCACTTTCATCTACTTTAATTTTTCAATAAATTTTTGGGACCTTGAAAATAGTATAGTGGAAAGAGCAGTGGACCTAGATTCCAGATATGAAGATTTAAATCTCAATTTTGCTACTAGCTAGCTATTTGATCTGGAACAAGTCACTTAACTCATTGGGATTTCAATTTCCTAATGTGTATATTGCAAATAATAATTCATGTACTTCCTACATCATGAAGTTCTTTCATTATTAGAATGAATAGTGCTGGAGTTATTTTAACAACAGATGAGTAAGCCGAATATTTTTTCTAATTCATGTTAATTTCTTCATTACTTTCTCTTCACCTTTATCAGCTTCAATTATGCCACATTTGCTTGAAGGAGTATCTGATATTTTGTATTGTACTGAAGGGAAGAGCTTTCCCTCCATATTCTAATAAGTTTTTTTTTGTGAATTTCCCCCCTTTGAACATCTCATATTTATTGTTTTGATATTTTTCTGTCATCTCCTTTCAGACTGTTATCTACCATAATTACTTTATATCTCTGTTTTGCTCCAATATGGGCAAGTATATACAAGAAATGAATTAAGCGCTATTCCTGGAAACATTCAAATGTTCAAAGGGAAAACTGCTGTATACTTTAAAAAAAATCCACCTTCAATTTCTAAAACAAATTCACTTCAGTAACTTTGTCTTACTTTATAATCAGCGATGCTGCTCATTGCCAAATAAGGAGAAAGACTGGTTGTTGCCAAAATCAATAAAAGATCTTTCTCTACATTAGTAATTGAACTAGGCTCAAAATCCTGAAAGAAGCATAAATATCGTCAGTCAATACAGTATAACAAGTAAAACAGAAAATTATAATTACTGTTAATATAAATTTTCTGCAGCTGAAGTACTTAAGCAAAAAGTGTTAATGCAATTTTTTCATCATAAAGTCAAGAGGAGCACAAGCTCTGGCAGATTAATTAAAATGGAAAGTTTTCAAATGTGGGATAGCATATGGTTAAATTGAGTTTCAGAGAGATTCATCAGCAGGTTTGCTGAAAAATTATAAATGTATCAGTTAACAGCACTCCTTCAGGACTTGCTACTTGTTACATAGGCATTGTAATCAAGGTTAGTAAGAGACTAATTACAATGATGTAAGAACTGATCCTTAGGGTACTAAAATACCTTAGGATATAAGGGAGAAATCTGGAGGCTAGATCTAGATTTGAAAGAGAATCTAGGGGTTCTATAGTCCCAAATTCTCATTTTGTAGTTAAGTAAACTGAGGCTTTTTAAGGTTAAGTGATTTGTTCAAGGTTACACAATAACAAATGACTGAGAACTCCCATGACTCTGAGTTCTTCTATTTCTTTGAAAAGATAAATAACAGTGAAATATGCAATAGCAAGTAACATCTTTCAGTGGAAGGAGTACCAGCTCAGAAGCCAAATCACCTAGGTTCAAATATCATATCTCATACTCCCTGTGTAACCCTGGACAAATCATTTCTATTCCCTGGGTTTGGTCTAACTTTCCCCATCTCTGATGAGGTTAGATTAGATCACTTCTGTGGTTTCTTCTGCCTCTGGATCTAGTGGAGAAAAAAAGGCAAGATAACATGTTGATTATGTTTTGGAGGAGGTCCCTGTTTAGGTACTTGTTGGACATACTGCATAATCTCTGAGGTTGCTTCCAATTCAGAAAATCAGTGATTCTGTAACATTGGTTTACTTGTGACTTTAAGCAAGTCACATAATATCTCTGTACCTCAGTTCCTTTTACCATATAATAAGGTAAATAAACTAGATGATCTCTAAAGTTCTTTCTAATTATATACATCATCTGATTTTAGGTTCCTTGGTCAGTAAACCTCAATTTCTTACTTGTGAAATTAGACAAAACCTTCTCCAATGCTAAGATTCTTCAATTACACAGTCATTAATAGAAAGTTTCATATAACATATTCTGTATGCTTTGCTTAATGAGGTAGAAAAATAAGCTCTTTCAGAAAACTTTAAATTAATTTTTAAAAAAACCCAAGCTTAGCACAAAAAGAGGGAAGCTTCATTTTTCTGTAATTCTTATTCACTTAAAATACTTATTCAATAACAATGAAAGATCATTGAAACATTGTCATACTTACATAAGAAAATGTAGTTCTCTCAGTGGTAATTTGCTTTGTGGAGTTAAGCATTTTAAGTAGCCCATTGCTAACAACATTCATGAGGACAGGAAAGCAATTCAATCTCTTGGTGTTACATGCAAGAGAAAACCTATAATCCTTAAAAATAAACAAATATTAACTCAAAATCCCTGGAAAGTCAACATAATCTTTCAAATAGTAAATATGAAAAATGTTATTTAAAATTATTAAGACTACTATCTAAATTATAAAGTATATCTGATTTGAGCATTTCCCACATTTTGTGATTTTTAGCTAATTCACGTAAGTAAACATAATTTTGGAATATTAACTGCTTATTGCCATTAGCTATTTAGCTGGATTTTGTTTGTGGCTTTCTATAGGAATTTATGAGTAAACAAGGGATAGAGAACATTGTGAGGTATAAAATGGATAATTTTGAATACACTGAATTGAAAAGTTTTCATGTAAATAAAACAAATGTTGTCGAGATTATAAGGAAAGCAGAAAATTTTTGGGAAAATTTCATATACAGTCTCCTGGATAGAGGTCTCATATCTAAAATATATAGAGAGGACTTCCAGGTAAACATGGTGGCAGTCTAGATGCAAGAATCTTCCTCCCCTCAGCACCCACCGATATAGACTAACTCCAAAGACCAAAAAAAAAAAACAAATTCATAAGAATGAAAGGAATCTACAGTAGGGTGCAGCATTGAAAGTATGTGGGATTTGGGCATTTCCATACTCATAAGGGGGTGAAAAAGCTCCCACCAAAACCACGAGCTGATCTACCCTCCCCCATCCCAAATACAGAGCCTGTCAGAGCCAGCGAGTGCCAGAATCAGCAAGTGAGCAAGGAGCACCTCTAGAGTGAGTAAGGGGCATCTCTAGATCCTACCCCTGAGAGCAGCTACACCTGAAACCCCAGCAGGCTGAAAAGTGCAGACCATGGACGCTCATGTGAAGATAACACAGAGAAGGGCAGCAAACAGCAGAAGCTGTGGAGATTTGAGAGCTTGCCTTAGGCTAAATCCTTGCTCCTTAACTCCATACACAGAGAGCCTGCCCATCTCACTCAGATTTTTGACTAAAAGGGGAAGGAAAAACCTCCACAGGGATGGCAAATTGTGCCCAGGAGCTACAACCTCCCTCCACCAAAAAATACAAGAAGAGGTAGTTAACCCTGGAAAATTTTTACGAAGGAAAAACACAGGCTACAGAGGAAAAAGAGGAGGAAATTCAAATAAACTCAAAAACTTACAAAAAAATGGAACCAGATCACAAGCTCTTGAAGAATTTAAAGTGGAGCTTATCAAATAGATGGAAGGCATCTGGCAAGAAAAGTGGGGAATAGTTCAAAGAGAAAATAACAGGCTTAAAGGATAAAAACTCCCAATTGGAGAAACAGCTGGAAGCCACGAAAAGTAGGATAGACCAAACTGAAAAGGAAAACCAGTCTTTAAAGACCAGAATTGGCAACTGGAAGACAATGATCTTGCAAAACAGCAAGAATTAATAAAGCAAAGTCAAAAGATTGACAAAATAGAAGAAAACATAAATATCTCACTGAGAAGATGACAGATCAGGAAAACAGATCACAATGAGACAAGTTGAGAATCATTGGTCTACTTGAAAAGCCAGAAATAAACAGAAATCTTGACATCATACTAAAAGAAATCATCCAAGAAAACTGCCCTGATGTTCTTGAACAAGGGAGAAAAATAGACATTGAAAGAGTTTATAGAACACCCTCTACACTAAATCCTCAAGAGACAACTCCCAGGAATGCAATTGCCTAATTCCAGAGCTTTTAAGCTAAGGAGAAAATTCTACAAGAAGCCAAAAAGAGAAAATTCAGATTCCAAGGAGCACCAATCAGGATCATAGAAGACATGGCAGCTTCCACACTAAAGGACCACAAGGCCTGGAACGTGATATTCAGAAAGGCAAGAGAATTGGGTCTTCAACTAAGGATCACCTATCCATCAAAACTGACTATATACTTCCAGGGGAAAGTATGGACATTCAACAAAATAGATGTCCAAGTATTCGTAAAGAAAAGACCAGAACTAAGTGGTAAGTTTGATATCCAAACACAAAGATCAAGAGAAACATGAAAAGGTAAATAAGAAAGAGAGGGAAAAAAGGAAAAAAAAGTCAAACTTTCTTTTTTAAGGGCTATAATTAGATCAAATTATATTTATTAATATATGGGGAATATGTTATTTGTAACTCTCAAAAATTATATTCACTATTATAGTAATTAGAAGAATTATTCACAGGAAGAGATTGGGGCATTAAGGGCTAAAAGATGATATGCAAAATAAGAAAAAAAGGAGGGGGGATCAAAAATGTCACCAAGAGATACTTAAAGAAATAAAATAAATAGGATCATCTTTATTACCCAAAAATATACATAGGAAGGGGAGGGGAAGAATACTCTTATAAGAAGGAGAGGAAGAGAGTGCTAATAGGTAATCCTTAAACCTTACTCTCAGCAAAATTAATTCTGAGAGGGAAGAGCATCTAGATAAATTGGGGTCTTGAATTCTATCTTATCCTACAGGGAAAGTAAGAAGGGAAAACTAATGGGGGTAGGGAGGAGGGAGTACAAAAAGGGAGGGAAAGAGAAGGGGGAGGGAACTTAACAGAACCTAAAAAAACATGAAGGGAAGAAAAAGGGTGTGGCTAGAAAAGGAAGCATATTACAGGAAGGGATTAGGGGTATTGATTAAAAGTAAACCACTGGTTTAAAAGGATATAGCAAAAGAAGAAAGGATAGAACTAGGAGAGGATATAAAAATGCTGGGGAATACATGAGTGACAATCAATAACTTTGAATGTTAATGGGATGAACTCACCCATAAAACAAAAACAAATGGGAAACAACTTTAGCAAAGTTGCAGGATACAAAATAAACCCACATAAATCATCAGCTTTTCTATATATCTCCAACACAGCTCAGCAGCAAGAACTAGAAAGAGAAATCCCATTCAAAATCACCTTAGACAAAATAAAATACCTAGGAATCTACCTCCCAAGACAAACACAGGAACTATATGAACACAACTACAAAACACTCGCCACACAACTAAAACTAGACTTGAACAAATGGAAAAACATTAACTGCTCATGGATAGGACGAGCCAATATAATAAAAATGACCATCCTACCCAAACTTATTTATCTATTTAGTGCCATACCCATTGAACTACCAAAATACTTCTTCACTGATTTAGAAAAAACCATAACAAAGTTCATTTGGAAGAACAAAAGATCAAGGATATCCAGGGAAATAATGAAAAAAAACACATATGATGGGGGCCTTGCAGTCCCTGACCTCAAACTATATTACAAAGCAGCAGTCATCAAAACAATTTGGTACTGGCTAAGAAACAGAAAGGAAGATCAGTGGAATAGACTGGGGGAAAGCGACCTCAGCAAGACAGTATACGATAAACCCAAAGATCCCAGCTTTTGGGACAAAAATCCACTATTCGATAAAAACTGCTGGGAAAATTGGAAGACAGTGTGGGAGAGACTAGGAATAGATCAACACCTCACACCCTACACCAAGATAAATTCAAAATGGGTGAGTGACTTAAACATAAAGAAGGAAACCATAAGTAAATTGGGTAAACACAGAATAGTATACATGTCAGACCTTTGGGAGGGGAAAGGCTTTAAAACCAAGCAAGATATAGAAAGAATCACAAAATGTAAAATAAATAATTTTGACTATATCAAACTAAAAAGCTTTTGTACAAACAAAACCAATATAACTAAAATCAGAAGGGAAACAACAAATTGGGAAAAAATCTTCATAGAAACCTCTGACAAAGGTTTAATTACTCATATTTATAAAGAACTAAATCAATTGTACAAAAAATCA
Organism: Monodelphis domestica; assembly: GCF_027887165.1. Classification (NCBI taxonomy): domain Eukaryota; kingdom Metazoa; phylum Chordata; class Mammalia; order Didelphimorphia; family Didelphidae; genus Monodelphis; species Monodelphis domestica. The sequence continues at coordinate 223,747,425 of NC_077228.1, read as the reverse complement.
AGCCATTCTCCAATTGATAAATGGGCAAGGGAAATGGATAGGCAGTTCTCAGATAAAGAAATCAAAACTATTAACAAGCACATGAAGAAGTGTTCTACATCTCTTATAATCAGAGAGATGCAAATCAAAACAACTCTGAGGTATCACCTCACACCTAGCAGATTGGCTAACATAACAGCAAAGGAAAGTAATGAATGCTGGAGGGGATGTGGCAAAATAGGGACATTAATTCATTGCTGGTGGAGCTGTGAACTGATCCAACCATTCTGGAGGGCAATTTGGAACTATGCCCAAAGGGTGCTAAAAGAATATCTACCCTTTGACCCAGCCATAGCACTGCTGGGTCTGTACCCCAAAGAGATAATGGACACAAAGACTTGTACAAAAATATTCATAGCTGCGCTCTTTGTGGTGGCCAAAAACTGGAAAATGAGGGGATGCCCATCAATTGGGGAATGGCTGAACAAACTGTGGTATATGTTGGTGATGGAGTACTATTGTGCTAAAAGGAATAATAAAGTGGAGAAGTTCCATGGAGACTGGAACAACCTACAGGAAGTGATGCAGAGCGAGAGGAGCAGAACCAGGAGAACATTGTACACAGAGACAAACACACTGTGGTATCATCGAACGTAATGGACTTCTCCATTGGTGGTGGTGTAATGTCCCTGAACAACTTGCAGGGACCCAGGAGAAAAAAAACACCATTCATAAGCAAAGGATAAACTATGGGAGTGGAAACACCGAGAAAAAGCAACTGCCTGAATACAGAGGTTGAGGGGACATGACAGAGGAGAGACTCTAAATGAACACTCTAATGCAAATACTATCAACAAAGCAATGGGTTCAAATCAAGAAAACATCTAATGCCCAGTGGACTTACGCGTCGGCTATGGGGGGTGGGGGGGGGAGGAAAAGAAAATGATCTATGTCTTTAACGAATAATGCTTGGAAATGATCAAATAAAATATATTAAAAAAAAAAACAAATGGGAGAGTGGATTAGAATACAAAATCCTACCATATTTTTTCTACAAGAAACACACCTGAGGCAGGTAGATACTCACAAGGTTAGAATTAAAGATTGGAGCAAAACCTATTGGGCCTCAACTGATAGAAAGAAGTCATGGTAGCTGACAAAGCCAAAGTAAAAATAGATCTGATTAAAAGGGATAGGGAAGGTGAATACATCCTGATAAAAGGGAATGTAGACAACAAGGAAATATCAGTAATCAACATGTATGCACCAAATGGTATAGCATCCAAATTTCTAAAGGAGAAACTGGTAGAATTGAAGGAGGAAATAAATAGTAAAACTATACTAGTGAGAGACCTGAACCTATTACTATCAAATTTAGATAAATCAAATAAAAAAATAAATAATAAAGAAGTAAAAGATGTGAATGAAATCTTAGAAAAATTAGAGTTAATAGATATATGGAGAAAAAATAAGGACAAAAAGGAATACACCTTTTTAGCAGAACATGGTATATTCACAAAGATTGACCATGTATTAGGGCATAAAAACATGGAAAACAAATGCAGAAGAGCAGAAATAATAAATGTAACCTCCTCAGATCATAACACAATAAAAATAATGATCAGTAAGGATACATGGAGAAACAAATAAAAAATTAATTGGAAATTAAATAATATGATTCTCCAAAATCAGTTAGAGAACAAATCATGGAAACAATTAATAATTTCATTGAAGAAAATGACAATGATGAAACATCCTTTCAAACTCTATGGGATGCAGCCAAAGCAGTACTCAGGGGAAAATTTATATCCTTGATTTCATATATTAACATATTAGGGAGGGCAGTGGTCAATGATTTGGACATGCAAATCAAAAAACTTGAAAGTCAACAAGAAATTCCACTGGGTTATACATGTATTATCACTCAATACCTATTTTCATATTTTTCATTTTTATAATAGAATAATCTTTTAAAAACCAAAAACTCCATATCCTATACCCATATAAACAAATGATAAATCATATGTTCTTCTTCTGCATTTCTACTCCCACCTTTATTTCTCTCAACGTGGATAACATTCTTTCTCATAAAAACCTTGGGATTATCCTGTATCATTGCATTGCTATTAGCAGTAAAGTTGATTATGTATGATTGTGCCACAGTGTTTCAGTTTCTGTGTACAATGTTTTTCTGGTTCTGCTCATTTTGTTCTGCATTAGTTCATGGAGATCTTTCCAGTTCATATAGAAATCAAACAGTTCATCATTACTTATGGCACAATTGTATTCCATCACCACCATATACCAAAATTTTTTCAGCCATTCTCCTTTCCTTATTATCTCTTAGGTGTACAAACCCAGTGGTGGTATTGCTGCATTAAAGGGTATGTATTCTTTTAGAACCCTTTGGGTATAATTCCAAATTGCCTTCCAGAATGGTTTGATCAATTCACAACTCCACCAGCAATACATTAGTGTTCCAATTTTGCCTACTATGTTGTAGAGACAATTGCTGGTTCTGTTTCCCAAGGAAATTAGGGAAAAAAGGAATGAACCTATACATTCCAAAATATTCATAGCAGCTCTTTTTGTGGTGGCAAAGAATTGGAAATTGAAGGTATGTCCATCAATTGGAGAATGGTTAAACAAATTGTATTATGTAATTTTGATGGACTGCTAATGTAACAAAAGAAAGGATGACCAGATTATTAAAAAAAAAAGAAAAAAACTTGGAAAGAACTATATGAAGTAACGAAGAGTGAAACAAGTAGAATCAAGAGAACTGTATATAAAGCTACAGATTTAATATTTGAAGAATAACTTGCGAATGTTCACCTCCAGAGAATGAATTGAGAAATGGAAACATGGAAGACATCATCTATATATACTTATCTGTTTGCTAGATGATGTCTTCAATGGTAGGAAGAGGAAGGCGGGAATGAGATACCTGTAAATAAATTCTATTAATAATAAAAAAAAAAGATATAAAAAGAGCAAGCAAACCCATGAATGGCAGGTATTTGGAGTTGGCAGTTTGTGCTAATTAAAAATACAGGATTACATTTTATCTGCTCTTGTGACAGAAATTTTCTTATTTCAATGATACATTGATATTTCCATTTTCCCTGAAAACAAATTACAGCAGTGGATATTGAAGTAGCTTGTTATACTCAATTTAACTTTTGCTTTCCTGTTAGAATGAATATTTTGTCTGAAGTGTTCTATTATTAGAGACACTTTATAACAAGATATAAAATAAGAAACATTTTGACTCTCGAGAGCTCTTACATATACAGAATTTTTTAAAAATTGGATATTTTAGACCAGAGGTGGGCAAACTCTTCTCTATAGGATAAATATGGCAGTGAGCTAAGAATGTTTTTGTTGTTAAAATTTTTAAATTACATTTTAAAAATCTAAAGCCATTTTTATCTTACAGGCCAATTCAAAAATAAAGCTAGAATGTTCAATGAAAATGAAGTCTCTAAGCTTTATTGAGTCAGAAGTAATGCCTACTCTAGTGTGCAACTTGATTTATCTTACTATAATATGCTTTTCATTCTTCTGATATTATGTTTTTAATGTAACTTTTACTCAAAAAATTATGTGTAGGCTGTGTGTGATGGGCAATGCTTGAACCTCACACTCACTAGAAATGATTCAAAGAGAAGGGAGGGTGGATTAAAGGATGCAATTGAAAGAAGCATATGACTTGTGAAGAAAGGATAAAAAGTGAAGAATAAAGAGAAAAAAATGGGATGGAGGGAAATACACAGTAATCACAATTGTGAATGTGATAAGCTCATGCATTCTGATTAAATAGAAATGGATAGCAGAATGAATTAGAAATCAGAAACCCAAAATATGTTGCTTAAAAGAGACACACTTCAAACTGAAAGACACACAATTAAAATAAGAAGCTAAAGCAGAATCTGTTCTGCTTCAGTTGAAGCAAAAAAGGAAGGCATAGAAAATACTATCTCAGAAAAAATCCAAAAATAGACCTAAGTAAAAGAGATAATCAAGGAAATTAAAATATTCTAAAGAGTACTATAGGGCATGAAGTAATATCAGCAATATTTTAATAATCAACTAAGAAAAACTTAGCTGTTCTGATCAATGCTATGATCTAAGACAATTACCAAGGACTCATGATGAAAAAGTAAAGAAAACTCTGTAAAGAAAACCAATGAACTCTAAATGCAAACTGAATTATAATTTTTCACTTCATTTATTTTTCTTGCTTTTGTATGATGCAGCTAATGCAGAAATAAGTTTTGCATAATTTCTCATTTATAACTGATATCATATTGCTTGCCTCCTCAGTGGGTGGAGGAGGGAGAAAGAAAATTTTGAACCCAAAATTTTACCCCTCAAATGATAACAATAAATAAAAAATTAAAAATTTTTTTGATCTCTCTCTCACATAAAGATTATGTGTAGAAGGATGTTAAGGAGATTCCAATGATTTAACAAGATCAGTGGGTTTTTAATATTTTGCATATAATCCAAAAGGACAGATACAATCTAATTCTGTTCTGCTCCCAGTATTTTATTTGTTAGTAATTATTTTTAGACGATGTCAAGAATTAAATAATTTTCACAATAACAAATCCTGGAATTCAGCTATGAGAGAATCATATTTCGTAGTGTTCTAGTATTTTGTCCCCATGGATATTTCTTTGTTATCCCAGGAGAAAGAGTTTAACCATTAAATATGGAGCATGTAGTTGATTACTCAAACTGCTCCATGTTTTACCTTAGACAATGTAAGGGCATTTGTTCACATAATAGGTCAAAACTCAAATTTTCACATGTCAAAAATTCTATAACCTTGTTATAAAATCTTTCTCAGTTAAGGTTAATCATACATTATTAAAATGTGTCAGAGGCAGGATTTGAATCCATTTTTTTCCTAATTTCAAGCCCAGCACTTTTCCCACTGCATTTTGTCATTCAAGATTTTTATCCCATTAGAATGAGGCAGAGATTTTAAAAAATCACTAGCAGTTAGGAAAATGCCTGACATAAGTGCTTAATGATAATAATAGTTTATGTAATAGCTAGAAATTATATAGCATTTTGAGGTTTACAAAGAACTTTACAAATAGTCTCATTTTATCTTCACACCAAACCTGTCAGGTGCTAGTATTTTCATTTTACAGATAAGAAAATTGAGGCAGGCAGAGATTAAGTGACTTACTGAAGGTTCATGTAGTTAGTATGTAGCTGAAGTAGGATTTGTAGTCAATCAGGTCTTCCTGATTCAATGTCCATCAACTAACAGCCTCGTTAGTAATTATCTGATTGAATTTCATTTCCCAAAATAACCCTAGTATCAAAGCTATAAAAGTATCATCTTTAATTTTATTGGGAGTTTGAACAATGACATTTATGAATAGCTTCTCCCATATTAAAAATATTTCATTTGGAAAAAAAATTTTTGATACCTGAAGTAATTTGTTCACAAAGTCAAAATTCTGATGAATTTTGTATTTGTTTGCAAAACAAGTTAATAGGTCTTTCTGACTATAAGCACATGTAAATCAGTGAGGATAGATAGCTTTCTCTCTCTTTTTAGATAGACAAACATAATAACACTTTGATAAAAAAAAAAAGGGGGAGTAGAGACCAACCCACCTTTTTTTTCCCAGCTACTATTATAGCTCCATTGTAGGACAGATCAGTTGTTCCATTTTTGTTTTCAAAGTCATCTACTTCCAGAACTATATTCTGATGCTTCAGAGAGCTTACAAAATCCTCAATGTTTGACCCTAGTAAGTAATTAAGAATAAGACAGCAGGAAATAAATTGTTATTTTTTCCAAAAAAGTTCTACATTTAAGCATCTCACATTGCATTAAGTTGCATTTATATTTATAATAGCAAAAACAATTGTGCAGGACTTCAAAAGATTCTACTAACATGGCATGAATCAAAAATATTTTTGTTTACTCAAGTTCTAATATTGTGAAAAACAATTTATCAAATTAACATTGCAAGCTTCTTTGTTATGATTTTTAAAAATATTTTTAAATCTCCAAGTAATATGAAAAATTTCCTCATGACCACCTATTTTTCAGGTACTGAAACTCAATTCTCTTCAGTTGTCTACTTAGCTACTCTTCCCTCCTGACTTAAAATTTCATCATTTAGCATCTATACAAATGTCTTTCCCAAAATTTAGATTTCATTTTATATGAGATAATTTAATGTATCTTCTGTTCTCTAGAAGCTTTGCCGAACACTTTAATCCTTCCTATAATCCTTTGTCTGCAATATATTCTCTCAGAAATCACTATAGACTACATATACATCATTCCTTATGAGAGAGATTAGTGGTATCCAAAGTAGAGTCCTTGTGTAAGGTGATCCATAAGGGTATGGAAAGATAATATTAGATTTTATAAACTTATTTTTAAAATTTAAAATAGAAAGAAACTAAATTTTATAACTGGATGCAAAGCAGATGCTCATTAAATGGGGAGTGATTAAATGAATGGTGGTACATGAATGGCATGGCATATTTCAGTGCTGTTAGTCAAAGAATTTATTAAGAACCTACTATGTCTCAGGTCTTGTGGTAAACACGGGTTACTAAGAAAGACTTTAAAAAAGTTGCAGTCCAATAGAGGAGACTATGTAAATGAATAATTTTCACAAAGCCACCTTGGAATTTAGCCACAAGCATTTTGAAGTGTTTTTAATACAGGCAAACTACATAGAGAACAAATTGGAAATCATTAGTCAGGGTAGGGCACTCAAATTAAGGGAAATTCAGAAAGATTTCTTGTAGAATGTAATCTTTTAGCTGGGACTTGAAGGAAACTAGGGAGGTCAGGAAGTGAAAATGAGGAAATAAAGCATTCTAGGCATGGAGGAGAGTCAATGAAAATAGAAATGAGAAATACATAAAAGCACAAGAAGACATGAATTCATTTGAAGTGAAGTAAGCAGAACCAATGTAACAATTTATGTCATATATAATACATCTGGTAACTACAGAAAAGTCAATGGAAAAAAAACAACTACCACAACAAAAATATCAAAATTGAATGGTCTCAAATAAGATATGATAAAATATATTTCCTTTTCCTGTTCCAGTGTTAGGAGACTATGGTTGTGCAAAACTATATATAATAGAATTTTTTCATAATTAGTTATCTTTGAAGAACTTTTGATTTCTTTTTTTTATACAAGATAACTATGTGAAAGGAGAAGGTAAGGGATATACTGGGAAATGTAGGTGGTCAAAAAAATTTCAGAAGGTAAATGAAGGTTTATAGATATTTGGCAGGAATAGTAACACCAAAACCCTTACTAACCCTGACTGTGAGATGGTCACTCATTTGTCTATATGAGTGTGTTGACAACATTTCTATCATTTGTTCATTTGTAATGTATTGTGAAGTATTTCAGTTTGTGAGCCCAATTAAGTGACTTCATAGATTTTATTCTATAATGTTAAATTAACTAACTTAAAAAGTGAACAAAAAGCTTAGAAAGACTCCTGCAAGAAAGTATAGATTGAAGATAATGTTAATCGTGGGAATAAAAACAAACAAGAAAATGTTAGTGCTGACATCTCCCAAACTCTTGTATGAGGTCTTTGCCAATAATTTTAAGAAATTAAAAATAACTTACTCAGTTTAAAAAAGAATTCACCAAGAAGATTGAAAAATGGCATGGCATCTTTATCATTAATGATGAACCTCTCCCTCCAATATACATTGTACCATGAGATATCAGCAAATGATAAAATGAAGTTATGTTTAGTAATACATTTAAAAATTAAGTTTTTAGTGCCAAAACATCTTGTAATTTCTATGAAAACCTTAATATATATTTACTTAAATTTGTTAACAGAAATTTCCAGCCTGTTTAAAAAATATTCTATATGAAAAGTCTGAATGAGTTTTGAATTTATTTAAAAAAAAAACCATTAGCTTCCTCCAGAGTGGACAGAATGCTGGGCTTTAAGCCAGAAAGATCTAGTTTTGAATCCTGCCTCAGATACTTACTAGGTCATTAGGCATGACCTTGGGAAAATCACTTGACCTCTTTGAGCCTCAGTTTCCTCATCTGTAAAAATAGAAGTAATGATAGCATCCACCTCATTAGACTGTTTTTTGAGATCAGATGAGACAATATATATAAAGTGTTTTGTAAGCCTTATGAAATTGCAAAAATGATAGCTATTATTACTTCTATCACTACCAACAATCACCACTACTATCACTATTCTGAATAGTTTATAAGAAGAAATGATTGACATCAGGGAAGATGAAAAATTGCTAGTCAAATTTCAATAAAAACTTTTGAATATTTGTCAGATGAGAGTGAATATTATGATTTAATAAGTTTAGTCCAGCAAATGCATGTCTTCTACTTGAAGCTAAGTCTCTTTTTAGTCCATGACAATTGATCAATCAACAAACATTTATTAAGTTCCCACTAGGTGCCCTGAAGCGTCCTGATGAATAGGCATAAAATAATAAAGCAAAAACAGCTGGGCAGAGCCAAGATGGTGGAGAAGGTACAGGGATCCATCTGATTTCCATCAAATTACCCTCCCAACAGTTCTGATATAATTCCTTAAAACAAATTCTGGAGCAGTATAACCCACAACCAGATAAGATGAAGTAATTTTTCAGTCCAAAACAACTTAGAAGGCCAGAAGGGGGGCCTAGTGTACTGAGAAAGGTGGAACACAGTGCCAGGGTAGGCCCCCCAGTAGGCAACAGGCCTGGGGTTCAACTGAAGCATCATCCAAGACTTCTGGAACTCTCAACCACAGATGGTATGGGGGGAGTTGGACAACTGCTCAGAAGGAGATTACAGGGATCCCTTTGCTGGCTCTGGATGCAAAAATTGCATTTGTGTTCCATTGCCTATAGGTAGAACCAGGTTACAGTCCTGAGGCTCAGTCACAGGATGTGAAGGAGCACCACTAACACTTACAGCCACAAGGGAGCAGAGGACTCTGTTCGTAGTTCAAAGGGGTAAAAGAATGCTTGGGGTTATCCCCAGATCAGAGCAAGGCCAGGAGAGTGTTAATACACTTCTCCTTACATCATACCACTGTGAAAGAAATGAAAGCAGATAGATAGCTTTGAAGGCAGTTGCACAAGGAACCTGAAGCTTCAAGGATCAGTGTTCCCTTCACCACAGTTACAGTCCAACTTTAACAGTATTTTAAATTAAGTGAAAAGAAAAAGGCAGGAAAATAAGCAAACAGCAATAAAAGAAACTCAACACAGAAACTTGTTTGTGTGACAAAGTAAATCTAACTTAGAAGACAACAAAGTTGATACTGCTGCATCCAAGAAAATATCTCTAAGAAAATATTAATCTCTCTCAAGCTCAAAAAGAACTAATGGAGGAGTTTTAAAAGGATTTTAAAAATCAGATAAAAGAGGCAGAAGAAAAGTTGGGGAAATAAATGAAAGTGATACAGGAAAATCATGGGAAAAAGAGTCCATAGCATGGAATTACTGAAGAAATAATTTTTAAAATACTGAAGAAATTAATATCTTAAAAACTGAATAGGTCAATTGGTAAAAGAGGCAGAAAAATCCAAAGAAGAGAATTTCTTTAAAAGCATAATTAGTCAAATAGAAAAAATATATATTAAAATGCACTAAAAAGAAAAACTTCTTGAAAGATAGAATTAACCTTTGGGTTAAAGAAGTACAAAATTTCAATAAGATAATAACTCTTTACAACACAACTGGCCAAATGAAAAAGGAGCTACAAAAACTCATGCAAGAAAATCATGCCTTAAAAGTTATAATTGGACAAGTGAAAGCTAATGATTCTATGAGAAATCAAGAAACAATCATAATAACACATAAGAATGAAAAAATATAAGAAAATATGAAATATTTCATTAGGAAAGCAACTTTCCTGGAAAACAAATGTAGAAGAGATACTTTAAGAAATATTGGACTGCCTGAAAACCAAGATGAAAAAATAATTTAGACATCTTCAAGAAATCATCAAGGAAAACTGTCCTGATATTCTAGAACCAGAGGACAAAATAGAAATGGAAAGCATCCAATGATCATCTCTGAAAGAGCTCTAAAAAGGATAACTCCCAAGAATATTATAGCCAAATTCCAAGACTCCCAGGTCATTGCAAACAGCCAAAAAGAAATAATTCAAATATCAGGCAGCTACAATAAAGATTTAGCAGCTTCTACATTAAAGGATCTGGAGTGGAGTGTTGGGGGCATGCTGGAATATATAATTTAAGAAGGCAAAGGAGCTAGGACTTCAACCAAGAATCACTCAGCAAAACTAAGCATAATCCTTCAGGGGACAAAATGAGTATTCAGTGATTTAGAAGACTTTCAAACATATCCAAAGAAAAGACCTAAGTTGATTGGGAAATATGACTCTCAAATACAAGACTTCAGAAAATCATAAAAAGATAAACAGGAAAGCGAAATAAAAAGACAGCCAATATGGTTTAAAAATATACATCCCTGCATGGGAAGATGATTCTTGTAATTCCAAAGAACTTTGCCATTATTAGGGCAGTTAGGAATATACATAGAGAGAAGGTTAGGATATGAGTTGAATATAATGGGACAAGATAAAAAAGAAAATAAAACCAAAGCACGAGAAAAAGGAATGCATTGGGAGAAGGGAAAAGAAAAAAACAGAATGGGGGAAATTATTGCACATAAGAGGCATGAAAGAGCATTCACAGTGAAGGGGGAGATGGCAACAGTGGGGAGGAGAGAATGTGAACCTTGTTCTCATAAGAATTGGCTCAATGAGGGAAGAACATGAACAATCAGTTGGGTACATAGAAAACTGTGTTACAACACAGGAAAGTAGGAGAGGAAGAGGATAAAAGAAGGGGGCTGAGGCTGAGAGAAAAGAGGGTAAATTGGGGGAGATGGAGGTCAGAAACTAAACAGGGATGAATAGGATGGAAAGTAATACACAGTAATTATAATGGTGCAAAATATTTTAAAAGTCTCTCTAATAAAGGCCTCATTTCTCAAATACGTAGAGAAATGAATGGAATACATAAGAATACTAGTCATTCCTCAATTGATAAATGGTCAACTGATGTACATAGCAGTTCTCAAACAAGGTAATTAAAACTCTCTATAGTCATGTAAAAATACTCTAAATTACTATTAATTAGAGAAATGCAAATTAAAACAACTCTAAACTACCACCCCATACCTATCAGACTGACTATTATGACAGAAAAGGAAAATTACAAAACTTGGTGATATGGGAAATCTGGAACATGAATACATTTTGAGGGAGTTGTGAACTGATTCAATCATTCAGGAGTGGAATTTGGACCTATGCCCAGGGGGCTATAAAATAGTGCATATACTTTGACCCAGAAATACCATTACTAGATTAATTTCCCAACAAGGTAAAAGAAAAATATGTGTGTGGGAGGACCTATATATGCAACAATATTTAAAGCAGCTCTTTTTACGAGGGAAAAGATTTGGAAAGTAAGGGATACCCATCAACTGTGGAATTGTTGAGTAACTTATAGTTTATGATGGTAACTGAGTATTACTGTGCTATAAGAAATGACAAGTAGGAGGAACTCAAGAAAACCTGGAAAAACTTACATGAACAGAAGCAGAGTGAAATAAGCAGAACCAGGAGAAGATTGTACAGTAATGGGTATGCTTTACAATGAGCAGCTGTGAATTACAGTTATTCTCAGCAATACAATGATACAAAACTATCCCAAAGGACTCATGATAAAAAATGTCATCTACTTGCGGAGAAAATGAACTGAGTCTGAACCCAGACCAAAGCAAACTTTTTTTCACTTTCTTAATTTTTTTCTATTTGTTTCCTTCCACAAAGTGATTAATAATGGAAAAAAATGTTTTACATGATTACACATTTAAAATCTATATGAGATTGCTTATCATCTCAAGGGGTTGGGAAATTGTGGGGGAGAGAGGGAAGGGGAGAATTCAAGACTCAATATTCTTTGAAAAATGTTGAAAACTATTTTTACATGTAATTGAGGGAAAAATAAAATTTAAAAAAGCAAAAACAGTTCTGGCATCAAAGGAGAAAATGAAGATAAATATGGGTTAGGTGGAAGGCACTAATAACTTGGAAAACAGAAAAAGATCTCCTGCAGGAAGTGGTGCTAAAGCTGTTTTTTAAAAGAAACCAATAATTTTGGTGGAGATAGTAGGAAAGGAAACATTCCAGGTCTGAGATTCAACCAGGGAAAAGCACAGAATCAGAAAATGAAATTTCATATATAGAGAAAAGCAAATAAGTTAGATTGGCTGGAAGACCATGTTTAAAGGGAACAATGTATTAAAATACTGCAAAGATAACAAAGAGTCAGTTAATGAAAAGCTTTAAATGCTAAATAGAAGAATTTATACTTAATCCTCAGATCTTTGTTACAAATAGTCATGGAACTTTGTTGAGTAGAGATAGGCAGGGTGTGACATGTTCAAAACTGAACTTTTGGGGAAAATGCATTAGGTAAGTCTTATAAGGACAGATGGGGTTGAGCTGATATGAGGCAAGATTCCAATTATGAATTGATAGCATTAGTTGATGGTAAACCAAGTGAAGATATAATGAACTTGGAGCCAGACCTTTGACTGGTTACATCACAAAGTGTTAAACTATGATTAAAAAATAAAGTATATGCAAAAACACTATCACTTAAATATCACATTATTTCATTAATTATTGATCAAGACTTTCATACCATTAATAAAAATGTTTAAATGACAATATTATTCATTTTATCTTTTTGTCCTATTTAGTTTATATTTTGTATATTTATGATATATTTATATAACAGTCTATGTTAACATTTCACATAAAGATATTTGATTATTAATGTATGAATACAATAACTGCTAATTAGTACACATATATTGGCACATTACTATAGCAATTATGGCTATATAAAAATTTAATAATAATAATAAACACTTATAAAATGCTTACTATGTGTCAGATACTGTGCCAAGAACTTTACAATTATCTCATTTGGTACTCATAACAACCATGGGAGGCAGATATTATAATTATTCCCATTTTACAAATGATAAGGAATCTGGGGCAAGGAGATGTTGAATGACTTGCCTAGGATGGTATATTAATACTTTATAATATACATATATTACTTTAATAATATATTATGTGTATTCTAAAGGACAAAATAGTAGGAACAGATTATAAAATAAAAGTGAAATAAATCATGTAAATGGTTAAATTTTTTATATCAAGAATATAAAAAGTCTGGGAGTAGCTAGGTGGTTCAGTGGATAGGGAGCCATGCTCAGAGATGGGAGGTTTGGGGTTCAAATTTGATCTCAGATACTTCTTAGTTGTGTGACCCAGAGCCAAGTCACTTAAGCCCCAAATGCCTAGCCCTTACTGATTTTCTGCCTTTTCTGTCTGATACTCAGTATTGATTCTAAGATGGAAGATAAGGGTTTAAAAAATAGAATGTAAAAAGCCTTCTCAAATAAATGTAGCTCTAGGAGAAGTGCAGTTCATTGAGATCTGGCCTCAGAGACAGGAAGACCTAGGTTCAAATGTCACCTCTAATACACATTGATTTTATGACTTTAGACAAGCTACTTATTTCAGTTCTTACTGACTCTCTAAGCTTACAAGCTGTATAGAAGGTGCATACTCTTTTGAGAAGAGGACATCCTTTCATCAAGAGTTCCTAATAATGGCAATGTAATAACACATCTCATCCCTATGCCCTAAATATAGATACATCATCTTATGTGCAAGTGCACTTGTTTTTATTAAAAATGGGTATACCAAAAGCAATTAGGGAACATAGGATTAGATAATAATCTATTGGCACACTGGTGAATTGGAATAGGTATTTGTTAAAACAAAAGTGATACACTTTAAAATTGTAATGTAATTTCTTCACCTGTATTGTTGACAATTAATAGGCTGCTGAGAGAATGCTGTGACTGCTGCCCAGGAGAGAGGAAATATTCATCAGGGGTAAATCTCCACGGAACATTTTTGTGCAATAGGTCATACACTATACTCTCAAAAGCAAAAGGAAGCAAAGTAACCACCAGCAACAAAGATCTAGGAAGAAGAAAATGCATGTTAGGATAAACTCAGTTTTGTTTTGACTCTGTCAAGAAATAAAAGTGTCAATGACAGTCCATGGCTAGATACTATAACACCATACTAACTCCAAAGGGTTATTAAATGCTCGATAAAGTGTCTTCCACAAAGCAGGTGTAAGAAAACAGTTCCTAAAAGTTGCTTTGGAGTTCTACCTGAATAACTCAGATAATTTATCTGTATTACAGTCTCATTCAAATAATGTAATACCTTGAGAATACTAAACTATATCAAAATTTGGTTATAGGCACTGAGGAAAAAATTAAAGTAAGTCAAATATAATAATGGTAAGTATAATAATGATAAGTAAGTAATAATGACAAAATCATTGGACCAATTTGAAGTTATTTACAAGTTGTTGGATGCAAAGTAGTTCAGTATGTGAAATTACACATGCACATTCACATATATATACATACATACACACGTATACATATATAGAAACATTTTAAACTTCAGGATATTGTATGGTAAACATATAGATGCAAGAGAAATAAAGCATTAAAATATTCTCAGAGGTAGGGGATGAATACATGGCTAGAAATTATTCATGAACATCAATTCTAGAACCAAAATTCTTTGGAATTTTTTTTGCATCTATTATAACAATTTGTTTCTTTAGAGGTATGTTTTTTGCCAGTGGAAAAGCAAACGTTCTTAGGAGTTTGTTTTTCAACTTGCAAACTTTTATTTAACATCTTCTGTGGCACAGTGTCAGGTATTTAAAGGTAAAAGCAAAACTGATTCTGCCTTCAAAGGGGACTGTATTCCATGGAAAGAGATAATATGTACTTACATTTTTAAAATAATTAATTTGACAGACATTAGAAAATATGAACATTTTTAAATTCAATGAAAGATGGAAACACTTTATAAAAGGTATTGTCTATCTAACTGTGATGTGAATCTACCACGTACAGTTTGGTTTTTAAAGAATATATCAATATCATCATGAAAATAACAATACTGTTCAGCTTCAGTGTGTGCCCTTTTGAATTCCATTCTGCTTTCTATGCATTTCATTGTCACTCTTTGTTTTTTTTTCTATCTTTTAGTATCACTTTCCCCAATATTTCATAGTAAGAGGGATCAGGGACTGTAAATTGGGGGACTTAAAATTACATCAAGAAACAAGTATATTGTGGTCATGAGTATCACAAAAATCATAATTCTGTGCTTCATTTAATGTTATAAAGATTGAACAGATTTATGCTAACTTTTTATGAGACAAACACATAGGTAAACTAAGTCAGATTATAGATTATGCTATATTTTAGAGGGTTCACAATGGAATAAATGAGAAGGGAGATTTACATAACACTGGAAAAATTAGGGTCAGGGTTATCTTCCATTACATAGTTAGCTAAGGATAAACTAATAATCCCTTCAGGAAGGTCATCTGGTAGGACTTAACGGGGGAAAATTTTTTAGAGATCAAAAATATGTATTTATCTCTTATATAAATCAGAAGGAATCTGTTACTCACAATGACCGAAGAACTTTCCTATCATGCTTTAATTTTAAGAAGCGAACCCTTGCAACTGCCCAAATCTGTTGTTTCCAGAGAGCCATGCCACTGACTGATTCCATCTTCTCTCCAAAAAGTGAAGCAAAAGTTTGCTCTGGTTCAACAAAGGTTTCAGAATGTCTTGTCTGTTCCTGCCCCAAACTCTCAAAATCTGTGGACACATTGAGAAAAGGCCAACACAAAATGAATCTCTTATAAAAAAAATGGGATTCAAAATGCAACTGTTTCTTTTTTAGGAATATATAAAAAGAGGTCAAATATTTGATGATGCTAACCCAAATCATAAAAGAAACTAATAATGACAATGATTATTTTAATTAAACCCAATAATCATACTTAAAATTTATAAGATATGGAGTTAATCACTGAATGAGTTAAAAATGAAAAAATCAATATTTTATACTTTAATAGGAAAGGTAAGATTGATAAAAGTTATGAAGTATATAAATTACATATAGATATAAATTACAAATGAAAGTGGTAGTTAGTAGAATACTATCTTCTTGAGACAATTGAATGGTTTGTTTCTGTCTTTGTAATGTTGGTCACATAAACCATGCACAGATATTCTCTGCCTCCTGCATGTGACCCCATTTTGGTATGCAGAAGATGATGGGTTTCCTAGATATTTCCAGCCATGTGGTCACTTAGTGCTAAAAGGCAGCTAGATGAGTCAGTGGATAGAACACTGGGCCATGAGTAAGGAACACCTAGGATCAATTCCAACCTCAGATACTTATTAGCTATGAGACCCTGGGCAAGTTACTTGAACTCTATTTGCTTTAATCCACTGGAGAAAGAAATGGCAAACCACTCTAGTATCTTTGCCAAGAAAATCCCATGGAAGTGTTGGCATCCTATGATCCAGGGGGTCATGAAGAGTCAACATGAAGGACTAGAAATATCCATATACCCCAAAGTTGTTCCCTTATTGGTCTGATCTGGCAGTGTTAACTGGAATGGCAAGAGTAGAGTCTTCTTTGGTTTATATTATTGTCTACAATTTTAAAAATCCACTATTGGACCTCACTGTAACAGATACTGAATGGATGAAGATACTGAATGGATGAAGCACTGCTAAGCATTTATTAAATACTATTATGTGCTACTCACTATACTAAGTATTGATGATGCAAATGTGAGAATAATATAATCTCTTCTCTCAAGAAATTTAAAGTCTAAAAGGTGAAGAAGATCCACAAAGGGGAGGCTTTGAGGATAGAGCATACAGCATCACTTAGTTTGGAAATGGTAAAGAAGTTACTATGCAGGTCTGGTTTCAGGCAAAATAAAGACATAGCTGACTTATCAGAACTGTAAAATTAGAATTTGAACCTGAGGACTCTAAATCCCAGATTCCCATGTTCCTTCTCACCACCCTTACATTTTGGAGATAAAGTTTGTGTGTGAGGCTGTCCCTCTCTCTTCTACCCTGATCCCACTGAGAAAGCTGGCTTTATACCAGGCAGGAGAATCTAAATCCCTGGGTTTACTTTTTGTTATATAATTAGGTTTGAACTTCTATTTCTTTTAGTTTTATTTTCTTTCTAATTCAAGTGATTACTAATAAACTTTATAAAATATAATACTTGAAGTTATTGTATATTAATTTAAATTTAACAGAACACAGCATTTCACACCATCTTCTGTGGGAGGGAGATGATAAATATGACTGAATTATAGGTGGCATTGTGTGGAAATAGGCAGGAAAGGACATGAAGTCCTGGATCTGGGCAAGATAAAGTAAAAGCTCACCTATCAGAGTTCAGGGGCAAAGTAGATGTTCTAGTGGAAAGAGAATGTCTGGAGTACAGCAAACATAGTTGCAAAATGACCAGGAAGTGTTGGCTATTAATATCTTATTTTGAGTCCAATAAATAAGGAGTGTGAGTGTTACAACTAACTAGGTAATATGCTGTTGAATAGGGGAGAGGTGTCCAGGTAAAGCATGGAGTAATAGATTTTTTGAGTCCTAGGATGGGACCTTAGGGAGACATGGTATATGAATAGTTATTATTAAAATTAATGTCAGATGATAGCTCTCTTATTAATTCACAATGTATTTGACTTTTTTTTTACCTGCATCATCGATTGTTGTTTTCCCTTCTAGTTTCAAGAATACTTCAGTCAAAGTTGTCATGGAAACGCCATAATTCACAATGTCTTGGCCAATACAATTATCAAGATCACTATAAAGGTCTAAAGAACAACCACAGCATATTAAAACCATAAAAACTTTTACTGAATCTGAGAGTAAATATATTTACCAATAAAAATAGGCATTTTGGATTTTTTTCTATAGAAAAAAACACTCCCTCCAAAAATAATGCATTAGATTATAAATATTTTATGCTGTTCAAAGTATACAAAACCTCATTGAAACCATCTTAATAGACTTTCATAAGAAATAGACAAATTTTAAATATGTTACTCCAAATATTTATAGTGTGTCAATAGTTCATTTTTTCTTAGTGCTTTTGGCTTATATTCTCTCATTGGTCCAGGGCAAGTTTCAAAGAATCAGACCTGCAAAGAACCTCATAGGTAGCATACTCCAAACCAACAAGAATTTGTTTTATAGTATGATCTCCAATTTAAGTCTGTAATGAAGGACTCACTACCTTTTGAGCCTATACAATCTACTTTGGATTGTGCTAATAAATTAGCAAGTTTTTCCTTGCATAAAACTAAAGTCAACATCTTCAAAACTACTCATTACTTATAATGTTTGCCTTCTGGAAAATATTCATTACTTTAATCCCTCTTTCTCAAAATAGCTCTTCAAATTCCTTATTATAACTATTGCATATCTTCTCTGAGTGTTCTTCAAAGTAAAACAACTTTAAGATCCTTCAATTTATTCCCTATACATAGTTTAAAATCTTCTAACCAACATAATCAAACTTGCTAAGGGCATATTTAAATCTGCCAATGTCTTTTCAAATAGTTATTTTTCATCCTTGTTGATATGAATTGGCCCTAAGGTTTACTTTGTCACATTAGTATTATTTATAGATTTCCATTTTTAATTACCCATGTTATGTTACCTGGAAATAAATCTGTTCTTTCCAGAGGCAGTGTGTATACAAGCTTTTCTTCTCTTTCTGCAGTTAATTTGGCATCAGGAATGTGGTGTTTAATGAGTGATGTTATTCTTTCTGAGTCACAGGATTCATTTTTGTGCAAACTGAAGTATAATAAAGAAAAAAAAGGTATATCTTATTTGCATTTGTCCCTGTCACCACCACTATCGCCTTAAAAAAAAATTAAATGTTTAATGTATCCATGACATTTACCCGGCTTTTCAGAAGATCAAAAAAGAAGTTAAAAAAAAAAAGAAAATTCCAGCCTTTGAGACATTTATGAGTTTGGGGTAGTGGAGTTAAGACATAGTCATATGAAAGAACTAGAGTGATAAATTATAGGTTTTACTCTTTAAATGTTGATTAATAACTTTTTATAGGCTTTACTCTTTAAATGTTGATTAATAAATCTTGTGCCTATATATAGAGAGGGTACATAGAATATAGATGAACATGCTTCTACATTGAAGTCAAAATTGGGGTAATAGGCTAGTTAATATTTGTGATTATAGTTTTATTAATTATCAGTGAGCTATCCATTTGCTAATTTAGGCTTATGCAAGGAGAAAAACATTCTTATTACAAATTTTAGCATTATGTCTTCTATAATTTAATGGAATCACCCAATATAATATTAGGGGTTTTGATTATTTTATGAGATTAAATTATAAATTTATATATGAGCTTTAACCTTTTCTTAATTGATGGCTGCTTTTAGGCCTGCAATGGGATATTAAGTTTGTCATTACCTTCATATTGAGTTTGTCTACTAGGTCAAAAGAGTTGTCCCTCATTTCAATAACTTTTAAGTCTAAGCTATGCTATTAATGCTTTATATTAAACTTAAAGTTGAACTGAAATTTGTATTTTGGATAACCAGCTATCATTCAGTTCAATAAGTTTTTTCACTTCTATAAAAATCTCACTATTTTGCTATATAGATGAGTTGGTTCAAATGAACTGTTTTATAGTAGCTCATTTAATTTTGGGGAGTCAGGCATAATTCTTTTTGTCTGTATTAACTAGCTGAATCATCATGCAAAAGGTATAAGGGTTAACCTTTGCTTTTATGTGCTATTAATTAGACTTTCACTTTTTCCTTACAATACTATTGTTATTGCACCTATTGTATCTGTTCTATTACCTACCCTAGCAGAGTTTTAATTGTTTGGGTTAATTTTGAATTAGTTGATTTGATATATATTAGGCCTATAATTAACTAAAAATGGTCAGATTTAACTGAAATCTTTTAGGTGTAGACTAAATGCTTTGAAGTTCAGCTACATTTTGATATTCCAAATGCATTTTCCAGTACACTTGCCATGTTATGACTTTTCTTTTATTTAATGAAATTATTAGTAATATTAGTGAGTTATATTAAGAAGGGTTTTGGGTGGTGTGTGCATGCCCTATTACCTATTTTATTTAAGTTTTCTGTTCTTAATTTACTACTAAGTCCTCCTTCAAGCACTTTAGTTTCATAATGTGATTTGTTGAACTCTAGAATAGATAAAGTAGCCCATTTCTTTCCCTTTCTTGTGCTACACCTTGACCTAACATTTTTATGGAAAAATAATTTTGCTTATTGTTTGGCTTTTTTAAGATGGGCTAATGATGGTGGTATCCAGGCAAGATAGGGTTGGGTTTATTGGGATTTATCGATTATAAAACTGGCTCCTATAGGTGGGTTTAGGGCACTGCCAAATCCTTTGAGTTTTAAGAAATAGCTGGTAGTTCTCTGGCGAATAGTTTTGTTATTTAATTATTTTAGATTACAACTAAGCATAGTGGGGTATCTAATCCCAGTTTGTGTCTTAGTTGTTGTGTAGTCAGCATTATTAAATCCATTTTAATTGTTTATTTAGTATTAAGTAGAGCGTATTACAATTTAGTTAAGTATTAATTTTATTTGATATGTGTCCTAAACACACTTTATGCTGAGATTTGTTAATTTGGGTTAATCGTATGGCCACAGTGGCTGGCATGAAATTTACCAACCCTAAAATAATTATGATTTAGTCAAACTTTCATTTATAGCTTAATGTTAGTCACTGCTGTGTCCCGTGGGGGTGCTGTTAAGCAAGGTGTAATGAATGGGCAACTATTAGTGCGCCTGATACCAGCTCCTCTTATCTGGTATTAACGGTCTTAAGGGCATTCTCACTGGATAGCAGAAACTTGCATGTGTAGGTCTAATTAAAATTAACAGTAAGGCTAGAATCAAACCTTTTGTTTATGGGTCTATGTTACAAACCATCCAAGCATTTTCAGTGCTTTGTTTTAAATAAGCTACATTAACTAGTCAAGAAGACTACTCCACTTTGCTTTGGTCAGACCCTGCAGCAGTCTCACTTAGTTCCCTCTTATTTGGACAAATCAGAATGAGTCAATATCTCTATGGTTGAAGTACCATAGGAAAAAGACATATAGCTTTGAGTCAAAAAATGATATACTCTATGTGATTTGGGATTTAGGCTTTAAAAGATTGCTCTCTAACACAAATGAACAATATGGAAATAGGTATCAAGTGATAACATTTGTACAACCAAGTGGAACTGATTGCTGAATCTGGGAGGGGGGAGGAAAGAGAGGAGGGAAAGAAAATGAATCATGTAAACATGGAAAAATATTTTAAAATAAAAATATAAATTAAAAATATAAAAAACCCTCTATATACTCTAATAGATTAACTCCTTTTTTCACAAGGAAATATCATATTGATAACTGACTCAGTTGCTCCCAGTGTAACATGTTATCTTGTATTGGGGAGGAAGGTGGAGGAAGTTCTGAGTGATGATTTTTTGACTCATTTGACCTGGCAAGCTCTTTACCATTCTTTTGGATTGTTGCTATTGGGATGTAGGACAAATGTCAATCAGGGAGATATGGGGAACTATGTCTTCTGATACCATATTTGGCTACAACTGGATTTTCATCATGGATCCTTAATTTCTTTTTTTATTTTTTTTTAAATCCTTAGCTTCCATCTTGGAATCAATATTGTGAATTCATTCCAAGGCAGAAGATGGTAAGGGCTAGGCAATGGGGGTCAAGTGACTTGCCCAGGGTCACACAGCTGAGAAGTGTTTGAGGCCACATTTGAACCTAGGACTTCCAATCTCTAGACCTCACTATCAATCCAATGAGCTACTCAGCTGCCCCCTGGATATCTCTTGATCATCTTAGAAAAGTAATAATTCTCACTATTGAAGTTTGAGAATGATTAGTTGAGGCAAATACAGAAACTGAGACCCCTAGGGGCTAACTTTGATTTTGTATATATTTACTTATTGGTAATGAGATCTGTGTAAAATAGTAAACACATATATTCTATTTTTTCTTAAAATAGGATTTGCTTTGAACTTCATAGAGAAGCTTTTATGTTAGTCAAATTTTCCATAAATACCCAGAAGTATTTATACTACACATTCTTAAACTCCCCCTTAAGCTGTAGTACCTTAAGTGATAGCCAATCCCCCATTTCCTCTTTAGAAACAAAGAAGAGCCTGCACACTTCAGTTTCCCACTGGATATAAACACTTTCCGATCTGAGCAAAAAAAAAAGGGAATGATTAAGTAGGGTAGGAGGTTGTTATTTCACTTAGAAATATTAAGTATAATTGGGAAACAATCCTCATAAAAACCTCAGATAAAGGTTTAATTACTCAAATTTACAAAGAGCTAAATCAATTGTACAAAAATCGAGCCATTCTCCAATTGATAAATGGGCAAGGGACATGAATAGGCAGTTTTCAGATAAAGAAATCAAAACTATTAATAAGCACATGATAAAGTGTTCTCAATCTCTTATAATCAGAGAGAGGCAAATTAAAACTACTCTGAGATATCACCTCACATCCAGCAGATTGGCTAACATGACAGCAAAGGAAAGTAACGAATGCTGGAGGGGATGTGACAAAGTTGGGACATTAATTCATTGCTGGTGGAGTTGTGAATTAATCCAACCATTCTGGAGGGCAATTTGGAACTATGCCCAAAGGGCGATAAAAGACTGTCTGCCCTATGATCCAGCCATAGCACTGCTGGGCTTGTACCCCAAAGAGATAATAAGGAAAAAGACTTGTACAAGAATATTCCTGTCCTCTTTGTGGTGGCCAATAATTGGAAAATGAAGGGATGCCTTTCAATTAGGGAATGGCTGAAAAATTTGTGGTATATGTTGGTGATGGAATACTATTGTGCTAAAAGGAATAATAAAGTGGAGGAATTCCATGGAGACTGGAACAAGCTCTAGGAAGTGATGCAGATCAAGAGGAACAGAACCAGGAGAACATTGTACACAGAGACTAACACGCTGTGGTATAATTGAACGTAATGGACTTCTCCATTAGTGTCAATGCAATGTCTCTAAACATTCTGCAGGGATCTAGGAGAAAAAACCCTATCCTCAAGCAGAGTACAAACTGTGGAAGTAAAAACACCAAGGAAAAGCAACTGCTAGACTACAGGGGTTGAGGGGACATGACTGAGGAGAGACTCTAAATGAACACTCTGGTGCAAACACCAACAACATGGAAATGGGTTTGAATCAAGAACACTTGTGATACCCAGTGGAATCACGCTTAGGCTATGGGATAGGTGGGGGTTGGGGGGGAAAATGATCTTTGTCTCCAATGAATAATGCTCAGAAATGACCAAATAAAATAATGTTTTAAAAAAAGAAAGAAAGAAAGAAATATTAAATGTGAAGGCTCAGGAGTAGATCATAATTTACCAGACCATCTATAAGTAAGGAGTTTTGCAGTCTCTTACTGTATCGAAGATATCACTTGTATTTTAAAATTCAAAATTTAATCTGAAGACTACTAAATCTGATGCATTCTAAAGCTGGCCATGACTCCTAGGTTATTTTTGTGTTATCCAGAATATTTGGGGAGATAATCCATTTTTTGACAGGGAGAACAAGTCTGCAAGCAGATATCTTAATAAAAGCTTAATTTTTCATTGGATATGCAACAATGTGTCCCAGAGGTTTTAAAATGTCTGCTCTTATAAAAAGGGGAAAAAAATACAGTTGTCTCTGTCTTAAAAATACAAAACTAAACTAATATCACTTGGAAGAAAATTTATAATATATGAACAAGCCTTCAGATTAAATTTGCTAGTGTAGTCACAGAAACACCTCCAGAAACAATAGTGCTACCATACTGTAGACATATTAATATGTGGAAGGAGTATTCAGACCTCCTATCACTGTTTTCTCAATATAGCCATGGCCCTGCATAAGATCCATCATTCCCTGATACCCCAAATTCTTGAATACAATAATGAGAAGAAATGGAGTGTCACCAGCAAGAAGATCAGCCTCATCCATAAACTGTGTACTGAAGAGGGTCACATGGTCTGCTTTGTGTTCCTTTAAGAGGTGCCATACTTGATGCCTTGAAAAAGGATCCAATCCAGCAGTTGGTTCATCCAACAACAAAACCTGAAGATGATAAAAACAAGGAAGAGCTTCCTTTTTAAAGTGAGGCCTTTTTGGAAAACAGCATAAAAATCTATATACATGTGGGCATTTTTGTGCGTGTATACAAACCTGATAGGATTAGAAAAAAAATCTAAAAATATTGTCTTGAATTTCTTAGTATTCTGCTTCATGTACTTTTTATAGTCATGAAGAAAGAGCATGAATTTGTTTTATCAATAACTTTCAGAAACCCTCTCATTCAATAGCACTTACCTGAGGATCACCTAAAATGGCAATACCAAAGGTCAGCTTCCTTTTCTGCCCACCACTCAGATTTGCAGCAAGGGTATCCTGAATACTTTTCATTTCCAATTCTAGAGAAACTCTTTGTACCTTAAAAGTGAGAAGAGCAATTTGCAACAAATAAAAATGTTTTAGATTAAGCTCTTTTTTTTTGCTCATTGTCTTTAATATAAATTTATATTGATAAATGTATTCCAGGTTCTTCTGGCCTAAAGTTTATCAAATGACTTAGACAGAATTAATTGAACAAAAAGTCAAATCTCCATTGATAAATAATCTAAATCTTTACCACTTTATCAATTCTAAAATGTTTACCTACCTCTTGCTCCACTTTCTCTGGCGGAATCCCTTTGATTTTAGCATATAGTCTGAGGTTTTCTCTCACAGTCAGGAAATCAACATGGACATTAAACTGTGGGCAAACACCAGTGATCTTCTTGATTTCCTCTAAGTCTTCCATTTCAGAGAGGTTGTTATTATAGATGCTAACAGACCCTACAAATAGACATTTTAACCATTTAAACATTGGAGTATTGTGCTAAATTCTAGGTTTTGTTCAATTAGGAAAAAAAACTCACTGTATGTACAAAACAATATACATAATAGACATTTTATAGATGATGGATTGTATAACTTAGTTGAGAAGTTCACAATATTCTTAACTGTAATTTAAAAAATGTCAGAACTAGAAGAGGTCTTTTCCTTTATTTAGAAAATGAGGTCTCCTTGAGAGATTAGGTTAACATGCTTAATGTAACTTCCCTTATTAATCATTCTGTCTTCTCCCCTCCTTCTCTTGGTCAATTTCTATTTATTAAGTTATGCATTTCCTTCTCTATTCATTAAATATTTGCTTACATTTTCCCCAAACATAGAACTTTCTTTTTCTGTTTACTCTATGTTCTTTCTTAGTGATATGATCTATTCCCATGAGTTCGATCTAATGTCCATTTGATGACTCCCATATTTATATATCTACTTCTCTCTTGCCAACTTCCTGCTAGTCATTCCCACCTAAATGGCCCATTATAATATCAAAAACAACAAGTCAATAGATTTCTCTCAAATCTCCTTATCTCCTCCAAATTTCTTTAATCCTGTCACAATCACCACCACCCTTCCAGAAACCCACATTATTCTTCCTTCCTTGCTTCCCATAGCAAACCAGTTGCCAAATCTTATTAATTCTACCTCCACAACATCTCTAAAAAGTATGACCTTCCCTCCACTCATGCTGCAAACTCCCTACTTCAGGTTTTCTTCACCTCTTGCCTAGACTGCCCTACTTGTTCCCTTCCTTGTACTTTCTAATCTACCTAATCCATATTTAGCAGAGGGACCAAAAGTAATCCTCCTAAAGCATGTTTGACTGTCAGTCCCTGCTAAATACTTTCAATGGCTCTTCATTGCCTTTATGATAAAACTCAAATTCATTGCTCTGTAAATTAAAGTCCTCCACCATCTTATTTTCCTAATTTCATATCATGCCCCTTTGTCCTTTCAAAAAGTTCCAGCTAAAACTTGTCTCATTGTTATTCTTTGAACTGAGCTTTCCATTTTCTACCTCCTTACCTTTGCAAAGTGGTTCCCCATATTTGTAATGCACTTATTCCCTCACTGCTCCTTCTTAGATTTTCTAACTTACTCCATGATTCAACTTAGGTTCAGTTTTTAGAAATCAAATGTTCCTTCCAACTCTGTATCTTCAATCTTATGAACTGTCTCAACTATACCTTCTACCAAAGACCTCTGCTATCATCCCTGATTCAGCCTCTACAATAACTCAGAATTCAATTGCAGTTAAATGTGATTCAGTAAGATTTAAATCCCCAAAGAACTTTGGTGATCATTTAACTTAATGCTCTCATTTTCCATATATGGAACCTGAGGCTCAGACAAATTCAATGGTTTGCTCACGTTTACTTGGGTGATACTAACGCCAGATATGGGATGAGAATCCTAATGTCTTCATTCTTAGTTAAAGGCTAATTCTATTCAACCACACTGCTTTTTTTTTTTACTTATTGGAAATTAATAATAATATTTTCCACATCTCTTGATCTATTTATCAAGCAGCTTGTGGTTGAGAAATGTGTCACTTACCTTCTGTTGGTTCAGATAATCCACTAAGAATATTTATTAGTGTGGATTTCCCAGCTCCACTGTGACCAAGTATTGCTGTTATCTGGCCTTCATAGATGTCCAATTGAAAACCTAATATTGAAATAAAAATTAATTTCTTTTAACAGCTAACATTTATGTACTGCTTACTATGGACTAGGCATTGGCATTCTAAACATATCTCATTTAATCTTTACAAAGACTCTGGGAAGTAAGTATAAATATTATTTTCATTTAAATTTTAAAAACCTAACATTTTTAAGATGAAGAAACTGAGATTAAACAGAGATTAAAAGATTTGATTATGGTCACACTATCACTAACTATATGAGACTGAATTAGAGCTCAGAACTACTTAGCTCTAATTTTAGCTAATTCAATTCACTGTGCTATCAAGCCGACATACCAAAATGAAGACATTAAGATTATATACCATGTAGAGGATGGTGCTCTAAAAAATTTGAGATGAGATGATTGTAACTGGTTTGGTGCTCAGATCTAACAATGTATGAAGGTATTACATGTTCATATCTTTAAGAGCATGCAGGAAAAAGCAGAAATTCTTCCCACCACGAAAAATCTAATTTTCTTACGTATTTCAAAGGAATGTAACACAAATTTTTATATTTGATATACTAATGATAAATTATAAGTTGAATAATTACCTACTACCATTTCTATTAAAAACAGTTTTAGATATAGTAGATATTGGAACATAGATTGGAAAAGAAATTGATATCATAAAAGGCCAAAATATATGCATTTCCAGATGAGATAAAGTCTGGAAAATTGAAGAGAACTCAAGGGGGGAAAATGAAGCAGTCAGTTATTAAAATTTATAATATAGCAAGTTAAAATTGATATAATCAATTACTTTAACTTGTAGAAAAGCAAATTAAGAGAGGATAAAGCTTAATAAATATATTTTTGATAAAGTAAAATTAAAAAAATATATAATAGGGACTCAGTGAATTGAAAGCCAGATCTAGAGATGGGAGGTCCTACGTTAAACTCTGACCTCAGATGCTTCCTACATGTGTGACCCTGGGCAAGTCACTTAACCCCCATTTCCTAGCCCTTACTGCTCTTCTGCCTTAGAACCAATACACAATAGTGATTCTAAGACAGAAGGTAAGGGTTTTTAAATAAAAGTAGATGATAGGTTAAAAAAAAAGGTAAGATTAAAAAAAATCACTTGAAACTTCAAATGAAAAACAAAGAAATTCAAAATAAAACTCCCAAAAAGTTGATAAAAGGTGAAATTCTATTTATAATTTTTCATAACAATATGAATTAGGTTCACATTAACCTCTAAAAAACAAATACAGAACAATCTAAAAATATTTTCAAAAGAATTAAAAGTTTTATTAAGTAATATAAGAGATATTAGATATTAGATATTAGATCTATGGATTATCATTATAAACCAATAATTTAAAAATAATTATAAATCTAATGCAATAGTAATTTTTAAACTTTGATATTAGTTCAACTATTAGTAGGCAATATTACATAAAATGAAAATTAAAGCAAACTTTATCATTAAAGTTGAGAATACCAAGAAGAAATATTTTTAAAATACCTTTGACAATTGACTCTTGAAATTCAGATTTCAAAATATACCCAAACCTTATCTTATATGACACTGGACAAAAAAATATAAATGTAAGTCAACCCAATTCAGTTCTCACAGTAGACGTAATTGTGGGATAGCTGGTTCTCATAAACCTCTCTAATGTGATAACTAGTTTTTTAAAGGTATTCTTTGTAAAAAAAGAGTAATTAAAGTTGAATCCATAAGATAAGAATATAGAAATACTGAACAAGTTAAAACAAAAAGAAAAATCCAATATGAAACATTTTAAGGCAACTTAAATATTTAAAGCTTCTAGTCAATAGTCCTGTCTTTAAGAGGATACACATTTGTATTTAGTGTAAGAAAGTAGACTGTGTTTTGGAGGCTGGATGTGTGAGTATATGTCAAATTTCTTCACAGAAGTGACTCTGTTAGAACCTCCCATTATACCACAAGACATGGAAGTCAGTAATTATGCCTAATCATGTGAATACATCTAGGGAAGAGCGGGGAATAGTGGGTAACAGCAGTGCAGAAGTAGCTAAAATGTACCCAAGGGACTGGAAATCCAGCTGGAGTCAGTCTACAAAATTTTACTTAAGGCAGGGTCTATGTAATTGTGGAAAGTAGCAGGTCTAAATAGAGGTGGGAAGTGTTCTTAATCTAATGAGAATGCAAGAAAAAGTTTGATGGTCAAAAGGTCCAAGAGAGAAAGGATGTAGTAAACCTAACTCTCAAGTAGAGAACGTAGCAGTGAGACACAAAGACAGAAGGAGAAATTAATAATAAAAAAAAGAAAACAGAAGGGGATAACAACATAGCAAATGAATATAATACCATAAAGGAAAATGGATGGAATTCTAGTGAAAAAAAAAAAAGAATTCTCTATTCTTCCTATATATCATGGAAAAATAGAAAGAAACTCCAAAAAGATTTAAAAGAAAAATAAACTCTCTCTGTGTATCTGTATTTGTAAACAAACACACACACACATGACATCATGAAATAAGGTCAGAAATCATCTCTCAGTGAAGACATAAAGGAAACAAACATTAGATTATAAAAATTAAGATATGTGATGGAGAATGTATGCAAAAAAGAAGAGTCTCTCAAAGAAAAAATGATAGATTTGAAATTCAAAGATATAGAAGCAGAAGAACATTTGGCAGAAGAAAAGAAGCAAAAGAAAATCATCTGAAAAGAGAATATGGATGCTCTTATATAGATCAAATTGATTGACTTTAAAGACAGAACAGAGATAAAGATAGCAAGTGTTCCAAAATAATATGCTCAATTAAAAACAATATATTATATAAATAATGACTATAACAAAAAACCCTGGGATGATATTAGTAGATATAGATACGTAATTAGATTTACCAGTACTTTATTTTATTTGTTTTTTTGAAAGTACCAGCTCTTGGTATTATTTATTAGTTCAGTACTCCTTTTACATTCAATTTTATTCATTTCTCTTTTCATTTTTAGGATTTCCAATTTAGTTTTTAACTGGGGATTTTTAATTTGTTCTTTTTTTCTCATTTTTTAAATTGCAAGTCCAGTTCATTGATCTCCTCCCTCTTGGTTTTGTTGCTCTAGGCACTCAGAGATATAAAATTTCCCCTGAGTATTATTTTGGCTGTATCTGATAGATTTTGATATGTTGTCTCCTCATTATCATTCCTTTTAATGAAATCTGTAGTTGTTTCTTTGATTTGTTTTTTGACCCACCAAAGAAGATTAGATTTTGGAAGAATTAGATTATTTAGATTCCTAATGATTTTAAGTTTGCCTTTACTTGGACCCTTGTTAACTATAATTTTTATTACATTATAATCTGAAAAAGTTGCATTTATTTTTCTGCTTTTCTGCATTTGTTTACAATGTTTCTATTCACTATAAATAGTCAATCTTTGTATATACACTATGTACTGCTAAAAAGAAGGTATATTCTTTTTTATTCATGATCAATGTCCTCTAGATATCTATTAACTCTAATTACTCTAACATTTCATTCACTTCCCTTACTTCTTTCTTATTTATTTTTTGGTTGGATTTATTTAGTTCTTAAAGTGGAAGACTTAGATTCCCCCATCTATTTTCTCCTTAAGCTATTTTAATTTCTTTTTTAGAAATCTAAATGCTGTACCATTTGGTACATAAATATATAGTAATGATGTTACTTCATTGTTTATAGTTCCTTTTAGCAAAATGTAATTTCCTCAATTTCTACTTTGGTTTTGTTTGGTATCATGATAGCTGCTCCTACTTTTTTTACTTTATATGACACATAATAAATTCTACTCCAACCTTTTACCTTGAACCTATGTTTGTCACCCTGCCTCAAATGTGTTTCTTGTAAACAACATATAGTAGGATTCTGGTTTTTGATCCACTCTGCTATCCACTTCTGTTTTATGGGTGAGTTCATCCTAGTCACATTCAGTATTATGATTACTGTGTATTTCCCTCCATCATATGATCCCCTTTAACTTCTCTATTCCCTATCACTCTGTTCCTCCTCACCAGTATTTTGCTTTACTTTTCACCACTACCCCCCACTTTCCCCTTTATATAATTCTCACAAAATCTAAGATTTAAAATTTTTTTAGAGAAAACTTTCAGGAAAAGAAGCTCATTAAATCCTTGAATCAAGAAAATGAACTATTTGGAGAAAGTGCCATAAAGCAACCTCATCTGCATCAGAGTATCCAGAATGAACTTTGGGGATATCATTGATTGAACTGAAGGGGGTTGAACACATTTATTCTGAATGTAAATTCTTATGCCAAAGGGGACTGCCCTCAATTGGCTCTTTGTTAATATGCCTAGCAAACACTGGTTTTACTCTCTCTCTCTCTCTCTCTCTCTCTCTCTCTCTCTCTCCCTCTCTCTCTCTCTCTCTCTCTCTCTCTTCTATTTCCCTCTTATCTCCAATTATTGTAGATTCCTCTTAGAAAGTGCAATATGGTATTCACCTTTAACTGGATAATCTTTAGAGGTATAAGCTGGTTGTGTTAAATGATTCATTGGATTGTGAGGTGTGAATCAAACTTTCTTTGTCTATCAATCAGCAACTTCTAATTTAATTAATCAAAAACTGAAAACACCCCTACTTAACCCCTACTTAATACTAAGTAAGAGATTTCATAGTCACTTACTTGGAGAGTTCTACCCTGTTAACCCAATCAGAAACTTGTAAATCCTATGATAAGAGTTGACACCTTCAGAGTATGAGAGGTAGATCCCACCAACACTGCCCTCTGGGCAATGTTAGGCAATTTGGAAACTGTGATTGGCCCCTTTGAAGAGGGCAAGGGACAG
Organism: Monodelphis domestica; assembly: GCF_027887165.1. Taxonomy (NCBI): domain Eukaryota; kingdom Metazoa; phylum Chordata; class Mammalia; order Didelphimorphia; family Didelphidae; genus Monodelphis; species Monodelphis domestica. Next base: position 223,715,948 of record NC_077228.1, on the reverse strand, counting down.
GAGATGACTATAAAAAGTCCTGAACATCTTCATCTGGGGGACTTTGGCTTGAATCTTTGGCTTGGAGCTTCGGCTGGTGACCTGCCTTTTGGAGGTGACTTGGGACATGGGCCTCAGCTTTTACTTGGGACTTGGCGCTTGGACTATTTCTTGGGTAAGTGAGTAGCTGGCTTTCCTTTCCTGGATTCTGGAGAGAGATTAGTTCCAAAGAGGCTTTCCCCTCTTAGAGGAGATTGAGTGGATGGAACACCAGGTACTCCAGTTGAGGGTTACCAAGCCCTGCCAGGCTGAGCTGAGCACCAAAGCAATATTTAGTGTGATAGGCTAGACATCTTCTCTACCCTCTTTTTGTATTTCTCTACTTTCACTCTTTCCACCTCTTTGTAATTAAAAGCAATTAAAAGTCATTGTGACTTGAGCTATAATATTTTAAATTGGTGACGACCATATTATTTTAGAATTCTTACATATTTAGTCAAAACCTTAATTTAATTCTTTACACCTTTCTCCAGTTACCTCCCCCTTCCTTTGTCTTATTCCCCTTGTGAACAGGGGATTAACTCTCCTCTGCCTGCCTTTAAATTTAAACACCAGAAGCATATACACCCCCACATTTCCTTAAGTGAGGGGAGGTCTTTAACCCACATGTCTGGGTGACAACTCAGAAATGACTAACTGCCCCCTGGGCAGTCCTAAGAAAATTCTAAAACTGTAATTGGTCTACATAAAGTGGAAGGAAGGCACAGAAGTGATGCAAAGAAAGCTCTTTAAAAATAGTTGCAACTTCCTTTGAGGGAGTCTTTCTCCTTCAAACTTGGCCTTGGAGGACCTCTGGCTTGGGACCTCACACTGCTTCTTGTAAAACTGCTTTTATATTTTCTCTTTGGATTACCATGTGGATGAGCGAAAAAGGCTCTTTTCCTGGCTCCTTAAGGAACTAGCTTCCAGAGAGGCCCTCTGTCTTGGAAGAGGTCTTGTGGCTGGAACCCTTGCTTTTCTCACCACTGGACCCTCTGACCCATGGTCCTCTGTTAGAGAGTTAACAAGCCCTGCCTGGTTTGAACCAGGCTGGAGTAATTATCTAGTGTCATAGGATAGATACCTTCTTTACCTGCTTTCTCATTTCTCTACTTTCACTCTTTCCATCTATTTTTATAAATAATACTATAAAGTCATTCTGACTTGAGTAATAATTTTGGTGACCACATTTCTCTTATATTTTGTCTAACCTTAATTTTTTAACCCATACACCCTTCTACTTATCTGTAGGGTAAGGTAGAATTCTATACTACACTGAATAGACTTGTTTTTCCCTCTGTGAGCCAGTTACAATGAAAGTAAGATAATAATCATTGCCCATCACTACTGTGAAGATTGGATTTTTCTATCTTCTGATTGTAACAATGAAGATACTTAGCTCTTCCTTTATTGTGAAGATTAAATTGTATTCCTCTGTCTACTTTTAGATCTTAATCCCCAAAGTGTTAACTCAGTATTTAAAGTAGATCTACCCATTTTTAACTACAAAAAAGTGTTAACTAACCCAAAAGGTATTAACTAACTAAAAAAGGTGTTAACCAATTTAAAAAGGTGTGAACACCCATTTCATACATTGAGTGGGCAGTCTTGGCGGGGAGCATCTGCTGTGATTGGTAGACGTAAAATTTAGGAGAGATGACACAAGAAAAAAAGGTCCTTAAATAGAGAAAACAGAGACACACAGGATGACGACTGTTAGATTCAGTCACTCAGAGTTGGACTGGAAGAGATCAGTCACTCACAGTTGGACTGGAAGAGATCAGTCACTTGGGCTTGGAGTGAAGAAGAGACACTCTGAGGAGAGACTGAAAGAATCAGACATTCAGACTTGGAGTGAAGACATGTGGCTATGGAACTGGACCCCTGGAGGATTTCGTTCAGGAGACTTCAGACTGCTTTCTTTTTAGATGGTCACCTTGGTGAATGTAATGGCTGACTTAGTTCCTTGCCCTTTCTGGAGGTGTGAGCCTCCCCATCGTCTTGAGACTCCTTTCCCTTGACTGGTGCCTGAGAGTTTCTACCTGGCTTAGAGGAAGCCAGAGGCTCGCTCCCTCTCTCTCTCTCTCTCTCTCTCTCTCTCTCTCTCTCTCTCTCTCTCTCTCTCTCTTTCTCTCTCTCTCTCTCTCTCTCTCCCCTTTTCTCTCTTCCTTAATATCTTCCCTCTACTGTAAATAAACTACCATAAATTCCATTTACTTTATTAATTCATTTCGGGATTTAGAAATCAAATACCTGGTGACCACCAATTTAAATATTCAGTCAAACCATAAAAATTCAACACTAAGCTTATCCTCCCCTCTCTATAATGATTTTTCATGCTTCTTTATGTTATATATTTTGCCCCATTCTATCACTCCCTTCCCTTTGCTCTCAGTGCAATCCTCTCTTTTACCCCTTGATTTTTTTACATAACATGAATTTATATTTCTAAGAGTCAAGCAGAACAATACAGAAGGGAGGATAATTTGAAATGAGTAAACAGTGAACAAAGAGGAATAACACACTATTAACGATCATGTGAAAGATTGTTTGAAATAACTAATAAGAAAAAGAAATACAAATCTAAATAAGTAAAGTTTCTTCTCATATCCATGAAATGATAATTGATGAAAGTTAGCAATAGGATTTGTGGAACTACAGAAAGACAGGTACATTAACATACTGCTGAGGTGAATTGAGAATTAATTAATGATGTTGTGAAATGAGGTAGGTACACTTAATTCTTGGATACTCTCTGAGAAAGATTGAAATGGCAATAGAGAGTTTGCAATTACAGTTAAAAAAAAACACAGAGTGTGTAGGGGGAAATAGCCATGTGAAGTACAGAGACCAGCAGCAAAAAAGAGTACAGAGGCAGATAATGTGGGCACGGGGATAGGTTGCTAAAGGAAGGGAAACAATGTTGGGGAAGAAGATGGGCAAGGGGAGAAGTACAGACAATCACTCACATAACTGTTGAGTTAGGAAGACTCAAGTAGCATGGACTAAAAGATTGAAGAGTGCTTGGGGGCAGGGAGGACAGGTGCTTGAGGTCTTATTTTTATAGGTTTTTTTTTTTTTTTTTGAGGAATAGAATAACTTATCTGTGCCACCTAGAGGTTAGTTTTTTTTAACATATCCAAATCATCTCAAACGTGTCAATAAAACTTTAATGTGGTTATACCATCAGTTTAACAGACCATATTATTAATCAAACTAACAGAAATCACATGATTATCTCAATAGAGGCAGAAAAAGCCCTTGACAAAATACAATAGCTATTCCTATGGAAAACACTAGAAAGCATAGGAATAGCTTAAAGTATTTAAATAAGTAGTATCTATTTAAAACCATCAGCAAGTATCATCTGCAATGAGATTAAGTTAGAAGATTTCAACTTGAAATCTGGAAACCTCAAGTTTGTCCCTGTTCCCCTGAGAATTCGCCCCAAGGGAGGTCTCAGACTTACCATATCAGACTGAATAATAAACCTTAAAATACTTTGATTATTCCAACTTAGGTGAGGCTAGCTGACCTAAGCAAATGCTAAATATCCTGTTAGTCTTAGAAGTTTTCTCCATTGTATCAGAGATCAGTTCCCAAGAAGACCAACACCTGGGCAGGGACTATCCTTTCAGTGTCTATTATAATTAGGCCACTCCCTGATACCCCAGTCCCAGGCTATGGTTCCTTTCCCAAGCCTGATTGTATCCTGTCAGTGTAGTTTGAACACTCCCATTTCCTTGTAACCCTGGTAATGTCAATCAATTATACTTCTCTATTCTCAATTCCCCCAAAAGTATGTAAGTTCCCCAAGTTCTATTGTTCTTCAGAGCCATCATCTAGCACTGTGATTTCTCCCAGGTATACTATTGCCAGTGTCAGACGTTTGGCTCTGTGTGGTTTGGGGGCACTTGATTTAGGTGAGGAGACCTAAATATTGAACACCATCCCTCTCCTGATTAAAGAGTTGGTTTTTCTGACTATTTTAGTAGTTCTGTGTTTTTTTCCAAGTTAAAGCCTGCCCACTAAAATCAGGGGTGAAGCAAGGATACCCATTATCACCTTTACTATTTAATATTGTACTATAGTGCTAGCTTTATCAATTAGAGAAAAAGAAATTGGAGGAATTAAACTTGTCAATGAAGAAGATATCAGTCTTTGCAGATAAAATGATGTAGTTAGAGAATCAACTAAAATTATTTGAATAATTAATAATTTTTAGCAAAGTTCCAGGATAAAAAACAAACCCATATAAATCATTAGCATTTCTCTCTATATTACCAACAAATTCCAGCAGTAAGAGATAGAAAGAGAAATTCCATTGAAAATAACTCAACAATACAACCCCCCCCCCAAACCTGGGAGTGTAATTGCCAAGAAAAACACTGGAATTATATGAACACAACTGCAAAATAATTTTTATACAAATAAAGCTAGATCTACACAGCTGGAAAAACATTAATTGCTCTTGGGTAGGTTGAGCAAATATAACAAAACTTGCAATTCTACCCAAATTAATTTACTTATTCATTGCCATGCCAATCAAATAACCAAAAAGTTATTGTATAGAACTAAAAAGATAACAAAAAAATTCATCTGGAAGAACAAGAGGTCAAGAATAAAAGAATTAATGAAACAAATGTGAATAAAGATGGCCCAACAGTACCAAATCTCAAACTGTAATATAAAGCAATAATCAGAAAAACACTTTGGTACAGGCTAATAAATAAAATCATGAAACAATGGAATAGGTGAGATACACAATATATAGCATTAAATGCCCATAGTAATCTAAAGTCTGATGAACCCAAATATCCCAGGTTTTGTATAAGAACAACCTATTTGATAAATAGGACAAACTTTTGGGAAAATTGGAGAACAGTATGACAGAAACTAGATATAGACCAGTATCTCACATTCTATAACAAGATAAGGTCAAAATGGGTATATAATTTAGACCCAAAGGGTGATACCATAAGCAAATTAGAGGAAAATGGAATATTTTACCTTTCAGATCTATGTAAAAGGGAAAAATCTGTGACAAAATAAGAGATAGAGAGCATTATGAGAAATAAAATAAATAATTTTAATTATATTAAATTAAAATTTTTGTAAAGACAAAAACCAGTGTAAGAAAATTAGAAGGGGAATAACAAATTGGGGAAAAAATTTTTACAGCAAATTTCTCTGATAAAGGCCCAATTTCTCAACTCTATAGAGAACTAAGTCAAATTTATAAGAATGGAATTCATTCCTCAATTGTGAAATAGTCAAATGATATAAACAAGAAATTTTCAGATGAAGAAATCAATGGTATCAAATCATATGAAAAAATATTCTAAATCACTATTGACTAGGGAAATGCAAAGTAAAATAAGTACCACTGACATGGGCACTGATCTACTAGTCTGTATTCCAAGGACATAAAACAGAGGAGGGGGAGAAAAGGGTATGCATTTATTTTTGTAGTGGCAAAGAATTGGAAATTGAAGATGTGCATCTATTGGGTAACAGGTAACAAATTGTGGTATATGATGGGGATGGAATGCTACTGTGTTATAAGGAATGATGAACAGGATGATTTCAGAAAAAGTTAGAAAGACTTTTATTGATAAATTGACTCAGGGCAGGAAGCAGAACCAGTAGACTAAAGTACATAGAAACAGCAATATCATACAATGATAATCTGCAAAAGATTTAGCTATTCTCAGCAACACAATGATGGAGGTCAATTCTGAAGGACTTGTGAGAAAGAATGCTATCCGCCTCCAGAGAAAGAATTGTTGGAGTTGGAAGAAGCAGATCAAAGTATTCTGTTTTTTGCCTTAGTTTATGTTTTTATTTTGAGGTTTGATTTCAGATTGTGATTCCCACAGGAAGTAATGCCAAAGGAAAAGTTAACTTTTCTTAAGACCAACCAAGAAAGATAGGATAAAATAACTATGTTTACATTCCAAGGGTATGTTCTATCCTGAAGGGAATAGTCCTTTATATTTATGTTCAACTCTGTCAGAAATCATTACCAAGTCATTTTGACATGGGCACTGTACCCCCCAGAAACCCAGGTGAACTATTATCAGGGAAACTCCCTCACTCCCTTGCATCATCCTGACTCTGAACTTAAAAACACCCAATGACCCCCCTAGGGTCCTGAGATGTTTATCCTCTTTGATCCTCCTCTAGATTTAAGTTGGACAAAGAGATGAATCTTTATGCTTCCAGGCAGACCCCAGTGAGAAGACCACTTCACCCCACCAAATGCCTAAGCGACTAGCACTCTAGGTCACGTTCACACCATGACGTAGCATCTGTTGTAAAGAGTATAAAATCCCTAGAACTGATGTCGTCTGGAGGACAGCTTTTCCATTCATGCTGTCCTCACAGGGAACAGTCTTTCCATTCATTCTGTCTTCCCAGAATTGCTCCCCATCTTGCTGTTCCACCTTGCTATCCTCCTGGCCATTCTCAACATTACTTTCTAAATTAATAAATTTCTCTTTTTGTTTTTAAGCTAAGTTTTGGAGTCTTTATTCTTGCAAAAGGTATCCTTCCCGAACCCCAGGGGTACACATCTGAACCTCATAACAATTTTAAATACATTTAAAAAGTCAATATAATTCAGATTTTTGCCTTACCTTTCAAAGCTTCTACTTTTTCCGACTTTCTTTTATATTCCTTTTTTATATTTCTGATTCTGAAATGAGATTAAACACTCTTGAAGTGACCTTTTCAGTAATTTAACCAATGTAAACTGCCACCTCAGAAGTACAAATAATAAAGTTTAGGAGTAGCCCTAGAAATAGTGATGCAAAGTGATGTGTTATGTGTGTGTGTGTGTGTGTGTGTGTGTGTGTGTGTGTGTGTGTGTGTGTGTGTATAATATATAATGCAAAGAAGGGATGTTTGAGATCTGTACCTTTTTCTGGGTCTTGGGCAGGTAGGCATCAAATTTTTAATCTCATTGGCATAAGGAACTTATGGTTTGTAAATGTTGTATAATCATGCAAATGGCAACTCATTTGTAATTTATAATCCTAGAGAGTGCTAAGAAATGAGCTGCCCTTGGTTACAAAATGAGTAAGTGCCAGATGTAAAACCTGAACCTAGGTTTGTCTGAATTAGAGATTTCCTGTGATTGCCATCTCTCATATTTTAAGTCTTTTTCTAATTTTCTAATTTATTAGTTTTTATTTGTTTTCTCTCAACAAAGTGTAATTGCAATGTGCTAATGCTTCTTTAGAACAATATCATCATGTATGCATCAACAAAGATTCCTAGATAACTCTTCAAGATTGCCGTTGATTGATCATATAAAGTTAGTCATATGAAACCTCTAAATTAATCACTCTTACTTATCTGTTACTCATACAACTTCATAAAATCTTTCTCTCTGTCCAGATTTGTTTTACATTTCACTACTCATGAGAATTTAATGGTAGATATTAATTTGAAGATTTTACCCACTTTAAAAATATTAAATCAGATAAACCAACATTGTGGCAACCAAAGTTTGAAGGCTATTTGCTACTCATCGAAAGACCTGCCCATTTTTATTTCTATCCTTTGCATTTGTCTTACGTAGAAATGTAGACAATTAGAGCTAGAAATAACCTTAGAAACCATTTATTCCACTTCCTGCACTTTATAAACAAGGGGACTAAAGCTTAGAAAGGTAAAGTGACTATCCAAGGTTAATGGATAAGGCATAGTATTTAGTTCCATGTCTATTGATCACATATTTAGTATTTGGGAAGTGTTTATGCCCCTCCTAAATGTTATAGGATAGAAGAAAAGCATAATACATGTGCCATGCCCATAGAAAGCTTGCAATATAGATAGGACTAGCATGTAATTATGGGAGAAAAAAATACCAAAATAGTAAGGTGATTATTTCTGCGATGAGGTTGTTAATTGCTTAGTTGGGTCTTTAAGTAAATATCATAAGGAATCAGAGAAGGGAGAGTTCAGTGTAAGCAAGAATAATCCTAAAGGCTTCATTTACAGCAAATTTCTACAATAAGCTTATCCTCAAAGAATATTTGGAATTTGAATAGGTAGGAACATAAATCATATTTTTGACATAAATCCTCTTCTATCTTTCCCAGTTTTTACAACACTAACTTCTCCAAGATTTTCTCATTTCCCTAAATCAGTCTGGCAGAATAGAGAAGTGAAGTATAATTAGCACAAGAGAAGTTCTTGTTGTAATGTACAAAAAGTATTTTTTAAAAAAGATTTCATAACAGAAACTGAATATCTAGTGACATCCACATGGGGAACAGATTTTAGTCCTTTACCACTATAGCTTTTATTTATGTTTTAAATGTTTTCAATTTATTATTTATTTACATCTAACATTCTTTTAAAAAACTTTTGGAGCTCCTAATTCTATCCTTCCATCTAACCCCCTCCCCCACCCATTGAGAAAATAAACAATATGATATAAATTGTACTTGTGAAATCATGTAAAACGTTTCCATATTAGCCATACTACAAAAAAGGCAAGAAAAAAATTGTGCTTCAGTTTTCACTCAGTGTTCTTAGGTTTTCTCTCTGGCAATAGATAGCATTTTCATCATGAGTTCTTTGGAATTGTCTTTGTTCATTGTATGAATAGGAGGAGTTGTCTTTCACAGTTGATCATCATTATATTACTGTTCCTGAGTACAGTGATCTCTTGATTGGCTCGCTCATTATGCATCAATTCATATATGTCTTTCCATGTTTTTTCTGAAACCATCTACTACATTATTTCTTATAGAACAATAATACTATATCACAATTACATATAGCTTGTTCAGCCATTTCCCAATTGATGGATGTCCTTTCACTTTCCAATTATTTGTACCATAAAAAAAGCTGCTATAAATACTTTTGTACATATAGGTCCTTTTTCTTTTTTCACTGATTTTTCTTCTTTTTAGTAGTGCTATTGTTGGGTCAAAAGGTAGGAATAATTTTATCATCCTTTGGCCCTAGTGTCAAATTATTCTCTAGACTGGTGAAACTAATTAGTTCACAATTCTACCAACAATGTATTAATGCCCCAATTTTTTCCACATCCTTTCCAGTCCAGTGATCCCTCACCTATTGTGGGAGTAACCTTTATTTTATTATATTTACTATATATAATATATATATAATTAATTTTATTATTTACATATATTTTAAAGCTTTATAAATCCTTCCCACTCCCCTATAAGCCTTTTCCACACTCTTATAAACACTTCCGATGCTCTTAGAAACTTTTCTTTCAGAAGTCTTAGAGGTTCAGAATGTTTGGGTGGCAAAGAGCTTCAAATTCAAACTTTTATGAAAACTTCCACAACACCACAGAGAAACACTATGCCCTGTGATGAGACTTCGGAGTGAAGTGGATTAGGAGAGATGATGGACATTGTGAATTTTAAAATCTCCATCTTGCCTGATCTTGCACCCAAAACTGTGCACACCCACACTACACGGGCATGTGCTAGTCAATGACAAATCAGAAATAACTAACTGCCCACCTGGGCTGTCCTAAACCAAGCTTGAGCCACCATTGGCATTTGTGAGGCACAGGAAGTGACGGAGAAAGCAGCCTCTGGAATTCGCTCACTTCCTGTGGACAGGGCAAGACACCAGTTGGTGTGAGGAGCTTTAACAGGGAGGAGGCCCGCAGACAGCTTCCCTTCAGATCGGTCACGTGAGTCAAGGACTGATTCCTTCCACCTTGGCCCTTTGGGCCTAAACGCCCTCTGCCTTGGTCAGAGGTTGAGTAACCCCTTTCCTTTTTCTCCTCTCTCCTTCTCTCCCTCTCCTTTTCCCTATGCCCATTGTGATTAAACCTCATAAACTCCATTCTGACTTGAGTGTTTCATTTTAGGAATTTCATAAGTAAATTCCTTGGTGGCCATAGTTTTAATATTATAACAATCCTTAAAGGTAATATTTTAACCATAACAATATATAGGCACAGTGCAGAAGAGTAAACAGACTGATGCTACAGTCACTGAGCCAATCAGTGCCCAGGATATAGAACACAGTGCTGTGGTTGGTCACCTTTCATTCCATCAGCCAATAGTGTGCAGGTTAAAAAACCTTCCATACAGTGAAGCCTGGATATAGTGAGGGACGTCTGTATTTGTCATTTGCCCTTTCTTTCATGTTTGACAATCTGATAAGTGTGAGGTAGTACTTCAGAGTGCTTTCAATTTGTGTTCCTTCTAATTAGTAGTTATTTAGAGCCTTTGGGTCATATGACTATGGGTGGTTTTTATTCCTTCTTCCTCAGAATACAGCCTAGTCATATAATTTGATGACTTATCAATTAGAGAATGTCTCACATAAATATAAAATTTGTAAATCTTATAAATTTAACTCAACTGATTATATATTTGAGAATTAAGGACTTTGTCAGAGAAATTTGTTGCAAATTCCCCCTCTCCAGTCCCATGTTTTTTTCCTGTTTTCTTTCTCATTTTGGCTACATTGATATCATCTGTGCCTTTAAACATTTGGATATTCTGCATTTGAGGCATATATATTTAGTTTTGATATTACTTCATTGCTTATTGTACATATTAAGAAAATGTAGTTTCCTTGATCATTTCTTTTGAACAGGTCTATTCTGGTTTTATCTGAGATCATGATAGCTAACCTTGCCTTTTTTTATCTCAATGGAAGTATAATAGATTTTGTTCCAGCCTCATTATTTAAACTCTATGTAGGTTTCTGGTTACTGCCTCCTTTAATCTGCCCAATCTTTTATTACACACTTCTTTATATTGTCCCTTTCTCCATCTATTCCCTTGGTGTAAGAGAGAGGGATTTTCAAAAGAGAAGAAGATGCAAAAGAAGGAAATCTGACACAATGACACAATGTGTCAGAATGTGTCAGAAATGACACAATGAAACAAAAAACAGTTAATGCAGAGGGCAAGTCAGAAAGGAAGTGACCCAGAGTTCCAGAGAAGGAACAGGGGCTGTGAGAACTGAGAAACTGCATGCTTCAACTCCATTCTTTCAGCTGAGAGCCTGACAGAAGGTCTCAAAGGCTGGAGGTTCCCCCTTTGGACACCAACAACTTCCTAGAGATCCTTGGAAACCTGTTACTCAATTCAATTCAACATAATAGATTGGACTTTGAAAAAAAAAAGCCATCTACTGAGGAAATTCTCTCTAAGAATTTTCTCCACTAATTGTCTTGAACTTTAGCAATAACAAGATTAGCTCAAGAATAGGGAAAATCACCAGCTGATCAGAAAAGGGGTCAAGGCTTAGAGCCTGGACCCCAATATTTGTGGGGGGGTCAGTCTGGCAATTTTAGGGATTCCTGCCACCCACTTTCCTTATCCAACCCTCTTATTTCCCCTTCCCTGAGTGATTCTCCATTAAAGAGTTATTATATAGATCAGGTCTGCCTACTTTCTGACATCAAAGAAGGGAACTGAAGATTTGGGGAGAATTATACCTCTCCCCAAAAAGGAGGATTAGCTCAAGACTAGGGTTGGAGAGTGAAACCAGATCTCAAAGGGAAAGTGGGAGTTGGGGTATAGGGACATCCAGAGGCAGGAAATTCTCTCCTGCCTCTCACAGAACAGCTAAGACCACAAAGGGAGGCAGTGGGTCATTTTTCTAAACTCTCTCCTCCAGTCCTTAACTTCTACCTCCCCAACCAAATCTCTGAGGAGACATAGGGAACAAACTGAGATTGTCTTCACCAAAGGAAAGAGAGGGGAAGATCAACTTCTCCCCTCTCAGTCTTTCAACCCCTTCTCTACCTTTCATTCAATTCACCAATGTAGGGGGGAGTAACCTCCCTGACTGGCCATATGTTACATTGGGTTTTTGAATTTTTTCTGGAGCTTGAGATCAATTTCCATTTTTCTTTGAAATTTTGCATGTGGTTGCTTGGATCTCTCCATCTCCTGTGGTTCTGTGCTTTGCTTTTTGTCACCATAGAAATTTTTGAGGCTTAAATGCTTCTTTTGCTGTTTGTTCATTTTCCCAATCTTTTATTTTTTTTAAAACTTGTGGATCAGTAATTCTGTAAGGGGCTTGCTAATTCTGTCTCCTCTGCTACTGGTTTACAGAGATCAGCACTGTGAGCTATTTTGCCCTGGGGCTAGATCTTCACCTCAGCTTGGCAGGTTTGAAAGGGCCCAGGGAGAAGGACTTCCAGGGCTCACAGTGGACTGGTGCCAGGGCTTGGAACTTTTGGGTCTGAATTGCTCTTTTGTTGGTGTAGCCTATGTCCTGGGATCCTAAAATTAGCCTATCCCCAGGTGTGAAACCTGGCACAGTAGGTGGTGATGGTGGTGGTTGGACAGCTTTCCTTTGTGTGCTTTGCTTCTAGTTCCCCCTTATCCCTTAAAAATCAACTCTCTGCCTACCTTTCAAGTTGTGTTTAGTGGGAGAGTCCCCTGACTCCATCTTGCTGTTGGTTTTTGACCCATATCATTTTGAAGTGCTTTTAAAAGATTGATTTGGAGGAATTTTGCTGCTACTTAGCTGCCATCTTGGCCTCAAGCTCTCTATATTTTAGATAGGGAACCTCTATCCACGCACTCTAAATTTTTCCCCAATATATGATAGGTGATATGTTCCCTGTTTTTCTAATTTGGTTATGCTATCTCCTTTTATGTCTAATTCATTTATCCATTTTGAATATATCTTGTTAAATTATTTAAGATACTGATTTATATCTAGTTTCAGCCTGATTGCTTTCTAGTTTTCCCAAAATTTTTTATCAAATAGCGAATTCTTACTCCAAAAGCTTGGGTCTTTAATTTTGACAAACAAAAGGTTGCTAAAATCTTTTATGACTGTTTGTGGTATGTCTTTTCTGTTGTACTGATCTACTTTTCTATGTCTTACACAGTACCAAATAGTTATGATAATTACTGTTTTATAATACAGTTCAAAATATGGTACCTCTAAGCCTCCTTCCTTTTTCATTTTTTCATTAATTCCTTTGATATTTTTGACCTTTTGTTTTTCCAAGTTAATTTTGTTATTATTTTTTCTAGTTCACTAAAATAATTGTTAATTAATGATGTTTATTTTAATAACAAATTTCCTCATTAGTTTTTCAAAATTTTATGATCCAGATTGTCTCTCTACCTATTTCCCTCCCCACTTTCAGAGTTGGCAAGCAACTCAATTGGGGTTATACATGTATTGTCATGCAAAACATGTTTCTTTATTATTCATTTTTAAGTGAATGATATTATAAAACCTCCAAACATATACCCAAATGAGCAAGCGATAAATTGTATGTTTCCATTTGCATTCTTACTCCAATAGTTCTTTTTCTGGAGGTGGATAACATTCTTTTCCATAAGTCCCTCACAATTGTTCTAGATCATTGTATTGCTGTTAATATAGCTATGTCTATCACATTGGATTGTTCCACAATATTCTTGTTACTGTGTATAATTTTTTTTGGTTCTACTTATTTCACTCTGCATCAGTTCCTATAGTTCTTTCTGGCTTTTTCTGAAATAATCCTGTTCATCCTTCTTTATACTACAATAGTATTCCTTCACCATTATATGCCAGAATTTTGGCCATTACCCAATTGAGGGACATTCCTTTAGTTTCCAATTCTTTGCCACCACAAAAAGAGTAATTATAATTACTTTTATACAAACAGATCCTTTCCCATTTAAAAAATCTCTTTGGGATACAGACCTAATAGTGATATTATTGGATCAAAGGGTATGCATTCTTTTATAACCATTTGGGCATGATTCCAGAATGGTTGGATGAGTTCATAAATCCAGCAGCATTGCATTAGTGTCCCAATTTTTCCAAATTCCCTCCAACATTTATCATTTTCCTTTATTGTCAAATTGGCTAGTCTGATAGGTATGAAGTTCAGGGTTGTATTAATTTGCATTCCTCTAATAAAGAGTGATTTAGACTATGTTTTCATATAATTATTGATAGCTTTGAAATCATCTGAAACTACCTATTTATTTCCTTTGAACACTTATCAATTGGGAAATAACTTGGATTCTTATAAATTTGATTTAGTTCTTTCTGTATTTGAGAGATGAGACCTTTATCAGAGAAATTGTTGTAAAATTTTTTTCCTGGTTTGTTGCTCCCCTTCTAATCTTGGTTACATTGGCTTTGTTTGTACAAAAAGAGTCTTTTAATTTAGTATAATAAAAATTATTTATTTTCTATATAATAATATTCTCTATCTCTTTTTTATGATAAATTCTTCCCTTCTCAATAGATCTGAAATGTAAACTATTCTTATGTTCCCCTAATATACTTATAATATCACTTGTTACGTTTAAATCATATGCCCATTTTGACTTTCTCTTAGTATAGGGTCTTTATCTGATCTAAACCTAATGTTTGCCATAGTTCTCCAATTTTCCTAATAGTTTTTGTCAAATAGTGAGTTTTTATCCCCAAAGCCGGGATATTTAAGTTTATCAAACACAAAATTTGCAAGGTCATTTACCCCTAATATATTCCATTGAGCCACCCCACTATTTTTTATCCAGTACCAGATTGTTTTGAAGATTACTCCTTTAAGGTACAATTTAAGATCTGGTACCACTAGGCCACCATCCTTCACATTTTTTTCCCCCATTGATATTCTTGATCTTTTGTTCTTCCAGATGAATTTTGTTAATTTTTTTTTCTAGTTCTATAAAATTGTTTCTGGGTAGTTTGATTGGTATGGCACTGAATAAGTAAATTAATTTATGTGGGATTGTCATTTTTATTATACTAGGAATGAAAAGAAGCTCAAAAATCCACTGCATCCTTTGGGTAAAGGTAAATATTGAAAACTAATACACATGATTTTTAATGGGATTTTTTGCTTACAACAGGTGTGTGACTCTGTGTGTGTGTGTGTGTGTGTGTGTGTGTGTGTTTGATGTAGATTTTGAAATGAGGTCCAGAGGAAGACATAGAAAAAGGATTGCAGTTTTGAATGATCTATCCACTTTGCACAGAGGACTGTCAGTTTGCCCTGAGATAACTTGTTGGTGAATAGTCTATCCCTTTTCTTTCTGTACATTAAGGAAATTTATTACCTGATAGTTTCTTTCCCATGAAATTCTGGAGGCACTGGTTCAAAAGAGTCAGGCCAATATGTAGAGTTTGTGTCATTCTCTAGTAACTGATGATCAGTCCTATGGTGAGGGCACCAAAATGAAGACTTCAGGAAAAACAAAGGAGAATATTGTCGTCCATATTCACCTAATGAAACAAGACACAATTAAATAAATAGCTAATTCAAAAAAATTATCAAGTCCCTGTTCTATGCCAAGATTCAATGATAAATATGAAACAACTCTTTGTCCTAATGGAGTTTACATACTACTAGATGGCGACCAGATGGAAATCGGCATACAAAAATAATTAGAATGCAAGATAAATTGAAAAGTGAGAGATAACTTGAAAATGTGGGATTCTGAGAAATCTGAGAAAGTTTCATGGAGGAGGTGGTAACTGAGATGAGCCTTGAAAGAAGAATTCTGAGTGACCCAGAGTTCAGTAGGGAAAAATTTGAGGCCTTCATCTGAATGAATAGAGGAAGAAAATGAAAGATCATGCTTGGGAAACAGTTAATAATGCAGTTACACAGGAATGATGAGTACAGGAAAGTGAGAAGCATGAAAAAGGATAAAAAAGGTGACTTGATCCAATATCTTTTTGTTTCTGAAGCCAGAATTTCCACCAAGTATGGAAGAATTATGCTTAAAGATTAATGTAGTGAGACAAAATAATGACAGTAGCCATGGTACCCTGCTGTTGCAGTCAGTCATTCATCTTCATGCAGTAGAACATGCCCAAACTTTATCAGTTCATCTACATGTCACTGAAAATCACTGTGTGAGCTTTGGGCTGCAGGACCCCAACCCTATATGAAGGCAGGAGGATATTCTTATAACCTATCAAAAGCTGTTACTTTTCTTCCTGGCCACAATGCCTCTCTCATATAGTTGTTGGTTTTTCCTATTTATACTCTTCCTTTGGTTTCTGGCACCTGCTACCATTATTAAAAAAAAAAAACTATAATAAAATTTCTTGATATTGACCCATGTTTTAAAATGTCCTCTCGTATCCACTCCTATTGAAGTCACTGATCACTTCTTATTAAATTCTTCATTGACTGTACTTCTCATGAAATGGTTGTAGGTTCATAAATTACAATTATTTTCATGGTGGTTTGCTTGGGTATGCTTAATTATAAGCACTGCAAATCAATATGACTGTTTCCCATGAAATTATGTTTCTTTTCCTTTAGGTACAGGCTGTAGCCAACTTTCTATTTGCATTCCTAGAAAATTCCTACAAACCAGATTTCAAGCTAGCTGAAATTATTTTTGTCTCTTGGTTTTTATTCATAATAAACATTGTAACATAACTATTTCTTTAGCAATGTGTCAACAAATTAATCATTTGATAAAAATTATACATGGAACACGTTGAATTTATACTATCTATGAACATTTATTTTGAAATGGCCAGTAATAAGGAGAGAGACAAGAGCTGGGAATAAATGAAAGTCATCAGAATGGGGGTAATAATTAAACCCATGTTAAGGGATGAGACCCAGAAAAGAAAGTGAAAAAATAAACCAGGCAGAGTATTGGATCATGTTTGATGTAACAGAGTATATTGTGAATAACTATCCAACAAAGAAGACCGAAAAGAAGCAGTTATGTAGCTCAGGGAAGAGACTAACAACAGCTAAAAACTAAAGAGAAAAAGAGAGTATCTTTGGGGAGCATGTGACCAATAGTGTCAAATGCTGCAGAGAGTTCAAGAATGATGAAAAATGAGAAAAAATATGAGACATGTGGGTTTTTATATTAATATATAATAACTATTATATTTTAAACGTTTTATTAATAATAACTAAAGTAAAAGAACTACCTAATCCAGCCCAGTCACAAGAGAAGAGAGTGAGGTAAGAGTCATGGCAAACATAAATACAATCACATAAACAGGAGGACACAGGAAAAGGGAAAAGGATTCTAGGTAAAACAGAAAGGAATTTTAGGTAATGTAGTTTTAGTTCAATAATTTCTAACTGTACAGATGTGGCAATTAAAAGATCAATGATACAGAGACTGATACACTGTGATACAATCAAATGTGATAGACTCCTCCATCAGGGGCAATGCAGTGATCCTGAACAACCCGGAGGGATCTATGAAAAAGAACACTATCCACATTCAGAGGAAAAACTGTGGGAGTAGAAACACAGAAGAAAAACAACTGCTTGATTACATGGGTCGAGGGGGATATGATTGGGAATATAGACCCTAAATGAACATCCTAGTGCAAACATCAACAACATGGGAAATAGGTTCTGATCAAGGACAGATGTAAAACCCAGAGGAATTGCATGTCAGCTATGTGAAGGGGTGGAGGAGGGGAGGGAGGGAAAGAATATGATTCTTGTAACCAAGGAATGATGTTCTAATTTGACAAAATAAAACTTCCAAAAAAATAAATAAATAAATAAAAGATCAGTGATAGCTTTGGAAAAGGAAGATGTAGTTGAATGATGAGATCAGAAGTAATTTTATATAGTGCTTAAAAGAAAATCAGAGGACAGAAAATGAAATCAAAATCATAGATAACTTTTTCAAGGAGTTTGAGAAAGGGAGGAGAGGTACTTAAGGAGGTTATAGAGTCTATTGAGAAATTTTCAAGAGAGGGGAAATGGGTGCTTTTATAGACATCAGGAAAGGAAACAACTGATCAGGAAGCATTAAAGATGTAGAGGGATATACTGGATCAATCTCCCAGAAAAAAATAGGGTAAAAATAGGAGTTTCAGCCTAGGCAAGAAGGACTCTTTTCTGTAAAATTCTGAAATAAAAGAGTAGAGAATGGAGCATTATACCAAGGGGTTATGATGAAGACATGGAGAGAATAAACTTACAGAAAATGACCATTATTTTCTCAACAAAGTATTAGGTTATATTTTTTATTGTGAAAGTCAGCAGGTAGGAGAATTACAGGAGCTTGAAGAGGGAAAATATTTAAAACAAATTTTATATGGAGTGGGATAGAGAATAAATTAAGGAGAAATAAATGTAAAATTAAAAGGAGTTCCAGAGGAAGAACTGTAGGAATTATATGGACACAGACAAAAGCATATTATCTTTCATATCAGTGTATTTATGGTTTTATTTTGGTTTTGTATGAATGTATTCTTATGACAATGACCAAATGGAAGTGTTTTTACATGACAAAAATTAAAAACAAAAAAAAGTGAGACAAGAAAATTATCACTGAAAACTGGAGTGAAAAGTGTATTAGGAGACCACTACTAGAATCAAGAAGAGGTTTAAGAGCAGTAAGGTATAAGAAAAGAGGGCAAGATAGGAGATCACATCTAGATAAAGGAATTTTGTTGGTCTTCATCCTGGAAATGGAGTGCTTCCAGCATCCTAGCGGGATAAAGTTATAAGTTTTGTAGCTGAGGTGGAGAGGAGGAATAGAATATTGGAGATGAATAGATTGAAGTAGAGGGTAAGAGTGAATTGAAGGTAAGAGTAGAATTGAGTAGAAGAGTGTTTGAGGGAACACAGATGTATGTATATACTGAAGTTCTTTAATATAAGGATAGAAGTTTACATTGAGAGAGACAATGAGGCAGAAATTAAGCTCATTGAAAAGGAAGGGGCTAGTGCATAACTCATTCTCTCACTCTCTGTCTCTGTCTTCTCTCTCTCTCTCTCTCTCTCTCTCTCTCTCTCTCTCTCTCTCTCTCTGTCTCTTTGTCTCTCTCTCTCATTCTCTCTGTCTCTCCCTCCTTCCCTCCCTCCCTTCCTCTCTTTGTCTCTCTCTCTGTCTCTCTCTTTCAGTTCATATTACCATATGTATATATATGTGTGTGTATATATATATATATATATATATACATATAGATAAATGCAAATCAAAGACATATTGGCCATGCATTCAACAACCCTGGAACATAATTATATCTCCTAGTACCTCAGACAGATTTCTAAGATTCTAAATCATGGATCAGACACCAGCTGGTTAATAGTAGTTCCTTACATCAATGAGATCACAGGCCCAGTCCATTATAATACTAATCCTTTAGAGTATGAGCTCCATGAGGAAAGGAACTTTCTTTTCCTTTTATTGTATCTCCAAGACTTCATAGAGTGTCTTGCACATAGATTTATTGACAGTGTTGAGATTTGAAATTAGATCTTCCAACTTCAGATACAGGACCTTTTCCATTTATAATTCACATAATTATATACTGATAAAGCTAACAATAGAAAAAATATTTAACAAATGTTACTGTCAGAATCCAAGCTGGCTTAGCACGAATGGGACTTAGCTCCTGAGAACTCAATAAAAGATCTATTTATTCTTCTTAGGAGCAGTTAAGTGCCTCAGTGGATAGAGAGCTAAATCTGGAAATGGAAAGTCCTGGGTTCAAATTTGACCTCACACACTTTCTAGCTATATGATCCTGGGCAAGTCACTTAACCCCAATGTCTAGCCCTTACTACTCTTTCTCCTTAGAACTGATACTTAGTACCAATTCTAAACAAGTAAGGAAAGGGTTTAAAAAAAAAAAAAGAACCTTGCTTCTTCATCATTTCCACTCCCCACAACCAAATGGGCTTAGTGGCCAAAACTCTTTTGTTGGTGAGTGTTTTCACTTTTCTTCATGATCCCATTTGGGAATTTCTTGGCAAAGATATTTGAGACCTTTGCCATTTTCTTCTCCAGCTCATTTTATAGATGAAGAACTGAGGCAAAAGGGGTTAATCAACTTGTTTAGGGTCACACATCTAGTAGGTAGGTGTCTAAGGCAAGATTTGAATTAAGTAAAATAAGTATTCCAGACTTCTGACCCAAAACTTTATCTAGTATGCTATCTTACTGCCTACATAGCTGCTCTAGGCCATACCTGTGGTTCCCTAGTCATGGCAACTCTCTCCTTATGCCAGTTTCACCTCTAAGTCCCCAAAGGTGATGGGGACCAGACTGTTCCTTCTCTTCCTTCACTTGCATCCCTAGTTGTACCTACCAACTTTTAGCCCAGGTGAAAGCCAAAGATAAAAACAGAATCATTTTGGAAATATGGGTCCATCAATTAATTTATTATCAGTAGTGTACCAGTGTTTTTATATAATACTATAAATATATTCTAAGAAAAACAAACATATAACAGAAAGAAGCCATAGACAAGATGATGATGATGAAAAAATTTTTATATACAAAGAATTGGGCCTAAGCAATGAAGCACATTGGCCATTAAGCCAATTAAATCAATTAATCCCAGAGGGATTGGACTAGGTGTGTGGAAATGAAATCAAGCTCTGGACTTTCTGCCACCGAGTTGGAGCAAACAGTTGTTGGAAGGTTAGAGTAAAATTGATGAACAGCAATGATAGTTGGTGGTGGGAGGGGTGCCTGGGAGAGTGACATTTGGTCTAAAGGCTCTCTTTCCTGGCCCTCAGACTGGAAGGAGCACTCTCTCCCTGTCTCAGGATAGAAGTACCTCTATTCCTGGATATTTCCCAATTGTGTGCTCTACCTAGATTCCTGTGGTCACGTCATGGAACAAAAGGTTTTAAGGGGAGTGGTTTGAACTGTAAGGCCGGTCTTTAGGGGCATCAGCCAAAAGAGACAGACTCAACCAGCTCTGAAAGTCAGAACTGTTTCTTCCTCTTGCTGTCTACTGCTAAGACTTTGAACTTAAGAAAGCTGGCATAGATATAGCATAGACAGGAATAAAAGAAACCCTCCACCAGCCTGTGAAGCCTGGCCTCAGCTCAAAAACTGAGAGAGACTCAAGCCCAATCTAGGGAAATCCTGATTCCCTCTTCCCTGATATCTTCCCAATCCAAACTTGTTATTAAATTCATCTTGAGTTAAATAACCTGCAGTCAGATAAGAGGACTGTCATTTCAGGGGGACATAGGGGGAGCTGAACCTAAGGACAGTCATTCAACCATAAGTAGTCCTTATCAGACCCCTGCTGGGTGAACATAGTCTAGGGGAAGGCTTGTCCTTCAGAGGTCTCCATGATTACCTGCTCTGGGGTATCTTCAACATCAATCCATAGAGAAGACACCCCCTCAGGCTATCATAGCTGGCCCATTTCTCCAGAACCACATTTTTCAAAGATAGCTCAGCATCCATATTCCCTCTCTCCCTTCAATTCCTCCATTCCTGTTACAAAACCTTCCTTATCCCCTGTACTTCTTCAGTCCCTACAATTCCTTTAACTATTACAGGTGGCCTTTGAAAACTATGAGGTAGAAAACTAAAACTTCCTTCTCCTGGCCCCAGTTCTATTTTTCTTTGTCTTCTGTCAGAATGAAAAACTTTCCCTCATAAGGGAGTGGAAATTATTAAGATTCATGAAAGAACTGTTACTTACGTGGCAAGATCTTGTTGAAATATAGAACAAGGGCCAAATAAAGAATAATATCAAAAACCAACATGAAAAATATGGCTAACAGTTGATGTGAGTCTCCAGAGGGGTCAGGAAAAGCAAAACTTCTCAAGTTGTAATCCATCCTTAGAATCTAGAGGTTCAAAAAATCTCAAATTAAAATAAAAAAAATTATATGCAACAAAAGAAATTTATTTAGCTGTAGGAATTACAGTTTACGCATAGTTTATGCATCATTGGAATTAGTGACATTACTATCTTGTGAGTTACATGAAATATAGTCAAGGAGAAAATAGACTCAATGAAGGAGAGAAGTATAATTTACTTGTCAAATTCTATTTTTTCTCTTAAGATTCACTGCAGTTTTAAGACTTACCTCTTGTGCATATGAATCAAGAAGCCACAAGAATGACATTTAATCTTATTGAACCCTAAGCAACTCTCTAAAATGTATCAATAATTTCTGATCTGCATCAAGAGAGAGGGAAAGATTCCACTCTAATAAAACTATAGATCTTCAATCAGTTGAACCCTACATAGGAAAGAAAATTTGTAAAGCTAATAGTAAACAGGAAAAAATTATTTCAACTTACGTGGTTTATCCCAAAAACGAAGGCAAAGGGACTTAGGAGGCTTAAAATCCATTCCAAACTTGCTGGAAATTGTTGATACAATGAAACAAGTCCCAGACTTCCCCAAAAAACAGTAAGGAAGAATGTGACTAAGCCAGTAAGTACAGGTTTCTTAATCAACTCACAAAGCAGGAAAGTTAATGCCACCTGTCGGGAAAAGAAGAACCTCAGTTGACAACTGGACTTTTGAAAATATTTAGTCGAAATCATTCAAGACGAGCCATTATATTACAAAACTAGTACCTGTTTAGATCTTGTTTTTCTTGGGCAAAACAAAACAAAACAAAGAATGACTGTCATGATGTCTTTACTTGACAACATTTGACTTTTTTTTTAAACCTCTTGCTTTCTGCCTTAGAATCAATACTGGATATTGGTTCTAAGGTAGAAGAGTGGTGAAGGCTAGGCAATGGGGGTTAAGTGATTAGGAAGTATCTGAGGCCAGATTTGAACCTAGGACCTCCCATCTCTAGACTTGGCTCTCAATCCACTGAGCCACCCAGCTGCCTCTGACAACATTTGATCTTGATGAGAACTAAGGTAGGAAAAGAAACTTTACCTACTCACCAAAGAAAGACCATATAGGAGAAATAGGATGAATACTGTGAAATAACCAGTCATAATTACAAATTCGTTAGATGTTATGATAACAGCCAGCAGACTTGCCAAAACAAAAATGTAGCCAGCATACAGTAAACCCCATGAAAACCTATAGTGGAAACACAACATAATTTCAGTATTACATGGTCAGGAAATTCTACCATAAAAAGATAACAATCATTTTCTTATTGAAGAGAGATATAAATTTCACAACTACCCTTAATATGAGGATCATAGCTCTAGGACTGGAAGGGACCTCAGAGGTAGTTTAGTTCAACCCTCCTCATTTTACAGTTGATGAAACTGAGGTCCAGAAATATTAAGTGACTTGCCCAGGGTCTCAGAAATATTAAGTATTAGAATGAAAATTTGAATCCAGTTACTGTAACTATATAATCAATGCCCTTTTAATTATATCTTATTATGAGTATAACAGAAATATTTTCCACTTTCAAATGAATGAATTTAGTCTTGTTCAATTACATATGGACTTGGACAAATTGTCTATAACATTCTTTTTTTTTTTTAAACCCTTACCTTCTGTCTTGGAGTCAATACTGTGTATTGGTTCCAAGGCAGAAGAGAGGTAAGGGCTAGGCATTGGGGGTCAAGTGACTTGCCCAGGGCCATACAGCTGGGAAGTGTCTGAGGCCAGATTTGAACCTAGGACCTCCTGTCTCTAGGCCTGACTCTCAATCCACTGAGCTACCCAGCTGTCCCCTAACATTCTTAATAAAACCCTTTACATGTGATGTGTAAAGTAAAGCAATATAATAAAAAAAAAAAACTAATGGAATAGAAATGACACTTGGCTAGAATGCTAACATTTCTCAAAACATTTCTGGAATCCCTCATTTTAACAAATTGCTCTTGAAAATCAGACTCATTATTATGAGGCCACATATCCTTCATGACCCCAAATAATGGTATACAACTTATTCATTCATCATAAAAATCAGCAAAATTTTTTTCTCCCCCTCATAAATCCAAAAATTTCCATCTACCTAAAACTATCAGCAAGTATACTTTAAAATGGGGATAAATTAGAAGTATTCCCAGAAAGATCAGGAGTGAAACAAAGATACTCATTATTACCAACATTATTTAACATGGAATTAGAAATGCTAGCAATCGTGATAAGAAAAAAAAAAGAAGTGGAAGGAATTAGAATGGACAAAGAAGTAATAAAACTATCTCTTTTTGCAGATATAATGGTATATGTGGAAATACTAGAAATTCAACTAAAATTTAGTTGAAACTATTAATAATTTTGTCAAAGTAGTAGGATATAAAATAATCCTACATCAATCATCACCATTTTAGTATAATACTAACAAAGTCCAGCAAAAAAGAGATAGAAAACTATTCCATTTAAAATAATCATAGAAAGAATAAAATACCTGGGAGTATATTTGCCAAAAGAATCCCAGGAACTACTTGAACATAATAATAAAGCATTTTATACACAAAAAGTCAGATCTAAATATTTGGAGACATATTAATTATTAATGTATGGGCAGTCAATATAATTAAAATGAAAATTCTACCTAAATTAATCTACTTATTCAACACCATTCCAATCAAGTTACAAAAAGAATTATATTATTGAGCTAGAAAAAATAACAAAATTCATTTGGATGAACATAAAGGTCAAGACTATCAAAAGAATTAATGGAAAATGTAATAGAAGGAGGTCTAGCAATATCATATTTATACTGTATTATAAAGCAATAATTATCAAAACTATATAACACTGGCTAAGAAATAGAAAGATAGATCAATTTGTGGTGTAGGACAGATATACAACAAACTTCAGTAAAAGATTAGAGTAGTCTTGTATTTGGCAAAAGTATAGATTCAAGATTTTGGGATAATAAATCACTATTAGGAAAAAATTACAGGAATGAATAGAAAGGAGTTTTGTTAGAAACTAGGTATAGATAAATATTTTACACCACCCATAAAAGGCGATATAAATAAATTAGAACAGAGAATATATTACCTATTAGAATTGGGGAGAGGAGAAGAATTCATGAGCAATCAGGTAATGAAGAGTATTGTGAGATGTAAAATGGATAATTTTGACCTCATTAATTAAAATTTTCATTCAAATACAACAAATTTTGCCAAGATTAGAAGGAAAGTAGAAAACTGATGAAAATTTAAATAGACAGTCTTTTGGATGGAGGTTTCATATCTAAAATACATAGAGAACTTTGTCAAATTTATAAGAATAAAAGCTATCCCCTAATTTGGCACATGACAACATATGACACTCTTTCCTATTGAAAACACTGGAAATTGGCAAATGGACAAAACATACAGATAGTTTTTAGATGAAAAAATCAAATCCCTATATAAGTATACAAAACAATGTTCTAAATCACAACTGATTAGAGAAATGCAAACCAAAACAATTTTGAAATTTCATCTTACACCCACAAGATTGACTAAAATGGCCAAGGTGCTGGAAGGAATATAGAAAAGTGGGGGCACTAATACACTATTGATGAAACTGTAAACGGATCCAACTGTTTTAGAGAGCAATTTGAATTTATGTCCAGAGAGTTATAAAACTGTGTATACCCTTAGACCCAGTAACACCATTGATGGACCTATTTTCAAGGAGATCATGGAAAAAGGAAAAGGACCACTATGTCCCAAAGCATTTATAACAGTTCTCTTTGTGTTGGCAAAGAATTAAAAATTGAAGGAATGTCCAACAATTGGGGAATGGTTAAACAAATTATGGTATATAATTGTAATGAAATACTACAGTTCCATAAGAAACAATGAGCAGAGTATTTAAAAAAAAACTTGGAAAGAAATAAATGAGATAATAAACAACAAAAAGAGTAGAACCAATAGAACAATATATATAGCTATAGACCTAATGCTTGAAGAATAACTTGTGAATTTTAACTTCCCGGGAATAAACTGAAAAATAGAAACATGAAAGACATAATCTATATACATTTCTGTTTGCTGAATGATGCCTTCTGTGGTGCAGAGAAGGGAGAGAAACACTAACATACTTGGAAATAAATTCTATTAATAAAAAGAATTTGGCACAGGTCCTAAATGCATTTTAAGAGGATATAGTAGTCTTCAAAGGGATCATAATTTGGGATATTATGGGACAGGTAAGGTATAGAAACTTTATTGCTATTGCAAGCAATGTGCAGAAAAAGGTAGATTATCCCAAAGAGAGAGAACATCTCTGTCATTTAAGTGAGCTTGGCATCTGAATCATTTCCCAATAGTTTTTGTAGGATAAAATGAGGATAAAAAGCAAGAACAGTTTTTAAGGTTATAAAATTATTTTAGGTTCAAGAAAAAAAAAAGTTAATTCAAGGAAAGGTAAAAGAGAAAAAAGAACATCTACAAATAGTTTTGCTACATTTTATAACTTTCTCCCTTTTAGTATTAAGGATATTGGTGGTGATGGAAACATGTTATGAATAGTCTTGAAAACAGACTTGCAGGAGGAAAGGAAACCTCACCTTACCCCCCCACACACACACACACAGGGCAATGAATATGATTTGCTCCATTCACACCAAAATGGAGATTAATTCTAAAATGAAATTATATATGTCAAGAGAGAGAAGGTGCAAATCATCACCTTTTTCACTTCATAATGTTTTTGTAAAATAGTAGCTTAGAATAAGTTTAGAGCTTCCAAAGATGATGGTTGTGAAGGGAAAATAGAAGAAAAGAATACTGGAATACTATAGCAGAATACAGGGATTGTTATTTTATCTCTCTGAAGTTCAGTTTTACTCTTCTGCAAAATGATAGTCTGGACTAAGAAATCTCTAAGACCCCTTCCAGTTCCAGATTCTATGAAAAAGTCTAAGACTCAGTTTCTCCATTTGTCAAATGTAATAATAATGCTCATACTGGTGGGGGCAATTATTATAGTAAAAGTGCTTTAAAGCACCATTAAAACATGAGTCTTTATTACTATTAGACTGCAAAAACTCTGGCAGTGTTTTTTTAAAAAAAAATACTTGCATTACTTTTTGACTCATGACTATTCACTCTTCCTTGGACTTCCCAGCCCAAAATGTGACCAGCCTTGGTCACACTTCAATTTATCATTTTTCCCCCTTTATTAGAGCAAAAGTTCCTTGAGGTTAGTAACTATCTTTATTCTGACATTTGTATTGCTAACCCTTAGCAATACTTTATCTTTAATTGATTTATTCATTTAATACTCTTTTTAGGTTTATTTTGTCGAGGTTAAAAGTCTTAATTCTACAACCAATCCTATAGGACCTATAGAATCCCTAAAATACACTTAATGTCTTCCAATAAATCTTCAATCCAGGATTTACCTAATATTATGAAGATCTTTCTTCAATATTTCATGAATATCATCCAATGGATGTTGCTTTTTAAAAATCTCATTCTCTAATCAGTCCATTTTTTGTCTTACATATATATTATGAAAATTTTTATACAATTTCTAAAGTCCAATTCATTTTTGGCAATGAGGTATAGATAAACCATATGACCATTTCCCCACAAACTTTTGGCCATATGGTTAGGCAATAATCATACACTACACTAAATGTTAAGAGAATACATATAACAGGATTCCTACTAGACCTTTATATCAATATGCCCTAGTATCATGTTGCTGTTTTGTTTTCTCCCATTTTAACAGAATATGCAAAAAAAATGTATATCTCAAAAGAAAGACAAATCAACTCACTAAATTTCATAAGACATGAACTGGAGAGTTTCTACATGAACTGGAAGACTTCTATGAACTGATGTAGAGTGAAATGAGCAAAAACCAGGAGAACATGGTACACAGTAACTGAAACACTGCTAAATGATCAAATATAATTGACTTTGGTTCTAATAGCAATGAAATTATCCAGGACAATCTTGAGGGACTTATGAGAAAGAATGCTATTTTTTTTAATCACTTGTTGATATGGGTATATGATTTGGAGGTTTGGTTTCAAAAGATTACTCTATTACAAAAGTGAATAATATGGAAATAAGTATCAAGTGATAATGCATGTATAATCCAGTGGAAATTGCTTGTCAGTTCCAGGAGGTGGGAGGGAAAGAACATGAATCATGGAACCATGTACAAATATTTAAAAATTTTAAAAAAATGTAATGTCATAAGACCCCACTCCCTAAATATATAGGTGAATGGGTATTAATGAAATGATAGGAACATATATTTCTTAAAAGTTACTGGGGAGCCTGGTTATCTTTAATCTTCTTTCATTCATATGACTTGGAAGCAAAATACTTATATAGAACTTACCAAAAAGCTGAATCTTGGAGGCCCATCATTGTCATCCACTCCATAACATTTTTTCTCTCTCTTGTAACATTGAGGGAAACAAAATATATCATTGGAGAGAAAGAAATTATACAGATTAAAATGATGATGTCCCTTACGATACTAAATTGGGCGATGAATGGATGCACTTTCATATTTATACCATTGACTGACATCAGCTGATCCATCACAGAATGATTTGTTGTGATCTAAAATGACACATTAACATAAAAAAAATCAACTGAAATAGGTGAATGGGATATGAGGAATTTGTACATTTTAAAAATTCTTTTGGTCTTTAGTATTCATAGATTTTTTTTAAACTATTTAGGCAATTAAGGAAAGGAATTCACTAAATACATTCAGCAAACATTGATTAATGTCTACTTACCTACTTGGCATTGGGTATACAAAGATAAAATCCACATTATCCTTGCCTTTAAATTGTTTGTTTTCTACCAGGATTTAGGGAGTGATGAAATGGGATGGGAAGAGAGAGACAGATCCAATTTAGGAATATTTTAGGAGAGGAAAAACAGTTTCATGGAAATAGGGACTGTCACATGGGAGAAGTGGATAATACTTGAGCTTAGCCTTAAATGAAAAAAAGAATTTTGAAAGGCAGAAGAAAAGGAGGAAATGTGTTCCAGGCATGTGAGATAGCCTGGGCAAACAGAGAGAGGCAGGAAACTTTTATTGAATCTGTGGAACAACTAGTAGTGGAATTTACCTGGAACAAAACAGGTATGAATAATTGTGACATGTGGTTTAGGATCAGGTTATAAATAACCTTTAATGTTGGAATGAGGAATCAAGATTTCATCCTAGGAGCAATAGGAATTGGTAAGCAAGAAAATGTTATGATCAGAGTACAATTTATATAATCATTAAGATTATCAAAATTAGATACTTACTTCTATAATAGCAGAATTAATAGCAGCCTGAAAAGCAACAAAACCACGTTTCCAATATTCCTCAAGGTAACAACTGATTTCTTCATCAAATATTCTGCAATGTGCTTTAATGAGAAGCAAAAATATCATTATTGAATAGGATTACATAGACAGTTTGCTTTGAATCTTTGGAGAAACTTTTCTATATGGGTAAGGGAGGCAAGTGAATATTATTATGGCAATTTGTATGCTAGGTACTATGTTAAGCCCTCTTAAAAAAATTCTTATCTGATGTTCACAACCGACATGCAAAGTAGGTGCTATTATTGTTCCCATTTTACAATTGAGAAAACTGAGCCAATCTTGTTTGCAGTTCTTTTATCAATGTAATGTTTCTGGTATTTGTTCTTTACAGGATTTTTTCTTTGATGTGAGATCACAGGATTTTAATTATTATATTCATGGGATTTTTCATTTTGAAGTTTTGTTATGGCAATGATCCACTAATTTTTAAGAAAATATTTACTTTGCCTTCTGGTTCTAAAAGATCTGTCCAATTTTCACTTAAGATTTCTTCAAATATAATACTCAGGTCTTTTCCCCCTTCAAATGATGATGGTTTTCAAGAAGTCCAATGATTCCAATTATGTTCTTTTTATCTCTTTTCTAGGTCAGTTTTTTTTTTATATCAGGTACTTTAGATTTCTTCCCTATTTTTCAGTCTTTTGATTTTGTTCCAATATTTCTTCTTGTCTCATAAAGTCATTGATTTCTGATTGCTCTATTTTATTTTTCAAGTATTATGGATAAGGGTTTACACTTTCTCTGCAAATCTATTTATTCTCCTTCCAATTAGTTCCTTCAGACATTTTATTTTGTTTTCTATTGCTGGTTTCATTAATACTAGATATACTGGGTATTTAGTCCTTGGAAAAAAGTATTTTTTCCTCTTTTGCCTTTTTTTAAAGTTTGTACAAAGCTATTTTCTCCTCTTGGAAGATTTCTACATCTATGGTAAATATTTTTTTTGTACTGGTAGAAGACCTCTTGGGTTTACTCATCTCTGAAACTTTAGTTACTGATTGAGGCTTTGTGTCAGGACCGACACTACTTGCCCTGCTTAATCTTGGCCTGGGTCCCCTGTGTTCTTCTACTGATCTTCACTTCTTTGATTTAAGCTGCTCTAGGTCTTAGAGGTTTGGAGTGATGGATGTTTTGGGCCTTTTCTGCCATCTCAGGGCTGAGAGTCAGGTACCTGAGAGACCATGGACATGGACGAATGTGCTTCTATATCCTTCTGGTCATTGCCCATTCCTAGGGCTTCTTGACCACCATAAATATTTGTGAAAGGAATTTTCTGGTTTTACCACTTCAGGGGACAGAACCTTATAGGATATATGTTTCTATAACCCATATTTGGTCATGCTAGTAAATCAGTGGCTTGTTTTTGATATTGGCACTGATTATATTGGAAGCCTCCTTTTCCATCACTGATTAATTTCTGACTGGCTTTGTTTGCTTCAGGGAAGAAGTCACTTAGTTTACCATGATTTCTTGACCATTATTTGAGCTGGGGTTAATTTCAGGTTTTTGTTGAAATAGGTAAGTGGGTAGTCTGTCTCTTGTTTGGGAAGCCATTTCATTGGAAGTTTGATACTTGGAATTATTTTCTTAATGGATCAAAATCAATTATTGTTGGCTATGAAATAAATTCAGTTGGGACAAAGGAAAGAAGAAAGGAGAGTGACAGTTCTTTCATGTAGACATTGATCTCTTTGCATTGACTAGATATGACAGCAGAGGCAATGACTAAGGTGTTAGAATAAACCTCTATTTCCAAATAAGTTCGATGCAGAACAACTCCCATACTGCTGGCTCAAGAGCTCAGAGCAGCTTAAAGAGGTAGAGGTGAGGGTAAGTTTGGAGCTATCATTGCAAGTGGATGAAAATAAATTTAGTAGTATTGAGTTAGGTAGCAAAAGATGACAATTTTATACTGATAAAAAATACCATGGGTTTTTCAAGTGCTTATTTGAAAATTACATAAATGTGAGTCCTTTTACTTATTAACAATTTTAGAGGTTGGATTTACTGTCTTTATAATTGATGTTCTTTTGGTAATAAAAGCATAATTCTCTTCTGCTTGAATGCTTTGTGAATTAGCTGCTAAGTCTTTTTTTATGAGGCAATCTTGTCTTGAACTTCACACTTGGTAAGGTACTATTGTTGTCTCATTTGTGTCTGGGACTGTGACCCATGGACCAAAGCACACGGATGGGGTTTTCTTGGCAAATATACTGGAGAGCTTTGCCATTTTCTAATCCAGCGGATTAAAGCAAATTGAGGTTAAGTGACTTGCTCTAGGTCACAGATATTAAGTATCTTAAGCATTGTATGAATGGAGGTCTTCCTGACTCCAGGCTTCACATTCTGTCCACTGAGCCACCTAGTTGCCTCCAAGGCCAACAGAGATGAAGTGACTTGCCTAGAGTCACACAGCTAGGCAGTGTCTGAGGCTAGATTTGAACTTGGATATTTCTGGCGCCATGCCCAGCATTCTAACCACTAAACCACCTAGATGTTTTAAGGCACTATTATCTCTACTATGTTGTAGCAGCCACCCCAGTATTGGGCATAATCCAAAATGAGAAAACAAACTTCTTTCTAAAGGGTATATCTTATAGATTCAACCATAGCGAACTAAGACACATAGCATTTATCAAATAAGTTCAAACATGTACCCCAAAGAGATAATAAGGAAAAAGACTTGTATAAGAATACTCATAGTTGTGCTCTTTGTGGTGGCAAAAATTTGGAAAATGAGGGGATGCCCTTCAATTGGAGAATGGCTGAACAAATTGTGGTATATGTTGGTGATGGAATACTATTGTGCTCAAAGGAATAATAAAGTGGAGGAATTCCATGGGAACTGGAACAACCTCCAGGAACTGATGCAGAGTGAAAGGAGCAGAATGAGGACAACATTGTACACAGAGTCTGATACACTGTGGTACAATCAAACGTAATGGACTTCTTTATTAGTGACAATGCAATGTCCCTGAACAATCTGCAGGGATCTATGAGAAAAAACACTAACCACAAACAGAGGACAAACTGTGGGAGTAAAAACACGGAGAAAAGGCAACTGCTTGACTACAGGGTTTGAGGGGACATGATTGAGGAGAGACTCTAAATGAACACCCTAATGCAAATACCAGAACACATATGATACCCAGTGGAATTGTGTGTCGGCTATGGGAGGGGTGGCGGGAGGGGGGGGGAAGGAAAAGAAAATGATCTCTGTTTCCAATGAATAATGTTTGAAAATGAGCAAATAAAATAATGTTTAAAAGTTAAAAAAAAAGATATGGAAAAAAATTCAAACAAAGAGACTCAAAATCCAAGATCACACAATTGAAAATAATTTTCAATATTGACAATGAAAATTTGAAAATAGCATTGGAAAAGAAAACCAAGGAAAATGCTTATTAAGGTCAACCTGATTTTTTTCAAATTATTTCCTTTATATAGGCCTATCAAGATGATATAGTAAAGTTGATAAAGAAAATAAAAACATTTGAATTGAAACTTGTTCACTAAGATACTTTCTATTTTAATAAAGATTTATGCTATTTGAGTTTAGGAATAGAATGCATATTATACATTTATATTGTTGATATTATTTATTCTATATACTTTATCCTCTCGTAATCCTCCCTGACTTAAGAAAAAAATAGCCACAAGATCAGAATAATTAGGCAAAGAGAAAATCACCTGAATGTTCATGAAGTTCCTTGTTAAATGGAACTCTATATCCCCATGACTTTAATTCATATGAGAACATATCATGAAAGATGACTGCAATTGTGTCATAGAATCCATGAGACAAAGCCTTTTCATCTGTAGTTCCAGTGATATTTATTCCTGCCATACATAAGGAAAAATAATCATTTAAGATGATTGATTAATGGGTGGCCAACTAATTTAAGAAAAATTCATCAATACATGAAGTAACTCAACTGACTGGAAGATTCAAATGTAGCAGTATGGACAAAAAGGTACTTCTAATCATCTTGAAATTATAATGATGCATGAGAAATGCATTTTATCTCACTGTGTCTTTTTAAACAAATCACCTTTGATCTTAAAATGTCATTCAAGAATACTTAACAAATAAAGCATAGAGAGAGTGTAAGGATGGAATTTAATAGAGCCAATCAATCAACTTGACTCTACTCAGTACAGATAACTTTATTGTTTGAGACCACATTATGATTAAAGATGAATGATTTACTTTATTATTATGACAAATTTGGAATAAATGTAATAATGAATATCTTTTCATATCCGGTAGTGTGGGTCAACATAAAGTTGGAAAGATGACATATAGCATTATAGATATACATATAAGTATATATATATGTACATATATATATATATGTATGTATATAGCATTTTCACTAGGTAGTGAACATCCAAAATGTCTGAACTTTGTTAGCTTTCTTAATTCCACAATCTTGTAGCTATAGCTTGCCCACTCACTTATCCCCTCTTTCCCTCTTCCTCACTCTGGAGACAAAGCTTGGACATTTCAATTTGTAAACATTTTATTCAGTTTCATTCATCATTTGGAATTAAGTCCACTATGGGAGAGGTTCAACATGCTCCTCAAAGCTAACTTAGCTTCTTATAATTAGAGGACAACCCCCAAGAGTCAATTGTAAGCATCATCTTTCTTCTAATTTTTTTCTGTTGATGATGATAATATCCAGTTTCCTCATGCATAAAATTCTTTTTTCCAAAATACAATTTATACTTAACTTATAAGCACTATTTTTGACTTAAGATTGTTTCTTTGTAACTGGGCAAGGAAAAAGCATAATGCATAGTGATCCTAGGATCATAGATTTAGAGTTGTGAAAGCTCTTAGAGTTCATAAAATCCAATACTTCATTTTATAGACAAAGAAAGTAGAGCAGAGGAAGATTAAATGATTTGCCCAAAGACACACAGGTGGTAGCTTTGCTCATCACTTGATTGTCTTTCTTCAACCTACTCCCTTTTGAAGATCTTTGTATTCCCATAACTTTGGAGCTGCTGACCCTCATCCATTACTAAACTCTTCCTAAATACTTTAAGAGGTTCTTGGCATAATCCAACACTTGAAGGCAAACATAACAATACTTGGTTTTACTCTTAAAGGGAAGAGGGATAATTGGAGCCCTGAGAACTGGGGTCTCACTGGCAGACTACTGAGGTTAGGTGGAGTGGATTGCTACACGTGTATATTGCCTGTGGTGGACTCAATGACTATACATAAATATAATGTGTGTCTTATGTGTCTTATGGTGACCAAGTTTACTAGTGGGAAGACTGATGTCACTGAAGTAGGGTTCAATAAGAACTAGCTCAAGTTCAAGAACAGAAAGACTGATAATGTGCCTGGTGAACTCTGAGTTCACCAATAAGATGGGATGAGTAGGACTTTGTTTCAGGGTATCACAATTTAGAAGGCACTGCTGCCATTTATATACTATTTCTAAAGTGGGAAAACTGGTTCTTAACACATAATTAGCAAGAATAACGAATTACAATAAATAGGTACTAGAGAGCCTATTCTCTCCCTCACTGTTCTGTATAACAGTTGTACTGGAGTTTATATTTCCTTTCCCTATTCCTTTTCTCTAAATAGAGACCTGAGTTGAGAATTTTGTGAATGGGATGATAATTGAACAGAGAATGCATCAAACTGAGGATCCATTTTATTAAAATATTAGGATAAAATGGAGGGAGATGTGTTGGGAGATGAAAAGGACATCTTAGACTAAGGATCTTTAAACACAGAGGGGATTTTTGTAGTAGCAATAAGATTAGAATAAAAAACTCAAAGAGAGATGTGGGGGTGGGAGTTGCTTAATTTGGAATGAAACAAATCTAACAAAGATACAAGATACATAAGCACTATACACTGTCTTCCTTGACTCTAGAGAAATTTAACTTTGATAGGCAATGATAAATTATCTGGAAACAAATTTTTTGTAAATCCTGGAGAAAAAGATTATCTGGAGACAAGAACATAGTGTGGACCATAATCATGACTATAGGAATGAAGCTGGAAATGGGGAGGAAGATTTAATAACTTTTCTGACTTTGTTATGGAGAGATTTTTGTTTGATTTTCTCTAGAATCATTCTGAGCTGCTTAGTGGAGCATGTGGTATGGGATGTGACTTAGTCATTCTTTTGATTTGGAAGGGTGGATGTGACTGAATTGATTGTGATGCTTATCAATCAATCAACATTTATTAAGTACTTGTTATATGCCAGTCACTTTGTTATGTGCTAGGGATACATTTTTTTTAAAAGGGTCAGATCCTCCTTTCTCAGGGAATATGTCTATAAATAAGTAAATATAGGATTTATGCAGAATAAATGCACAATCAATTGAGAGGTACCAAAATTAGCAATAATCAGAACAACTTGAGATACATCTTGAAGAGAGCAAGGTTTTCTGTGAAGTGGAAGTAAGAATGAAAGCATTGCACACAGACGCAATGGAGGTAAGAGAGAGGATATCATTCCTGAGGAACAATAGCTTGGTCATTTTGGCTCCAATGTAGATTGTTTTAGGAGGAAAGCCAAAATATAGGCAAGGGCCAGATTATTTAACATCAGTAACTCATTGACTAGCACTGAGAATTTAAGTGATTTGCTTGTTCAGGTTCACACAGCTAAGTATATAATGGACTTGACAGTTCAAGTTCAAGAAGTTGAGTTCAAGTCAAGTTCAAGAGCTTCAGCCTTCCTGTCCTCAAGAGGAGCCATCTATCTACTATGCAACATTTATTCTCTATACACATTATAATGGATATACTCAGTCATTCAGGTAAGTAGCAGGGAGTTCTTTTTCTACTTTTTGTGGACACCTTTTGGAATCACTTTTCCCCATAAGGAAAGAGCCTTATAGTTATGATTTTAAGAAGAAATAGGCACATTCTCTAAATTAGAGCCTTTCCCAGAAAAGATATAGACATAATCCTCAGAATATTTATTAAAATATATATATATATATATCAATAAGCAGTTTTATCAAGAATGTTGAACTCTTGCAAAGATTAAAACTTAAAATCTACTGAATACCTCCCACCATTAATTTAGTTGTAGATAAAGGGTAACTATGCAATATTCAACATTCTGAAATCAGTCACAGGATAATTGAGAAAACAACTCATTTTAACTATTAGTTTAACCTGTTTGTGTATCATAGCACTTAGAACACTAAACATTTAAAATTCAGATTAAATATTTTTATCTTAAAATAAAATATGACACCAAGTATTAGCTGTGGCCTGGTAAAGAACACACCTTTCATAAAGGAAGCCAAAGCCATTTTGCTTATTATCTGTTGAGTTGTATTGGTGACTGGCATATATTTAATTAGAAAGTCAGAATCATTAAACTCATCTATGCGTCCAAGGTCTACTGGAGGCACTTCAGGAACCTGAGAGATGCTAGAAGTCATTAAAAAGAAAAACACAAGCAGGCATAGAAGCAATGAGAGAAGCCATTCCTGTTAAATACAAGAGAAAAACAAATTAGAATGCGGTCATTGATATGACTATTTTCATCAAACACCTTTTCTATTTAATTCCCTTGTGTGCTTAATGTAGAACTAGTCACTTGTGATGATTAAATGAGAAACAGACAACTATTGTTATTCTACTAAGCTCATATATTTAAGACAGACACATTTATTGACAAAGAAGAGAGGAAAAAATGACCTGGCAAGAAATAATATGGTTGCCTATTAAAAACAAGTCTAATAAAGGCTAATAACAATTATATAACATTTTAAGGTTTATGAAGCATCCTTCTCTAGCATTCAAAATTAAAAGTATTTTTACGTATATTGGGTCCTTTTCACCCATTCAGTTTCCTGTTTATTTTTAACTCTCAACATTTTTCACTGTGGCTCCTTTAAAAAATGTGTTCCCTAAGGACTTATACGGTAGTCATAATTTTAATGAAATTAATTGAGAATAAGAGAGAAGGCATCATCAGTTGTGCTAAAAATATGCATTGAATAATAAACTCCTTGAGCAAACAGGTCTGAGGGTTATTAAGAAGCTGTTTTCAGGATCAGTTCCCAACACTTTACTCACTGCTTTGTCCCTGCTTATAGTAATTGTGACCTGTGGAAATCTAGACAGAAGGTAGTCTAGAAAGTAATTAGTATAGTACAGTATATCTTTGTGACAAGTGACAAAAACCAGAAACTAATATTTAGTAACTCCACAGAGTGTCACAAGTCTTGGGATTGTGGATAATGCTTTATCTGGATAAAGAAGTCCACCAAAATGAATTTTTCCATTTCTGCCAATTGACACTTTTATTGTTCTTCCAACTTAAGCAATGTCTTAATCATAATAGAACTGTTGAGTGGAAGCTACATAGACTAGTTGTATATCTGTCCATTTAAACATTAATTTCTGGGTTAGTTATTTTATTTGTTGTTGCAGGTCCCCAAATTCTTAGCTTGTGCTAAGCAGAATGATTTTGTGAGATTTTTGTGAACTGATGAGTTGGAGAAATGTTACTTCTACTTCATTAAAAAAAAATTTATTTTTCAGGGGCTGCATTTCCTTTTTAAATGGTACCTTTAATTCTAAATGTTTCCTTTTCTATAACATTTACAATATACAAAGCCCAAAATTAAGCCTGCCTGGTTGCTCAATATAAATGAATATATAAATAGCAGTACAGAAGGAAGAACAACATATACTCCCATGAAGGCACCTCTTCCTTTACCAAATGTGAAGATATAACTTTGTTGTTTTTTTCTTTGCTTAAAAAAAACCAAAATGTAATGTTTCTACTGATCAAATATTTATCTCTCTCTCTCATCTACCCTTTTCCACACTACTGAAAAAATAGAAATAAGATCCTTATAATAAATATTCAGTTAGTCAAAACAAAGCCATATAATGACATAGTCTTTTAATCATACCGATAAACTCTCTCTTTTCATCCTCCATTTTTTAATCAAATGCTTACAAAGAAGGGCCTGAGTTTGCTGGCAAAAGCTTCTCTCTCTTTTAATCATTTTGGCCTGTTTGTTACAAAAGGAGAGAAAACAATGTAAATATGTTGACATATATGTGGCGTTATATATTTGTATGTATATATGGAGAAAAAGGGGGAGGGAGGGAAGGAGGGAGAGACAGAGACAGAGGCTTAGAAATAGAGAGAGATTGTTTTGTTTTTCAAATAGAAAAATATTTAATAACACCACCCTGGTTCCTTTCTTCTTTTGCATTCATAGAAGAAATGTTGGGAAATATCACAGGTAAGCTTCTTAAGGGCAGAGATTTCTATCTTTTATCAACTAGTATTATCCATGCTACATAGTAAATGCTGAGGAAATGTTTGTTGATTTGATTAATAATGAATTCTTACAGAGCCAAAGTTCATCTACTTTGTACATAGCAATACTGATTTACTGAAAGGTAAGTTAGCATTTTACCAATGCTGCCAACAGACTTCCAGAGAAATATCACTGGATATTGAGAAGAATCCTTCTCATCTTGTTATTCTTTTTATTCCTTATTCTTCTAGTTAATATCCTATATTCTACAGGAATCATTTTCCATTTTTCCTCAATTCTAGCATCTTCTCACTGAGAACTTTAATTTTTCCTATGTATCCTATGTATTCTATATGTTAGTACATAGTTCTTTACATCATCTTCTCCATTTAGACTGTGATTTCCTTCTCATCTTTCTTTATACTTCCTGATCTTACACATGATACAGTCTTTGCTTAAGCATGCTTATTGAACAGATGATTAATTTGCAGCTATTAAAATCATTTTTGGTGGGAGAGAAAAGAAAAGAAGACAAGGAGACAATTTTTTGAAAAACAAATATTCACACCAAAATTCATTTAGTTTTAGACCTAATAAAAGTATCTTTCTTCTTTAAAAAAACAAAACAAAATAAAACCTTGATGTATAATTTCATCCACATGGAGAACCAAACTGGTACAACTCATGGTGTCAGAGTGCCTGGGAACAATGGAAGGTAAAATGATTTGGCCCTTGGTCACATAACTAGCATGTGTCAGAGGAAGGACTAAGGCCCGCCCACTATCCCTTGTGCCACTGGAACCTTCCACAGAATTTATAACACAAAAATACATAGTTGCTTGCTCATAAGATTTCCAGTTCAGGTTTACTTGATTTAAAGAATAGCTTATTCATAAAGTAATTACAAATATATTGGTTTAATTAACTTAAAAAAAAACTACTTCCTGTCTTAGTATCAATTTTAAGACATAAGAGTGACAAGGGCTAGGAATGAGGGGTTAAGTGACTGGCCCAGGGTCACATAGCTAGGAAGTAGCTTAATTTACTTTGAAAGATTTGAAAAATTTTTTATACCTATGTAGCTACAAGCTAGAGCCACTTAATACCTCCTAGTTTGGGTCCAGTCTAAGAAAAACCAGACAAAAGTTTGAAAACAAAAAACATCATTTGTTATGAGGGATGATATGGTAAAATATAAAAAATGGTAGATCTGGAGACAGGACTTGATTTCAGTATTAACTCTGTGACTTGTATGATCCTGGGCAAATTAAATACTTCCCCTGGGCCTTAGTCTCCTCATCTGTGAAATAAGAAAATTGTACTAGATAATTACTGAGGTCTACATTCTAGTTCTTAATTTATGGTTCTGTTATCCCAAGTTAGTAGATCTGCAAAAGATGACTTACATTTTAACTGGGATTTTTACCCTTTAATGGAAATTCATGAGCAAAATTTGACTGTCCTCTAAACCATACTGGCAATAACAACAATCACAACAAAGTCTAATTAAATTAAACTTATGAAGAGAAAATAATATCTTCTGAAAACAATAAGCCTGTAATAAAAAAACCAACACCTCAATCATTCCCCTTCCCAAATAAATTCTTCTTATCCAAAGAGTAATTTCTCTTCTGGTCTTCATAGTCTTGTACTTTGAGACAGAGAAGCAAGCACAATAAAAATATTCATCTCTCTTCTCAGGGTAGAAAAAGTCTCTTTTAAGACATCATAAGAATCCTCTTAAAGTCAGTAGGAAAATGAAAAAAAAAGGGGAAAATAAACAACCAAATTATCCAAATCCTTGCACATGTATTGTGAAATAGAATGAATACAATGAAATAGAATTTTTAAAGTAACTTCAGATTAAATTTACAAAATTCAGACACATTTTCCTAGGCCATTTTATAGTCTATTTCAAATTTATGTTTTCCTCATGAGTGAAAGACATCCCCAAATTTCATATTTCTTCCAGATATTTTTGTCTGTATGATATCAATACACAGAATTTTCAAAATATGAACCACTAATACATAGTTAGTTTCCACTCATATTTCCCTGAACAGATACAGTTGAATGCCATTCTTCATTTTACAAGTATTTATGTCATGTCCACTACAGTGAGAGAAGAGTTTCTGCATTACACAAAACAAATAGAAGAAAAAGAGATTAACTTACATTTAGGAATGTTGAACCAAGGACTCAAGCAGTATAATCAATTCATTGGTCTCTCTATGTCCAAAAGAAGAGTTCAAATTGCTTCACAGTCCCTTTTACGTGAAGTTTTCAATGTTTGACTATTTTCTACAGTTCCTTTTCAGATTGATTTTGAAAAGGGTTAAGGTCAATCGGCCAGGCTGCCAAAATGACACGAGTCACGTGATGCCTTGCATGCTGTTTCCCATTTTTTTCTCCTCTAGTCAGTACAGGGAGGCAGCAGCTACAGATGGTGGGCTGTGCTTGTTATTTTGGAAGGAATAATCTCATGAAGACAAATCCTACATTTACTCCTCTGGCTCACTGCTTCCTGGAATAAAGAAGTGGCCAAGTTCAAATGTTTCAAAGAAAAGAAAAACACCCCCCAAGAGGGATGACCACAATGCAATCTTTAAACAGGAAAATGTAAACAGCTAAGTCAAAGAACAAATTGAAAGGGGAGAAAGAAGAATGGGAAGTGGGGAGGGGAATTGCAATTATAAATAAACCCCCAAACCCCTGAGAGATGGTGACTGATGTGAAGGAATTTCAGCTGATCTGAACTTCAATGCAGGCAAATAATCTAAATTATAATACTAATAGCTGACCTTTAATGGTGTTTTGTGTTTTAAGAAGTACTTTATAGATATTGTCATATTTAATTTTCATGACAACCCTGAAAAATAGGGAAAATATTTTTTTTCATTTTACAGATGAGGAAAGAGATAATGAAAAGTAAAATTTGCTCAAAGTCCAAGAATTTATAAATAAAAGAGCTAGAATTCATACCCAGGTTTTCTAACTCCTGACTCCAGGGCTCATTCAGCTAATCTACTACTATTATCACTAAACAACATCATTTCAAACATCAACCAAATTTCACTTGTTATTTTAGTACTCCAAGGTAATGAGTAACTAGGTGACACAGTAGAGTACTAGGTCTAGATTCAGGAAGATTCATCTTCTTTAGTCCAAATCAGGACTTAGATACTACCCATGTAACCTTGGGCAAACCACTTAACCCAATCAATTCCTCATCTATAAAATGAGAGAAAAAAGGAAATAGCTAATCACTCAAGAATCTTTCTAGAAAACCCCAAATGGGATCATTCACAGTTGAATATTATTGAAAAATAACTGAATATCCTAAAAGTAAATGTTTGTCATAATTGCATTTAATCTTTACCAAATAATTGGGATAATTGCTTCACCTTAGAGGTCAGGAAGTTAATCAATAGCTTTCTCCACTGTTACAAAGCTGTGGTAAATAAATCCAGACTTAAAGATATTTGATAACTGTATGATGGGGCAAAGACAAAGTGGAATAAAGGTTGGTATTTTTGCCAAGTTTTCCCAGCACACTCCTTTAAGTGACTTAAAAATTTATGTCAGATAGGACTCAGAGTGGGAAAACTAACACTAAGTCAGAATGAGTCATTTTTCTATCCCAAGATAGTTTAGAAAGACATAAAGAGAGATGTTCAGATACTAGAATGGGTGGCTGAATAATGGCATGGTAGAAATGGCACCAGCTGTGGACCTGGGGATGGGATGTTAGGAGATTGGTAAAAGCAGCAGTAGCAGCAACAGGAGAATTTAGTCCCCATTGACCATAAGGGAAAAGAAACCTTAGCCATAAAGAGATTACAAGGGATCTCTTTGTTAGTACTGGGTATGGGATCAGGCAATATTTGACAATTCCACTACTGATTTTGTAGTTGAGTCACAGTTCCAGGTGGCAAGTTGCTCATCCAAGTTGAAGGGGAGCAGGGGAACTGGGGGGATCATGAAAGATCTCATTTGTAGGTTGTACTTGAAATGAGTTTTGAAGAACACTGAGTTTTCTAAAGGACAAATCCTTTACCCCATTTCCCTTGCTTTCAGCAGTCTCTTTTTTCAATTCCTGCTTCTGGTTTCCAGAATCTTATAAAATCATGTCTTTAGGATAGAGGACTGTGGTCATAGCATCCTGCACATATTGGCAACATGTGTTGATAAGTTTTGCTGAAAATTTTCTCCTTTTTTCTTGGTTGATCTTTGTTAGAAAGGCTTCCTTCAAGACTCAGATAAAATGGGACTTCTGCTTCTGACAGTCAAAATAGTGGAATAAGAAATGCTCCAAGTGCAATGAAAACCATCTCCAAATAACCACAAAAAACTTCTCAAAACAAATTTTGGAATTTGGAAGAATCTATCTTTGTGGGGTAAGGGAGGAGAGCAGTAGAACCATCATTGTGAAGAGCAGGCTAGTGCAGCATATCTAGGGGAATCCTCAGTAGAAGGAATAACCTAGAACT
The DNA here is from genome assembly GCF_027887165.1 of Monodelphis domestica. Taxonomy (NCBI): domain Eukaryota; kingdom Metazoa; phylum Chordata; class Mammalia; order Didelphimorphia; family Didelphidae; genus Monodelphis; species Monodelphis domestica. Next base: position 223,673,236 of record NC_077228.1, on the reverse strand, counting down.
TTTGACACCAGGTGGGGACTTAGCAGCTGAGTATCGGAAACCAGCTAAACTCATTGCACTGGGCACCAAGGAGAACCCAGGGACAGTACTTCCTCAACCCCAGAAGAAGTGGAGCTGAGTTTCAACATATAGGCAAGGTCATAAAAACCTCCCTCCTAAATTAGCAAAAGACAAAGAAAAATTGATACAGCAATACTACCACTAGGTCTGTATTCCAAAACAATTTTTAACAATGGGAAGGGACTTGTTTGTACAAAAATATTTATAGCTACACTTTTTCTAGTGGCAAGGAATTGGAAACCAAATTGATGTTCCTCAATTGGGAAATGACTCAACAAATTGAGATATATGATGCTGATGGAATACTATTGTGCTCTAAGGAATAATAAGCAGGATAATTTTAGATATAACTGGAAAGACCTTTGTGAACTGATGCAGAGTGAAATAAAAAGAACCAAGAGAACATTACACATAGTCACTGAAATATTGTGTAATGATCAAATGTGATAGATTTTGTTACTAATAGCAATACAATGATTTAGGACAATTCTGAGGGACTTATGGAAAAGAATTCTATCCACATATAGAGAAAGAACTGTGGGAGTAGAAACACAGACAAAAACATTTATCACTTGTTTATTTGGGTATAACAGTGATGACAAAACTTTTAGAGATGGAGTGTCAGGCACTGCCCTCAACCCCACCAAGCAGACTAAGTGCCATGTTTCTTCCTATCACTGAGTGCTGGGTATCCCCTGGACCCCCTTACTCCACACAGAGGAGGGAGAAAGCTCCCATTGGGCTGCTGGTAAGAGGGACAAGGAAAAAATGTTGTCAGGCACATTGGAGAGGAGGAGGGGAGTAGCTCCACTCAAGTCCCTCTGCCTTTCTAGTAATGAACTGGGAAGGGGGGTGGTCATATGCCCACAGAGAGGGTGTTGTGTGCCCTCTTTTGCACCCATGTCATAGGTTTGCCATCCCTGGTATATGATATGGGGTTTTGGTTTTATATGAATAATATAGAAATATGAATAATATGGAATCTGAGTGATTATATGCATATAATCAAGTTGAATTGCATGTCAACTCTCAGAGTGGGGAGAGAAGAGGGGAGGAAGACAATATGAATCATGTAACTTTGGAAAACTTATCTATAAATTTGTTATTGGATTAAAATAAAGATAAAACCTAATAAAAATTTTAATAAGACAAAGAAAAAGTCTGACCCTGGAAACTATTTCAACAACAGAGAAGACCAAAATGAAGCTCATAAGAGGCTAGCAATGCCAAAATGGAAATGTATAATGCTTAAAAGCAAATGTGGGGGGCAGCTGGGTAGATCAGTGGATTGAGAGCCAGGCCCAGGGATGGGAGGTCCTAGGTTCAAATATGACCTTAGACACTTCCTAGCTGTGTGACCCTGAGCAAGTTACTTGAACCCCATTGCCTAGTCCTTACCACTTTTTTTGCCTTAGAACCAATGGAAGGTATGGGTTAAATAAAAAAAAAAATAAAAAGGATGTCAGACCCAAAATGAACTCCTTGATGAGTTCCTAAAGAGTATAAAAACATAAGAACTATGATATTTAGAACAAAAATTAGAAGAGAAAATGATGGAAAAAGTCAAAAAATTAGAACAAAAACTATCCAAAGAAACTAGCTTCTTAAAAAGGAAATACAAAACTTCAAACAGGAAAATAACTCTTTTTAAAAGAAGGAAGTACAAAGCCTCAAACAATAAAATGGTTACCCAAAATAAGAATTGGACAAATGGAAGCAAATAACCTCATAAGAGAACAGGAAACAATAAAATAAATTCAAAAGAATGAAAAGAATAGAAGAAAATCTGAAATACCTCACTAGAAAAACTACTGACTTTGAAAATAGATCCAAGATAGACAACCCTAGAATCACTGGACTGCCAGAAAGCTATGGTAAAAAAAAAAGTCTGGACATCATATTTCAAGAAATTACCAGGGAGAAATACCTTAATGTTCTTGAAGAAGAGAGGAAAATAGTAACTGAAAAAAATACACTGATTACCTCCTGAAAGGCCAAGGAGAAAATATCACAAGTAGTCAGAAAAAAAAAAAAATTCAACTATTAAAGAGACACAGTCAATATTAGGATCTAGCACGTCAAAAGACCAGAAGGCATAGAATATATTTTGCAAGGGAAAGGATCTAGGACTATAACCAAGAAGCATATACCCATTAAAACTGAACATAATACTCCAGGGGGGAGAAATGAATATTTAATGAATAGAGAACTTCCAGGCATTCCTGATAAAGATATCAGAGCCTAAAAGAGAATTCAATGATCAAAAATGATTGAGAGATAGATTGCTTTTTTTTTCTTCATCTGAAGATTGCTCTGTCATATACTTTGACCATTTATCAATTGGGGAATAATGTGTATTCTTATAATTTTGACTCATTTCTGTATATACTTGAGAAATGAGACCTCTATCAAAGATACTTATTCTAAAATTCCACTCCCTGCTCCCCTCTCCTCAGCTTTCTACTTTCCTTCTAATTTTGGTTGCATTGGTTTTGTGTTTACAAAAGCTTTTATGCTTAATAAAATGAAAATTATCTGTTTTACATCCTAGGATGCTTGCTATCTCTTGTTTGGTCAGAAACTCTTCCCTTGTCCATAGATCTATAGGTAAATTATTCTACGCTTCCCTAATTTGTTTGTGTTATCATGTTTTATATTTAAATCATATACCCATGTTGTCTGTATCTTGGTATACACTGTAAAATCTTAGTCTATCCCCAGGTTCTGCAATATCATTTTTCAATTTTCCCAACAGTTTTTGTTAAATATTGAATTCTTGTCCTCAAAAGTTGGATCTTTTTATCCAACACTAATAGTCATTTGTTACTAGGTATTATGTACAGAATTTATTCTACTAATCCATCACTCTACTTCTTTGCCAATACCAGATCACTTTGATGATTACCACATGTAATATAGTTTGAGATCTGGTATGACTATGCCACTTTCCTTTACATGATCAATTTCCTTGATATTTTTGATCTTCTGTTCTTCAAGATTAATTTTGTTATTTTTTTGTAGCTCTACAAAATAACTTTTAGGTTGTTTTGTTGATATGGCATTGAATTAGTAAATTAAGTTAGGCAATATTGCCATTTTTATTATATTGGTTTAGCCTACACATGAGTAATTACTATTTTTCCAAATGTTCAGAGTTGACATTATTTGTGAGAAAGTGTTTTTAATTATGTTTATATAGTTCTTGGCTATGTCTTGGCAAGTAGACTCCCAAATATTTATCTACTGTTAATTTAAGTAGAATTTCTTTTTTTTTAATCTCATACTGCTTGCTTTTATTAGTAATACATAGAAATGCTGATTACATATGTGGCATTTTTTTTGTATCCTGCCACTTTACTAAAATAATTAACTATTTCAATTTATTTTTTAGTAGATTTTCTAGGTTTATCATCTCAACATCTGCAAAGGGTGATATCATTGCCTATTCAAATTACTTCAATTTCTTTTTCTTCTTTTATTGTTATAGCTATCATTTCTACCACACTATTACCTAGGGTATCCTTGCTTCATCCCTGCTCTTCACATTTTTGATACTGATAATTTGGTTTTCTTCTTTCTTTTTTTAAATTAAACTAAGAAATGGTTTATTGATTTTTTTTTCAAAAAACTAGCTTCTTATTTTATTTACTTGGTTCAATGGTTTCTCACTTTAATCTCACTTTGAATTTTGAAACTTTCAAGTAGGTCTTTAATTGAGAATTAATTTTTTCCTTGTTTCCTTTTTCTTCAATTGCTTGCCCAATTAATTGATCTGCCTTTTTTCTCTATTGATAAGCACTTAGAGATATAATTTCCTTCTAAAACTGTTCTAGTTGTATCCCATGACTTTTGATATGTTGTCTCATTGTTGTCATTTTCTTAAAAGAAATTACTGACTTTTCTATGATTTATTCTTTGACCCACTTATTCTTTAGAATCACATTATTTAGTTTTCAATTAATTTTAATCTTTCTCCCACAGCCTTTTGTTGAATGTAATTTATTACATTATTATCTGAAAAAGATGCATTTGATATTTCTGATTTTCTGCATTTGTCAGTGAGTTTTTTTATGACAATTTTCATTTTTGCATAGATGCCATGTACTTCTCAGAAAATGACATGTTTCTTTGTATTCTCATTTAATTTTCTCCTGAGTTCAAGCATATCTGACTTTTCTAAATTCTATTAGTGGCCTTAATTTTTTTCTTATTTATATTTTGGTTAGATTTTTCTAGTTCTGAGGGGAGAGAGTTGAGATACCAATTAATATAGTTTTATTATTTCCTCTTATAAGTAATTTATCTTCTTTAAAAATGAGATTGCTATTCCATTTGGAGCATACATGTTTAGTATTTATATTCCTTCCTTTCCTATTATTTTTAGCAAGATATTTCCTACTTTCTTTTAATTAAATCTATATTTGCATAGTTTTGTCTGAGATAATCATTGCTACCCCTCCTTTTTTTACTTCAGCCAAAGCACAATGGATTCTACTCCAGCCTCTTACCTTTATTCTCTATGTCCCCCTGTTTCAAATATTTCTTATAAAAGTATATTGTAAGATCCCTGTTTTTAATACATTCTGCTATTTACTTCTTTTTATGTTTTAATTCATTCCATTCACATTTAGTTATGACATTCAGCTATGTATTTCCCTCCATCTCACTTTTTCTATTTATTCTTCTCTCTTCCATCCATTTCACCCTTTCCCAGCTGACAAGTGTATTGCTTCTGACCCCTCTCTCCCTTGATTGGTCTTTCCATCTATCAGTTTCCTATCCCCTTTTCTGACCCCAATCTCTTTTTACTTTCCTATTGGGTAATATAAATTTATATATCTTACTGATTCCCTCTTTGAGTCAAACTTTATGAGAGCCTACCACTTACATGTTCTTCATTGTAATAGCTCTTTTGTGTATCTTTTTATGTGAGCTAATTCATCCCATTCTACCTCTCCCTTCCTTTTTCTCTCAGTACAGTCCTCTTTTTCATTCATTAATTATGTTTATTTTTTGTATATCATTTCATTATATAGTCAAACCATACCCACAACTTGCAAATTTTCTATGCATCTCTAGGCTTTTCATTATAAATGCTTGGAAATTCTCAATTTCATTAAATATCCATTTTTTTCTGCTGAAGGATTTTATACTGTTTAGGTAGATGATTCCTATTTATAATCCATAATCCTTTGCCTTTCAGAAAATCATATTGCAAGCCCTATGATTTTTTAAATTTTGAAGTTGTTATATCCTATATAATCCATTAGCTCTGTGATATTTGAATTGTTTCTTTCTGTATTTTCTCCTTGGTCTTAGAGTTTTTGAATCTGACTATAATATTTCAATTTTCATATGTCTTTCTGACCCAATGGCTACCCTCACAAGGTTTAGCTGGCCTGTCGAAGCCATTGCCCGGGGTGTGGCCGCTGCCGCATGCTAGTAGCTACTGAGAGCCACAAGTGAGAGCTGGGTCTCAGGTGGGGGTATGAGGCTGGAGAGCTGCCCTAGGAGGGCACAACAAGCCCTCCATACCAGAGATACTACCCCTCCCTGAGCACCCCATACACCCCAACCTCAACCGAGAAATGGAACCAGTTCAGAGACGCAGAGAAGGAAACATCAAACGCAGTCCTAGGCCCCAAACAATGCAACCATCAGGACTGGTTTGATGAGAACAACACTGCTATTGAAGACCTATTGAGCAAAAGGAACAAAGCCTTTATGGAGTGGCAAAATAACCCAAACTCTGCTCCTAAAAAGGACAGAGTAAAATCTCTCCAAGCCACGGCACAGCGTGAGATCAGGAAGATGCAAGACCGATGGTGGGAAAAAAAGGCAGAAGAAATCCAGTACTTTGCTGATACAAAAAACTACAAACAATTTTTCAGTGCCCTCAAGACTGTCTATGGGCCATTAAAACCCACCACCACTCCCTTGCTATCCTCTGATGGTGACACTCTCATAAAAAATAAAAAAGGCATCAGCAACAGGTGGAAAGAACACTTCAGTCAGCTTCTCAACTGACCCTCTTCAGTCGACCAAAGCGCTCTTGACCAGATCCCCCAAAACCGCACCATTGAACAATTTAACGTCCCTCCTTCAATAGAGGAAGTCCAAAAAGCCATTAAACAAATGAGTGCATGCAAGGCAACTGGTAAAGACGGGATCCCAACCAAGGTGTACAAGGCCTTAAATGGAAAGGCGCTCCAGGCATTCCACATAGTGCTGACCAGCATATGGGAAGAGGAAGACATGCCCCCAGAACTCAGAGATGCCTCCATCGTAGTCCTATACAAGAACAAAGGCGCACAAGCAGCCTGTGACAACTACAGAGGCATCTCACTACTCTCCACTACTGGAAAGATCCTCGCCGGTGTTATACTCAACAGACTCCTGTCATCTGTTTCAGAGCAGAACCTGCCTGAATCACAATGTGGCTTCTGACCAGATCGTAGTACCATCGACATGGTCTTCACGGTGAGGCAAATGCAGGAAAAATGCCTTGAGCAGAACCTAAGTCTCTACATTGTCTTCATAGACCTGACAAAGGCGTTTGACACAATGAACAGGGACGCATTGTGGGTGATCCTCAGCAAGCTCGGTTGCCCAGCAAAATTCGTCAAACTGATCCAGCTCTTTCATGTCGACATGACAGGGGAAGTCCTATCTGGTGGAGAGATTCCCCATCGCTTCAACATCTCCAATGGCTTGAAACAAGGCTGTGTCCTTGCTCCAGTACTATTCAACCTATACTTTACCCAAGTATTACGACATGCTGTGATGGATCTAGACCTGGGCATATACATCAAATACTGGCTGGATGGCTCACTATTCGACCTTTGCCTCGTGACTGCAAAAACAAAGACAACAGAGAGACTCATCCTGGAAGCTCTCTTTGCAGATGACTGTGCTCTCATGGCCCATCAAGAAAATCATCTTCAAACCATTATGGCCAAGTTCTCTATCGCAACAAAACTGTTTGGCCTGACTATCAGCCTCAGCAAAGCAGAGGTGCTGTTCCAACCTGCACCAGGGAGGCAAACTAACCAGCCGTGCATTACAATCGACCACGCAGCTTTCTAACATCAACACTTTCAAGTACCTGGGCAGCACCATCGCTAATGACAGGTCCCTAGACCATGAGATCAATGCCAGTATCCAAAAGGCCAGCCAGGCACTCGGGCGGCTGCGCTGCAAAGTCCTCCAACACAGAGGTGTAAGCACTGCAACAAAGCTCAAAGTGTACAACGCAGTGGTCCTCGGCTCGCTCCTATATAGTTGTGAGACATGGACACTGTACCGAAAGCACATGAAACAGTTGGAGCAATTCCACCAACGCTCCCTTCGGTCAATCATGAGGATCCGATGGCAGGACTGAATCACCAACCAGGAAGTCTTCAACAGAGCCAACTCCACCAGCATGGAAGTAATGGTCCTCAAAACCCAGCTACGATGGTCTGTACACGTCATCCGCATGGACCCACAGCGAATACCAAGAGAGGTATTCTATGGTGAATTGTCAGCTGGACTTGGGAAACAAGGTCAACCAAAGAAAAGATTCAAGGATCAGCTAAAGTCAAACTTGAAGTGGGCTGGCATGACACCAAAGCAACTAGAACTTGATGAGGATATATCAATAGATGATAATGCACAAAGACAATAGTCATTCTCGGTCACCCAGAGACTACCACTATATGTCTTTCTGAAGGTGATGATTGGTAGATTCTTTCAATTATTATTTTACTCTGATTGTAAGATGTTCTGGCAGTTTTATTTTATAATTTCTTGAACTATGATGTCTAATCTCTCTCTCTATCTTTTTTTATCATAGTTTTCATATAGTCCAATGTCTTAAAATCTTTCTTAAGGATTTATTTTTCAATTCACTTTTTCCAATAAATTATTTCACATTTTCTTCTTTACTTTTGTCATTCTCTTAATCTTGTTTAATATTTCTTGATGTCTCACAGACTATTAGCTTCCAAACTTGCTCAAATTTAATTTTTAAGGAATTAATTTCTTCAATGAAATTCTATATGTTGTCCTTTTCCATTACAGTTCTGCTTTTTAAGAAGTTGTTTTCTTTGATGAATTTTTGTGTATCTTTTCCCATTTTATTTGTTTTCTTTACCAAGTTGTTTGTTCTTATTTTGTGATTTTCTTGCTTTACTTTCTTTTCTTTTCCCAAATTATCTTCTATCTCCCTTATTTGATTTTTAAAGTCTTTTTTGAACTCTGAGGAATTATTTTTTGAGCCTGACATAAATTTGCATTTTCTTTGAGGCTTCACATATAGGTGTCTTGACATTGTTACCTTCTTCTAGGTTCATGTCTTGATTCTTCCTTGTCACTTTGCATCATTTAATATGTTTTTCTATGAGTTTTTATGAACTCATCCTGAGTTCATAAAAGTTCTTATGGCATTAAAGTATTCCATTACAATCATATACCTAGTCTCCAATTGAGGGACATTTGCTCAATTTCTAATTCTTTGCCACTACAAAGGTCTGTTAAAAATATTTTTGTTCAAGTATATCCTTCTCCCCTATGGAACACATACCATACCCAGTAGTGGTATTTCTGGGACAAAGAGTTCCATTGGGCATTCTTCTATATTGCTCTACAGAATGGTTGTATTGTCTCAGCAGTGTATTAATGTCCCAGTTTTCCCACATCCCTTCCAACATTTATTATTTTCCTTTTTGGTCATGTTAGACAGTGTGATGGGTATGAGGTGGTGCCTCAGAGTTGTTTTAATTTGCATTTCTTTAATCAGTTGTTATTTGGAGTATTTTTTTATATGACTATGGATAGTTTTTATTTCTTCATCTGAGAACTGTCTGTTCATAACCTTTGTCAAGGCACTTTTTAAGCAAGTCAATGGGCTATTGAGACAAATTATTGTGATTTTTGTGATTGTATTCAGTCACAGGCAGCAGACCCTGCTATTGTAATTGTCTATTGGCTAGCACTTATCTACACATCTCACCTGTGATGGATATTTTTCAGTCAATCTGAAAGAAAATAAATAGACAAAAGCTCCAAGAAAATAACAGGTTTGTTGATAGAGACCAGTGTCTCTCAGCAAAGTTTGGTCGTTAGGTTTCCTCTCACTTAAGACAATTGAATGAGAATTTTCCCTTGTTTATATACTCCAAAATTTCTCATTACATCATGATATAGTTTCTGACAAAGGGTGTGATATAGATTTTCCTGACAATGAGCCCGAAATGATACATTTTCTGACAATGGGTGGGAGACATATTTTTCTGGCAATGATTGGGTGCTGGATTTTTGAAGAGGTATCTCAGCACATTTCCAAGGCAACCCAGTCCCACCCCACTGATCATCTATTTGGTCATGCCTGTTATAAAAAATGTATATATGTATGTAAATATGTGTATTTATATATATATATAACATCAATGTATATATTGTATGTATATATGTATGTATTATATGTATATATATATAATTATGTATGTAGTTGATATTTGATACTGATTAAGTTCTTTAGATGAGAGAGTTCGATGCACAGTTTTATGTAATAGTTTGAGTTTTGTGTAATAATGAGGTATAGTTTAGAATAAGATTATTTTGAATTTTCATCTACTTTTGAATGTATTTTGCACAAGTAAGTTTTGATGGATTGGTTTGACTTTTTTGTAAAAGCTTATGCTATGTTGTGTTTATTGTACTTTTTCTAATTTTTCCATTATATGTTTTATGCATTCCAATAGCTTTGATAGAATTCTTTTCTGTATTAGTTTATAAGTATAGTATTTTTATGACTTCATTGTTTTAAATAAAGTTTTATGGTTGTATTTCTATTTTGATTTTTTTTCTTGCTTATTTTGCTTTTGCATACATTAGCTTTGTATTTTGATCTTTGTAACTGTTTATTATATGTTCCTTTTCCTTTCTTTTGTTTAAATCCCCAGAGTAAGGTAGTGTTAGGTAGGATAAGTGAGTGTAGGCTGTTTATTATTTTGGGTAAAAATTTTAGTTAAGGTGGGAATTTAAGTTTGTTGGTACACAAATGCCAAAACATTGTTTTCAACACTATTTGGCTTTGTACAAAGGGGGGAATGTTATAGGGAAGAGGTAAGTTTAGGTTTGCAGAACACAAAGGCAGGAGACCAGCAGGAAAAGATTCTGGAATGCTGCAGAGGAGGTTAAGCTGAAAACTCAGCTGTTAGAGACTGTTAGAGGCTGTCTGTCTCTCTCTGGATTTGTATCTGGTGGGGGTGGATGTCAACTCCTGAGGGTTTGACTCTATCTTTTATTGCTTCTTGTTTTGCTGTTCTTGAGCTGTATGTCCTGAAGAAGATCTCAAGAAGCTATCACTGTCCTGTGTGAACATCAAGCTGTCAGTAAACATAGGTCCAAGACAGCTGGACTTGGGACCTTTCCCTGAATCTCTGCCTAATCTGTTATTGACCAGTATCTCTAATAACAACCAGGAGAGGATTTTAGTGCAGGATAGTTAGACAGGGACTGGGTTTTACAGCAAAGCAGGATAGGAAGATAGAGTGGGAAACAACTCTCTGAAGATCCTTCACAAGAAGGCATTAGTTCTTGGGTTACTTAGTAAAATTATTGTTAGGGATTTCCCCTTACCCTCTTATGCTCTCCCTTTAAAATAAATATATTCTCCCATTACTGAGGCTTTGTTATCTGTGTATCGGTCTTAGACCAGGCTCTGATCCCACCTCCCAAAATACACCTATTACATGCTGTATGTGGTTGATAGTCTTTCAGCTTACTTGGTGAGTCATACCTTTGGCAAAATGCTAGGTGTTTTTTTTTTTTTTATAGAAAGTTTCAGTAGAAAGACAAAGTAGCAAGATTTACTGCATTACTTTAAACTTTTCCCTTATAATATTTTATTTTATATATAATATATCATAATATTCATTACTAGAATTCTATTAATTTTACTATGATTCTGATAATTACCAACCCCAGATTAATCACTTCCTTTGGTCAAGTATTGATTGATTCTGATAACTAGAGTCTTATTTTAAAAAAAATTTGGGGTCAAGAATTCTCAATCCCTTTACTTCTTCTCCCACATCATGTTCAGGTGTGGCCCTAGATTCTACTTCCCATCATCTATTCTCACCTTCTAGTTAAGAAAAAAAAAACTATATCAGCTTCAAATCTGGCCTCAGACACTTCCCAGCTGTGTGACCCTGGGCAAGTCACTTGACCCCCATTGCCTAGCCCTTACCACTCTTTTGCCTTGGAGCCAATGCACAGTATTGACTCCAAGACAGAAGGTAAAGGTTTAAAAAAAAAAAGCCTACAATAGAATACAGAAAGTATACCTAAAATGGCATGCCAATATATAGGAAACCCATACACTCCAATTCAATGCCATTATCAATACTGTTTATTAGAGTAATTTTGCCCAAAACCATCCTTGCTTCTTTTATTCTAGCAAAGAGTTATTACAAAGTTAAAACATTTACTGAACAAATACAAAATATGTGTTGTAAATTGGATTAACATTTTAGAGAAAATATGAGATAAAAACTATAAATGCATTAATATAATGAGATCTTATACATAGATATAGCAAGTCCAGGCCTTCAAGGTTCTTCCTGTGGGAGGAGTTTCCATTTTATAGTTGTATCCAATTCCTCTTCAAAATTTCCTAGCTCCTGTTCCTTTGATAGCTCTAGGAAGACCTTGAAGGGAAAATGGGGGAATGGAGGTTAAAGAGAAAAATGAGAGAGCAATTTAGTTTCTCTACAATGAGATTTCAGGGAACAATAAAATAACAAATATTATTATTATTAAAGCTAGCAATTACAAAATGTTTTAAGTTTGCAAAGCACTTTACAAATAATTTCATTTCATATGACTTACCTATGTAACTGGTGCCTGTATTTCATCCTGCTTTTTTTTTAATTATACTATTGTGAGAAACCTCTTAACCTGATGTGTAATTTGTAATCAGGAAAATCTGAGTTCAAATCCTGCCTCTGACACTGTGACTATAAGCAAATTATGCAAGCTTTTTTGAACATCAGTTTACTTATATATAAAATGGGAATAACCTGTCCAAGATCTACCTCTTGGATTCTTGTAAGTTTCAAATTAAATTATACTTTAAAAACCTTAAAGTATGTTAAGAATACTTACTATTATTATGTAATCAAAGAGCTTTGCAAGCCTTAAAATGCTTATTGTATCAGTTTTATTATTCCCCCTGACCTAGACAAAAATAATGATAATTTAAAGAGAGAGTGGCTGAGATACAATAGCTAAGTTTCCTTTCACCTTTGGGTCTGCTTCTTTCTAATGCTTATAGTTCCTGGTCATAAAAGGCCTCTCTATATCCCCTTTTTGATTTCTTCTAAGATATTCAAGAACAAGCCACCCCACACCCCCAAATGGGAGTTATCTTCAGGAGATTTGAAGATAATTGGTCAGACTTCCACACGAGTGGAGCATTTGATAGATTCTGTGAGTTGTACTATACTTTGTTCAATAATCCTCCTGATCACAGAAAAAATAGATTTTCTGTGTCTTATAAACAACCAAATTAATGAATAATAGAAGCATGTAAGAAATATATAATATACACTTAGACTACACTATACTATATACATATATAAGCAAAAACTTACATATATTAGCAAATAAATTACAGAATACATTCCTCCATGAAAGGATAGATAAATCAATCAATCAATAAATGGATGAATGAATGAATAAAGGAGGAAAGAAATAAACAGATAAAACACTGAAAGAAAGAAAAATATATTGATGTTAGACGCAGTTTGAAAATTTTCTAGAATGAGATGACTATAGAACTAACAAGTATAGTATAATTCTTCAATAATTCAAAGCCATATTTCATGTTATACCAAGGTCATTTGAACGTAGGTGATTGAGGGTTTCTACTTGTCCAGCCATCTGAAGAGATATAGTTTGGGGAAGAAGTTAGCTGACATGAGTGACCAGAAAGGATATTTTATATAATGATGGAAGGAGGGCCTCCATTCCTAGTTAATTGATTAATAAAGTAAAAGCATGAAGAATATTAATTCTACATATACCACGAGGCTAAATGACCAAGTTAGATCATGTACCCAATACACACTGAGCTTATTCCAAATTAGTCAAAGGTAGTTGTGTGGTGGAGCAGCTAGTTGGTACAGTGGATGGAGCATGGGGTCTGGAGTCAGGGACATCTGAGTTCAAATATGGCCTCAGACACTGTGTAAACCTAAACAAGTCATTGGACCCTGTTTGTCTCAGTTTCTTCATGAAATGTAGAAGGAAATGACAAACCACTCTAGAATCTTTGTTAAGAAAACCCCAGATGGGATCACAAAAAGTCAGATATGACTGAAAAGATCAAGAGTTGCATTAAAATAGAAAATCTTTAAGAAAATAACACACCTGTTCCAAAGTAGACTGAGAGAGACTGTATTCTTCTAGGTTGAAGTTTTGCCTAGCTGAATAAAAATGAATTTATGTTAGCCTTCCACATATTTTTTATCCTGGTTCCCCTCCCCCCCAACTTAGACTATCATATAGATAACTACAAATCAACAATATGTCTTAAAATAAAAGGATGAAACAAAAGTAACTCTATAGTTGAGGAAAATGTGGTCAAATGTTTCAGATAACTTTTGACATTAAGATTAACAATCTGAAAAATATATACTATTAAATTATCTTTTATATATGCCAGTGAACTAGAGTGTACTTGAGAAATTGTCTAACTCAACAGTGAGTTTTGGTTCTTTATGTCATGCAATGAATAGTTTTAGTTTCCTTAAATGATTGTTTTGGGCTTAATTTGGGAGTTGCCATTGCTATGTAGAAATTTATTTAAGAAATGACCACTCTTACCTGCCTCTAATTTAGAAAAGGCCTGAGAAAGAGGATGCACATCTTCTACAGGTAATTTATAGACCATCAAGGAGGAATACCTAGTAGGAGAAGAGAGAAAAGTTTTTCTTTTATAGCTATAATCTAAGATTTGGCTAAATGTTATAAAAGAGAATAACTACAATAAAAGTCACATTTTCAGCAAAACAATGTAGTTTTGTTGACAGAGTTATTATAATTCAAAGACAATTTAGATACTTATTTCTCTGAGGATTGAGCTTTTCCTACCTCCCTTTCTATGTATAGTCTTCCCTGTTCCTTTGCTCTCTTCCTTCAGATGTTGGATTATTTAATTTGTTGTCTTTGAAGTATCAAGAATTTAAATGCAATGCCTTGCACATAGTAGGTACTTACTGCATAATTGTTTGAACTGAATTCCACAACCATGATCTCAATGTCTTTAAAGGGGTAATAGATACTCCCACAGAGGCATTCCTTTAATCTGCAATATACCATCTATGAAATCACTTCTCCTTTCCCCATTTCTTTCTCCTACAGCCTAAAATACCAGGTTAATATCTAGTATTAAGGAAAAGGATTCTAGGTAAACACATGAAAGTTCTATAATAATAATATAATAATGAATATATATAATATTCAACAATAATATGTAAAAGTATAGGACTCACAGTCATAGATGATTTAGAAATTTCATCAAGAAGTCAGAATTAGGAGTGAGATCAAACCAACTAAAGAGAGTTGATTATTATATTTCTGGTATAAAAACTTACACCTTATAAATAAGTTAAATTAGAACTTTATTTAACATTTTGTTGATTGACTTATGCTTAGGGAAGTGAAGGATAAAATACCAATGATGCTGATTAAACTTAAAATTGTGTCATTTGGAAATTTCCCCCCACAGATAGCAAACTGTTAAAATTTAATGTCACCCCTCCAGAAGAAATATATGAGAGCATGGATCACTGACTCATTAATTTATACTCAGAAGGGACTTTGGAGAACTGATTTGCTGATATATTGGAGAATACAATAATAAATCCTTTTCATATGTGCTTAGACTACACAGTTTACTATTATGTTGTAGAGCAAACTCATGACTTAAAATGTTTAGAGAGAATTGAAGCTTAGTTTTTAGTATTCAGCAATTCAATTCAATAAGTATGTATTGACTGAAGAAGTGATGTACTAGATACTTTCTTTGGTCATCACTATTCCTCAATAAAGAAACAAACCAAAAAAATTATGTCCATGATACATTGAAATTGTAGCTGAAAAGCTGAAAAAGGAAGGTCCCAGGACCCCACCCCCACCTAGAGTGCTAAGCCTCCAGCAGCAGCAGGAACCTCTGGGCAGAAAAGGTGCTAGTTTGGAGGGAGTACCTTGTGGGCAGGGCTGTGCCAGGCTCAGAGCTTTGAACACAGGTGGTAGGGAAGGAGCGGGAGAGGGAGCTCAGAGCTCCTGCCTCAGAGGCAGCCTGGTCATAGCAGCAGAGACCTTTCATATTGCTCCAGCCTTCCAGGAGGTTTTGGCTTCAGGGCATATCCAGCCCAACCCAGTTGAACTTAATCCCATCAAAAGTCTTCAGAGATCAGGGAAGCTCAAGGTCCAACACTGCTCCCTCACAGACTGCTGGAAATTAATCCAATCAAAGCCTCCAGAGGACAGGGAAGCTCAAGCTCCAATACCCCTCCCCTAGAGAATGCACTGAGAGATCTCCTGACAAAGCTCCAAGAGGGGAGACTGACAGAAAACCCCAAAACCAAAAAAAATGAGAAGAATAAAAGCACAGATAACTGCAGGGAGTAAAGAAGGGGGTAAATATAAGCAAACAACAGAAAAAGAAAAAAGAAATTACAATCAACACCTTCTATACAGACAATGAACAAAGAGCAAATGGAATGGAGGAGGAGGCAACAAAAAACAATAAAACAGAAAACCCAGTGAATTGAATACAGGATTTGGAGGAACTCAAAATACAATTCAAAATAAAACTAAGATGAGTCATCTGGAAACAGAACATAGTGTCTTGAAAACCAAAATCAACCAGCTTGAAAATGAGGCAAAGGAGATGAAAGATGAGGCAAAGATGAAAGGTAAGGCAAAGGAGATGAAAGATGAGGTAAAAAGGATGAAAGATGAGGCAAAGGAGATGAAAGATGACCTCCAAAGAAAATCAGACCAGAAGGAGAAGGATGACCAAAAATCCGGGGATGAAATCCAATCTTTAAGAACCAGAATACAACAACTGGAATCAAGTGACTTCACAAGACAGCAGGACATTATAAAACAAAATCAAAAGAATGAAAAAAAATTGAAAAAAATATAAAGCATCTCATTCACAAAACAGAAGATTTAGAAAATTGTTCCAGGAGAGCGAACTTAAGAATCATTGGTCTACCAGAAGACCATGACAAAAGAAAAAACTTGGGCATCATACTACAGGAAATTATCCAAGAAAACTACCCCAATATTCTAGAACAAGAGGGAAAAGGGGAGATTGAAAGAATCCACAGATTACTTCCTGTAATCCCCAACTGAAAACACCCGGGAATGTTACAGCCAAATTCAAGAACTATCAGACCAAGGGGAAAATATTATAAGCTGCCAAGAAGAAATAATTCAGATACAATGGAACCACAGTGAGGATAACACAGAATCTGGCTGTATCTACATTGAAGGACCAAAAGGCATGGAATATGATATTCCAGAAAGCAAGGGAACTAGGTCTACAACCAAGAATCAACTACCCAGCAGAACTGACTATAATCTTCAGGGGAAAGAATGGTCATTTAACAAAATAAAAGAATCCCAAGCATTTGTAAAGAAAAGACCAGACCTGAACAGAAAATTTGATGCCCAAAAACAGAACTCAAAAGAATCATCCAAAGGTCATTTTAAAAGAGTTAAAAAAGAAAAACAAATAAAAAAACAACTTTTTTTTTAAAGAGACCCAATAAGTTAAAATGATATGTATCCCTATAAGAAAAAAGGTCATTGGTAACCCTTAAAAATTGTTATTATCACCTGGGCAGCTAGAAGAAACCCTTCAGAGGGAACAGTGACAAACTGTATAGAATGAAATGATGAGAAATAAATATGTATATAGATATATTTATGCATAAATACATATACAAGTATATATATATATACACACACACAACTAGAGCTAAAAAAGAGGTTAATACTAAAATATCTGGGAAAAGAAACAAAAGGTGTAAATTTATATGTCACAAAGAAGCAAATGGTGGGAGGGAGGAGAACATCAAAACACTGGAAGGGTAAAGAGGTAGGAGATAGGAAATATTCAACTCTTATGTGCATTGCAATTGACCCAGAAAGGGAAGAACAATTCAATCTATTGGGGCAGAGAGTAGATTTGTGCCCTATAGTGAAGTAAAAGGGTAACAAACAGACTGGTACATAGGGGACCAAGACAAGGGAGATAGAGGGTGGGGGGGGTTAGTTTAAAAAGACTGCAAAGAAAATAAGCGGGGAAATTAGAAAGGGGATAGAAAGGGAAGTAAAATAAGGGTGGGAACTAGGGGGACTGATTAAAAACAAACATTGGTGTAGAAGGAAATAGTGAAAGAAGAAAAGGCAGGACCAGGAGTAGAAATCAAAATGCTGGGAAATACACAGCTAAAAATCATAACTCTGAATATGAATGGAACGAAGTCACCCATAAAAAAACAAGCAAATAGCAGAGTGGATTAGAATCCAAAACCCTACCATATGCTGTCTACAAGAAACACAAATGAGGAAGATAGATATGCTTAGGGTGAAAGTAAGAGGATGGAGCCAAATCTTTTGGGCAGCAACTGATAAAAAGAAGGCAGGAGTAGCAATCATGATATCTGACAAAGCCAAAGAAAAATAAATCTAGTTAAAAGATATAGGGAAGGTAATTACATCCTGATAAAAGTCAGTATAGACAATGAGAAAATATCAGTACTCAACATGTATGCACCAAATGGCATAACATCAAAATTTCTAAAGGTGAAACTAGTGTAGCTTAAGGATGAAATAGATAGACACAACTACAAAACACTCCACACAATTAAAACTAGATCTAAACAATTGGAAAAACATTGATTGCTCATGGGTAGGATGAGCTAACAAAATAAAAATGACCATCCTACCCAAACTTATCTGTTTATTTAGTGTCATGCCCATAGAACTTCCCAAAAAAAATTTTTTTTACTAAATTATAAAAGAACACAACAAAGTTTATTTGGAAGAACAAAAGATCAAGGATATCCAGGGAAATCATGAAAAAAAAATGCAAAAGAAGGAGGACTTGCAGTACCAGATCTCAAACTATTCTATAAAGCAGTGGTCATCAAAACAATTTGGTACTGGCTAAGAGAGAGAAAAAAGGATAAGACTTGAGTAAATGACCTTGGCAAGACAGTCTATGACAAGCCCAAAGATCCCAGCTTTTGGGAGCAAAATCCACTATTCGATAAAAACTGCTGGGAAAATTGGAAGACAGTATGGGAGAGATTAGGTTTGGATCTACATCTTACACCCTACACCAAGATAAACTCAGAATGGGTGAATGACCTGAATATAAAGAAGGAAAGTATAAGCAAATTAGGTGAACACAGAATATCATACATGTCAGATCTTTGGGAATGGAAAGATTTTAAAAGCAAGCAAGAGCTAGAAAAAATCACAAAATGTAAAGTCAATAATTTTGTTTATATGAAATTAAAAGGTTTTTTGTATAAACAAAACTAATGCATCCAAAATTAAAAGGGAAGCAACAAATTGGGAAACAATCTTCAAAACAAAAAACTCTGACAAAGGTCTAATAACTCAAATTTACAAAGAATGAAATCAATTATACAAAAAAAAATCAAGCCATTCTCCAATTGATAAATGGGCAAGGGACATTAATAGGCAATTTTCAGTTAAAGAAATCAAAACTATTAATAAGCACATGAAAAAGTGTTCTAAATCTCTGATAATCAGAGAGATGCAAATCAAAACAACTCTGAGGTATAACCTGACACCTAGCAGATTGGCTAACATGACAGCAATGGAAAGTAATGAATGCTGGAGGGGATGTGGCAAAGTGAGGACATTAATGCATTGGTGGTGGAGTTGTGAATTGATCCAACTATTCTGGAGGGTAATTTGGAACTATGCTCAAAGGGCACTAAAAGACTGTCTGCCCTTTGATCCATCCATAGCACTGCTGGGTTTGTACCCCAAAGAGATAATGAGGAAAAAGACTTGTACAAGAATATTCATAGCTGCGCTCTTTGTGGTGGCAAAAAATTGGAAAATGGGGGAATGCTCTTCAATTGAGGAATGACTGAACAAATTGTGGTATATGTTGGTGATGGAATACTATTGAGCTCAAAGGAATAAGAAAGTGGATGAATTCCATGTGAACTGGAATGACCACCAGGAATTGATGCCGAGTCAGAGGAGGAGAACCTGGAGAACATTGTACACAGAGACTTATACACTGTGGTACAATCAATTGTAATAGACTTCTCCATTAGTGGCAATGCAGTGATCCTGAACAACTTGGAGGAATCTATGAGAAAAACCACTATCCACATTCAGAGGAAAAATTGTGGTAGTAGAAACACAGAAGAAAAACAACTACTTGAATACATGGGTTGAGCAGATATGGCTGTGGAGGTAGACTCTAAATGAACATCCTAATGCAAACAGCAACAACATGGAAATAGGTTCTGATCAAGGACACAAGTAATCCTCAATGAAATTGCAAGTAGGCTGAGGTAAGGGTGAATGGAGGGGAGGGAGGGAAATAATGTAATTATTGTAACCAAGGAATAATGTTCTAAACTGACTAAATAAATAAGTAAATTAATTATTAAAAAAGAAAAAAGCAAAGCAAAGTAACAATAACAACAAAATTATGCTTCAAATTTCAAGACATATGGTGATTAAATGGGAAAAGTAATTCTTTAAATATTGTTGTTTTTTTTTAATCTTTTGTATTTGACTTTATGTATTTAAAAATATTCTGAACAGACCCAAGATGGCAGATTAGATGCAGTAACCCATCTGAACTCTTTCAACATTCTCTTCTAAACATCTTTAAGATAATGTTAAATCAAAATTTGGAACAGTAAAGCCAACAAATGGTCATTTTTGTGGTCTAAGAAAATTTAGGAGATCATCAGGAGAGGTCTTTCTAATCCTGGAATGGAGACTTACCCAGAAATCACACACACACACACACACACACACATTGTCACAGAAGCAGTAGAAGCAGCAGTTTCTGGAGCTCTCCTTCCAGAGATGTTAAGAAGGTAAGAAAATTGGTCAGAAATACCTTATCAGGAACCCTTTCTTAGCATTGGGTACAAATAGTACTGATCATCAGCTTAATTACCCATAAGAAGTTCTAGTTTGTAGGTCCAGGGGAGGTAAAAGTATTTGTGGGAGATTACCTGAGAGAAGGATCCTGGGTCTCTGTTTCAAGGCAAAAAAAAAAAAGGAACTAAGATTTGTGACTTCAGGTGATGTCTTTTCCTAGGTAAGGATAAGAGTTCAGCCAGGAAAGCCATGATCATATCTCTCCCAGGATCACATTAACTTGGAAGCACACAAATCTTGTAGAAATTCAGAAGAAATTGAAAATAGCCACATGAAAAAGGCTGAGGTTTGGCACAGTGCCTTTTCACTCCCAGTGGAGCAGAGTCCAACTTTGACATAAAATCCAAAGTCAATAAATAGGCTAGAAAAATAAGCAAAATTAACAAAAAAGAAAATGTCCATGAAAGCTACTACTGTATAGGGAATAAAACCTATATTCAGAAAAAGACAAGAATGTGAAGATAGCTATATACAAAGCTTCAAAGAAAAATGCTAATTGGGTCCAAGTCCAAGATCCATTTCTGGAAGAATTAAAAAAAAAGGCTTAAGAAAGAGATAAGTGGTAGATAAAAAAGTGGGGTTGGAGGGAATGAAAATGATGTAAGAAAATTATGAAAAGAGAAATAATAGATTGGAAAAAGAAGTGAAAAGAAATACTGAAGAAAATATTAATTTAAAGAATAGAATTGACCCAATGATAAAAGAGATAAAAAAATCACAGAAGAAAGGAACTCTGCAAAAAGCAGAATAGTTCAAATAGAAAGGGAAGTACAGAAATTCCCTGAAGAAAATAATTCATTAAAAATTAGAATTGGGGTATTGGTAGGTAATGGCTACATGAGACATCAAGAAACAACAATAACATAACTAAAGTCCAAAAAATGAAAAAATAGTGAAATATTTAATCAGAAAAAAATAACTGAGTTTGAAATAGATTGAAGAGAGATAATTTAAAAATTATTGAACTACCTAAAAGCCATGATCAAAGAATGACCCTAGACAGATTTCAAGAAATTATCAAGGGAAACTAACTTGATATCTTATAAAGTAAGGCTAAAATAGAAATTTTTAAAATTCCTCAATCACTTCCTGAAAGAAATTCCAAAATAAAAATCCCCAGAAATATAACCAAATTCCAGAACTCCCATGTTAAAGAGAAAAAACTTCAAGTAATCAGAACAAAACAGTTCAAATATCATGGAGCCATAATCAGTATCACATGAAATTTAGAGGCTTTCGCATTAAGGGAATAGAGGACTTGAAATGTGATATTCTAGAAGGTAAAGAATCTAGGATTATAACAAAGTAAAACCTATAGAGGAAAACTGAGTATAATCTGTTAAAGAGAAAAAATATTTTAAATGAAATAGAGGACTTTCAAGTATTCTAGGTGAAAATATCAAAGCTGAATTGAAAATTTGATGTTCAAACCTTAGACAAATTAGTAATCAGTCATAAGGGACTCTTTATATTAGTGTAAGAAAATGATACATATAACTTCTAAGAATTTAGTAAATAGTATGACTCTTTAAAGACGTTTATGTATACAAAACACATATGAGTCGATTATGTTGGGGTGATCACAAAAAAATGAAGAGGTGAGAAAGAAGGATGCACTGGGAGAAGGAAGAGAGAAGAAAAATGGGGAACATTTCTTCACAATAAAAGAAGCATATGAGGAAGAGATTTTACAGTGGAGGGGAAAAGGAAAGTGATAGAAAATGCTTGAACCTCACACTCATTGAGATTGAATTCAAAGAGGGAAGGATATACATCTACGTTCAGCTGTGTATAGAAATATAACTTGTTTAAGAGAGAAAAAAGATGGGAAGGGTATAAGAGAAAGGGTGTGCATTATGAAATGGAAGGTAAATTAAGGAAGGCAGTGGTTAGGAGTAAATAATAAGCTTTTGATGAAGAATAGAATGAAAAGAAAGAAGAAACAGAAGATAAAGGAATGGAGGGAAATACATAGTAATTTTGAATATGAATGTGAATGGGATGAATTCACCTATAAAACAGAAGGGAAAAGGATTAGACACCCAAATAGGACAATATATTGTTTACAAGACAAACATTTGCAACAGAAAGACACACAGTTAAAATAAAGGATTGGAGCAGAATCTATTTAAAAAAGAATTAGTGATCCTGATCTCATACAAAGCAAAAGCAAAAACAGACCTAATTAGAAGATAACCCAGGAAAATACATTTTGCTAAAAGGTTCTGTAGAAAAAGTTTCTCTGAGAAAGTTATTTCTCAAATTGAGGCTAACTATAGAAATGAATCAAACATAAAAATCAGAGCAACTTCCCAATTCATAAATGATCAAAGGATATGAATAGGCAGTTTTTAGAAGAGGAAATAAAAATGCTCATATTACAAAATACTCTAAATCACTGATGATCAGAAAAATGCAAATTAAAATAACTGAGAACTGGGAATTCTTAGAGGCAGTGAGGGAAAAATAGGTACAATAACAAACTGCTAATGGAGTAATGAAGTAGTCTAACCCTTCTGGAGAACAATCTGTATTGACCAAATGGCTAAAAAATTGTGTGTACCCTTTGACCTAGCAATACCTCTACTGGCTTTGTGGTGGTAAAGAATAAGAAATTGGGGAGCAGCTCATCATCATCAATTTAAGAAGAGCCAAATAAGCTGTGGCATATAATTGTGATGATAGAGTACTATTGTATAACAAATGATGCAGGGGATTGTTTTGAGAAAAACAAAAGCAAGATTTATATGAACTGATACAAAGTGAAGTAAGAAGAAAAGATAGAATATTGTGCACAGTAATAGCAATATTGTTATGATAATTAATAGTGAAAGACTTTGCTACTCTGATGAACACAATGATTCAAGACAATCTAATCTCATGATGAAAAAATGCTATCCATGTCCAGAGAACTTATTAACACTGAGTGCAAATTGAAGTTTAATTTTTCATTTTATTTTTCTTGCTTTTAATTGAATCTTAGCTAACATGAAAATATTTTATATGATTTACATGTGTAGAAGTTTTCCTTCTCAGTGGATGGAGGAGTAAGGAGGGATGAGGAGAATTTGCACCTTAAAATTTTTAAAGGAAAAGAATGCTAAAAATAAATAAATAAATAAATAATAAATTTAAACCTTATTTTGTGGTTTCACAGGAATGCTGAAGTGTCCATGACACACATAAAAATTTTAAGAACTCTTGGTGTAGGATCAACTCTGAACTATTTTGTTTGTTACTTAAAACCCTTCTTAGGTAGCTAGGTCCCTCAGTGGATAGAGAGCCAGGCATGGAGACAGGAGGTCCTGGATTCAAATGCAACCTCAGATACTTCTTAGGTATGTGATCCTGGGCAAGTCACTTAACCCCCATTGCCTAGCCCTTACTGCTCTTCTGCCTTGGAACCAATATTTAGCATTGATTACAAGACAGAAGGTAAGGGTTACAAAAACAATACTTCTTGAGTCTATCTTTGCAGACTTTTCTCACACTTTTTGTTTGCCTAAGTTTCCTCATTTTTAAAGTGGGGATGATTATAATAGCATCTATCTCCCAAAGATGTTGTGAGTATTAAATGAGAAAAAAAAGCATTTAGAGTTAAAGCCACAGGTGAGAGTTGGATCAGATAGACACCAAAAGTAAATAAGCAACCCTGAAAAGTGATGGCAAGCCCTCATAACAGAGTTATTAGTTCTCTTTGGAACATCTTGCACTCTTGGGGAATATGGATTAATGGTCATAACCAAGTTTAATATCTCATGCAGTTAAGATAATTGTCTTTTTAATTTAAAAGGGATTGAGGACTCAAGGAGGCCCTTCTGATTACTACTGGAGAATACATACATGGCCAAAAAAAGTTTTGAAGTGACAATTGTTCTATTGTTGAAATAGCATGTTAACCAAAATGGTGTTTCACTTATATGGCATTTTTCTTCTTCAAGATTCCCATAAATGTCCATTCAAATTTTCTGAAGATAGACAAAATTCTGGACTATGCCAGTTTGGATACTTTTTCTCTTTAAGCCAGAAATGGCTTGGATTTGAAATATTAAATTAATTTTTAAAATTTCTTGAATACTTATGGCTAAATTTTTGAGCAAAGTATTCATTTTTTTTCATCTTTGACATAACAGAAAGCAAAAAACTGAAGAGAATATGAAACTTACTTTTGCCATCAAAGGAAATAGCTGCCTTACCTTTCTTGTCGTGCTGCCGTTGGAAAAAGCTTCACGATTTCTTCATGGAGATGTCTCACTTGTTCAGGTTCCTTGACTTTTATTTCCAGTAAATAATCTTTGCCAAATTTGCTTTTCAGATGTTGAATAGAACCAATGCATCTAGAATAAGGGAAATGGGAGGAAAGAAAGAAAGAGAGAGACAGAGACAGAGACAGGAGACAGAGAGAGAGAGAGACAGGAGACAGAGAGAGACAGAGAGAGAGAGAGAGAGAGAGAGAGAGAGAGAGAGAGAGAGAGAGAGAGAGAGAGAGAAATTTACTACCTCACTTACTGCTATTATTCCACGGGCAAGAGATCCAATTAATCAAAAGGTGAGTAGAGTGACATAAGAATCTTTTTTGTTATGGCTTTGCCTGTAAGATTGTAATGGGATATTCACCCACCGTAGCTCTCCTGATACCATAATGGCAACTCTGTCACACACAGCTTCAGCCTCTGCCATGTAATGTGTGGTCAGGATAGCCCCTCTCTCCTTATCCTTAAAGATTGCTCGAATAGCTTGCCTACAGTGAAATCAAGTAAATGTGTGCAATTAGGAGAAACTCACTGATTTTTTAAAAAATGGACAAAATAAAATGGAATGATCACAGAAAACACATTTGCCTAGGCAGTTCAAATCAAATGAAAGGGAGAATGATTCTGGAGAGGAGAAATGGTGGCCTGGCAAGGGAACAAGAAGGATATAGATGCATGAATGGAAAGAATTGAATTGAACCAAAAATGGTGAATGAGGATAGTTTCTCTGGAAAAATGGCGGAAATCATGTAAAAAAGAGAGAAATGAATTAATAAAGATATGAAAATAAACTTAAGGTATGGAAGACTAGAGAAAAAACAGCAAAATCTTTGGAGATTTATTGGAATATCAAATGAGTTATTTATTTGGCAAAATTTAAAATGAGGCCTACTTCATAAATCTCAGGGAAATCACTGGTGCTGAAAGGGTTTCCATAGAGCAGACAAATGAAAATTAATTAGGAAATTGAACTTTTAAATGCTCAATTTTCATAGAATCAAGCAGAAGGTTAAAATCCAAACAGATTTTGTTTGGTCTTGAATTTTCTTATAATCCTCACCATATTTGTTGCTGTCCTTCTGGATCCATTCCAGTTGATGGTTCATCCAGAAGCATGACAGCTGGATTTCCCAGGATACTCAGAGCAAAGCACAACTAAAATGTAGAGAAATGTAATTAATGACTCTCCTCACCATAGCAAGGCTCAGAAGAATGTCAAACACATTGCATACCTTTCGAGTTATGCCTGTTGACAGTTCCTTTACTGGAACTTTCATGTAGTCCTGAAGTTTGAAAATGTCCTTTAATCTGATAGAAAATGCATTGGTTGGAGAAATGACAATTAAAGCAACTCTGAGGTTCTACCTCACACCCATCAGATTAGCGAAGATGATTAAAAAAAATAATAATAACAAATGTAGGAAGTATTGTGGGAAAAAAAGCCATTAATGTATTTTTGGTGGAATTGTGATCTGGTCCAGACATTCTTTTGCAGCAATTTTAAATTATACACAAAAGGTCATGGAAGTGTGCATATACCCTTTGGCTCAACGATATCACTCTTAGATTTCTATCTCAAAGAGTTAAAAAAATTAGGAAAAATACCTATATATACTACAATGTTTAAATTGACAGGATGCCCAACATTTGGGGAATGACTGAACAAATTATAATAATGAAATAATAAAATGTTTTTTTGTGAAAAATAACTTAAGAAGTGAAGAAAGGAATGGTTTCAAAGAAACCTGAGAAGACTTATATGAAGAAATGCAGCATAAAGTGAGTAGAATAATGAGAAACATTTTTACACTGGTAACACTGTAAAGATGAACAACTTTGAAAGATTTTGGAAATACTGTTCAACTAACTGACCAATGATAAGGCATGCTGTCTGCCTCCTGACAGATAATAGACTCTAAATGGAGAATAAACAGATTTTTGGACATGGTCAATGTGAGAATGGCTTTTGTTTTTCTATGCATATTTGTTACAAGGTTTAATTTTCTTTTTAGCATGGGGATAGGAGAGAAACTAAATGCTTGTTTCTGAAAATCAAAAGGAAAAAATATGCTGAATCAGGCTCTTTGATGAATGATGGACCCTGGAAGAATGTACACAGAAAAGAGAATAAATACAATGTAGACAAAATAGTTATTTTCATTCTGAAAATCTCATTTCCAATCATCATGAAGTGATCCATTTAGGAGCAAGAGAGGAGTTCTGGTGCTTCCTGAGAAGACTCTTGGCTTTCTAATTTGCTTCTTATGAACATTAAAAATATTCATTTCCATTTGCCTTGATCAGCTAAGTTCACATTTCAAAATTTATTTCCTATTGGTTTTTGTAATAACAATCAATCAACTGGTACACAATAAAATGGGACCAGTCTCAAACTGATCACTTAGGGTCAACCAGACTTCGGGGATATTATCTAAAATCTTCATGCCTGGTTTTATATGGAAACCAGAACTACATGTTCTCACCATTATCCTAAAGCAATAAATACCTACTTAAGTGAATCTGAGGTAGGAATTTAAAATCATACTTTCTTAACAGTAATACTGAATTTTTTTAAATGCAGATACTTTTTTTGCCACTTAGTTTTGTATATTGAAGGTAAGCACTTCTTTCACCTCACCCTTGTTACAATTCTGTCCTGTCTCTTCCTCCAAAGAACTAGTATTATTTCCCTTTTTTTACTATACCGTGAAATAGTGACCATGGCATCTTTCTTTTTCATCCCTTTCACTGCAGCATAGACCTCCAGATGTTCTCTCACTGTAAGGTTTTGCCATAGTGAATTTTCCTGAACACAGTACCCAAGGATATTGATTGTCTCTTCTCCTTGCTCACTTGTTTTGCTTCCTTTCAGAATCACCTACAGAAAACATGCACATTCAAATTCAGTATGCAGTTTTAAAGAACACATATTTTTAAAAACTCATTATGGACTTGGAGACAATAAATATTCTATTCTACAAGGATCTCTCTAAGTAAGTTCAAAGATGCTCATTACTAGTTTTGCCATAGAGGGTTGAGTTTTCTACCATATTAATTCTCTCACATGATCTATTAAGTTGAAGTGACTTTGAGACATATCAATAGAGAGAATATCTATTGAAGAGACATCACAGATCTTTAAAAAACTGAAGTATTTCACAATGTGTTAAAAATAATCAATATGGACTTCTGGGTAAACATGGTGGCAGTCTAGACATAGGACTCTTCTTCTCCCCACCAGCTACCAACACAGACTACCTCAAAAAGCCCCCCAAAACCTCCAAATTCATAGGGATGAAGGGACTATACAGTAGGGTGCAGCAACAAAGGTATGTGGGATTTGGGCATTTCCACACCATAAGGGGGTGAAAAAGCTCCCACCAAAATGCAAGCTGATCCACCCTCCCCCAACCCAACTATGGAGCCAGAGCCAGCATGCACAAGAATCAGTGAGTAAGCAAGGGGCACCTCTGGAGTGAGTGAGGGAGACCTTTGGGTCCTTGGCAGCTGACTGAGACTTCTGAGGACCTACCCCTGAGAGCAGACAGACCTGAGGCCCAGTAGTCTGAGGAGAGCAGACCATGGGCACCCATGCAGGGAGATAGAACAGAGAGGGACAGCAAACAGCGGAAGCTGCAGATACTCTAGAGCTGGCCTTAGCGAAAATCCTTGCTCCTTAGCTCCATACACAGAGAGTCTGCCCATCTCACTCAGATTTCTGACTGAAAATAGCACCACAGTTATGTCAAAGAGTGCTCAGGAACAACAACTTCCCAATTTCAAGAAAAACAAGAAGAAGGGGTTGACCCTGAATAATTTTTACAGAGGAAAATTCCAGGCTACAGAGGTAACAGAAGAGGAAATCCAAATAATTGCACCAAAACCTTCCAAAAAAAATTGAAAATGTCTACAAGCTCTTGAAGAATTTAAATTGGAGCTTATCAAAAAAGATGGAAGTCTTCTGGCAAGAAAAGTTGGAAATAGTTCAAAAAGAAAATAACAGTTTAAAGGACAAGAACTCCAAATTGGAGAAGCAGCTGGAAGCCACAAAAAGCAGTATAGACCAAATAAAAAAGGAAATTTAAAAGATTATAGCAGAAAATCAAAACATTAAAGCAGAAAACCAGGCCATAAAGACCAGAATTGGGCAAATGGAAACCGATGATCTTGCAAACCAGCAAGAATTAATAAAGCAAAGTCAAAAGATTGACAAAATAGAAGAAAACATAAATATCTCACTGAGAAGATGACAGATCAGGAAAACAGATCACAATGAGACAAGTTGAGAATCATTGGTCTACCTGAAAACCCAGAAATAAAAAGAAATCTTGACAACATGTGACAAGAAATCATCCAAGAAAACTGTACTGATGTTCTTGAACAAGGGGAAAAATAGATATTAAACATCCTCTACACTAAATCCTCAAAAGACAACCCCCAGGAATGTAATTGCCAAATTTAAGAGCTTCCAAGCTAAGGAGAAAATTTTACAAGAAACCAAAAAGAGGCAATTCAGATATCAAGGAACACCAATCAGGATTACACAAGATCTGGCAGCTTCCACACTAAAGGACCACAAGAGTTGGAATATGATATTCAGAAAGGCAAGAGAAGTGGGTCTTCAAGCAAGGATTACCTATCCATCAAAACTGATTATATAGTTCAAGGGGAAAGTTTGGGCATTCAACAAAATAGAAGAATTCCAAGTATTTGTAAAGAAAAGAACAGAACTAAGTGGAAAGTTTGATATCCAAACACAAAGATCAAGAGAAACATGAAAAGGTAAATAAAGAAAGAGAGGGAAAAGGGGAATATGGTTTTTTTTAATCAAATTTTCTTCATTAAAGGCTTAAATAAGATCAAATTATTTATATTAGTATTGTGAACTTTAGCTTACTCCACCCTACTTAGTCTAACAAAAACAAGAGTGTCTACACCCATACTTAAGGATTAAGTATTTAGGAGGATGGCCCATGACAGACATGTGCTAGAAAATGACAAATCAGAAACAACTGACAGATCCCTGGGTTGTCCTAAGTCAAGCTTAAGCTACCATTGGCAAATATGAGACATAGGAAAGTGATGTAAAAACTGTATATATATATATATTTTTTTTTTCGTGTCACTTCCTCTCCCCAGGCTCTTTCCATGGAGAGGTGGTTCTGGTGGCAGCTTGCTGAGCATTTCGGCATCTTGGCATGGTGGCAGCTATTGTCTGGGGTTGGTGGTGAGTTTTCGTTGACACTATACTGCGAGAAGTTTAGTAGCCTAGTTATTGCGAGGCATCTACACAGAGTTCTCTCGGAGTTTAGGCTAATTCTTTTCTCCTTTATCTTCCAAACACTATCCTCTTAGAAAATCCTCTAATCTTCTTCAAAGACCTCATGGTGGAGATCTTTGAAGTCCCTCTGGCACAGGCCAGGTGGGAGAAATCCTATACCCTCTTTCTCTCTCTTCTCCTTAATTCCTTCCCTCTATATTAATTAATATCACCATAAATTTCCAAACAAACTTGGGTAATTTATTTTGGATTTTCTCTGGTGACCAATTTAATTTAGATTAGGTCACAACCCTAAAATTATCCTTACAGTCTATGGGGAAAATGTTATCAATAACTCTCAAAAATCATTCACAACACTAGCAGTAGCAATTAGAGAAGACAAAGAAATTGATTGTATTAAAATTGGCAATGAGGAGACCAAGCTGTCACTCTTTGCGGATGATATGATGATTTACTTAAAAAATCCTTGGGAGTCAACCAAAAAGCTAATTGAAATAATCAACAACTTTAGCAAAGTTGCAGGATACAAAATAAACCCACATAAGTCATCAGCATTTCTATATATCTCCAACCCACTTCAGCAGCAAGAATTAGAAAGAGAAAATTCCATTTAAAGTCACCTGAGACAATATAAAATACTTAGGAATCTATCTGCCAAGACAAACACAGGAACTATATGAACACAACTACAAAACACTCTCCACACAATTAAAAATAGATCTAAACAATTGGAAAAACATTGATTGCTCATGGGTAGGATGAGCTAACATAATAAAAATGACCATCCTACCCAAACTCATCTATCTATTTAGTGCCATACCCATTGAACTACCAAAAAACTATATTACTGAATTAAAGAAAACCATAACAAAGTTCATTTGGAAGAATAAAGGATCAAGGATATCCAGGTAAATAATGGAAAAAAATACAAAGGAAGGTGGCCTTGCAGTCCCAGATCTCAAACTGTATTACAAAGCAGTGGTCATCAAAACAATTTGGTACTGGCTAAGAGACAGGATCAATGGAATAGACTTGGGGTAAATGACCTCAGCAAGACAGTCTATGACAAACCCAAAGACCCAAGCTTTTGGGACAAAAACCCACTATTTGATAAAAACTGTTGGGAAAATTAGAAGACAGTGTGGGAGAGATTAGGTTTGGATCAACACCTCACACCCTAAACTCAGAATGGGTGAATGACTTGAATATAAAGAAGGAAACTATAAGTAAATTAGGTGAACACAGAATAGTATACATGTCAGACCTTTGGGAAGGGAAAGATTTTAAAACCAAGCAAGACTTAGAAAGAGTCGCAAAATGCAAAATAAATAATTTTGACTACATCAAATTAAAAACTTTTTGTACAAACAAAACCAATGTAACTAAAATTAGAAGGAAAGCAACAAATTGGGAAGCAATCTTCATAACAAAAACCTCTGACAAAGGTCTAATTACTCAAATCTATAAAGAGCTAAACCAGTTGTACAAAAAATCAAGCCATTCTCCAACTGAAAAATGGGCGAGGGACATGAATAGGCAATTTTCAGTTAAAGAAATCAAAACTATTAATAAGCACATGAAAAAGTGTTCTAAATCTCTTATAATCAGAGAGATGCAAATCAAAACAACTCTGAGGTATCACCTCACACCTAGCAGATTGGTCAACATGACAGCAAAGGAAAGTAATGAATGTTGGAGAGGATGTGGCAAAGTAGGGACATTAATGCATTGCTGGTGGAGCTGTGAATTTATCCAAACATTCTGGAGGGCAATTTGGAACTATGCCCAAGGGTGATAAAAGACTGTCTGCCCTTTGATCCAGCCATGGCATTGCTTTGTTTGTACCCCAAAGAGATAATAAGGAAAAAGACTTGTACAAGAATATTCATAGCTGCACTCTTTGTGGTGGCCAAAAATTGGAAAATGAGGGGATGCCCTTCAATTGGGGAATGGCTGAACAAATTGTGGTATCTGTTGGTGATGGAATACTATTGTGCTAAAAGGAATAATAAAGTGGAGGAATTCCATGGGGACTGGAACAACCTCCAGGAAGTGATGCAGAGTGAGAGGAGCAGAACCAGGAGAACATTGTACACAGAGACTGACACATTGTGGTACAAGAGAATGTAATGGACTTCTCCAGTAATGACTTTGCAATGTCCCTGAACAATCTGCAGCGATCTACGAGGAAAAAAAAACAAAAAACAACTATCCTCAAGCAGAGGACAAACTGAGGGAGTAAAAACACTGAGGAAAAGCAACTGCTTGACTACAGAGGTTGTGGGGACATGATTGAGGAGAGACGCTAAATGAGCACCCTAATGCAAATACCAACAACAAGGAAATGGGTTCAGAGCAAGGACACGTGATACCCAGACGAATCACGCGTCAGCTAGGGAAGGGGTGGGGGGGGGTAGGAAAAGAAAATGATCTGTTTCCAATGAATAATGTATGAAAATGACCAAATAAAATGTTTAAAATTAAAAAAAAAACAACAAAAGAAAAAAATCATATTCACTATTATAGTAATTAGAGGAATCATTCACAGGAAGAGACTGAGGTAATAAGTGCTATAAGATAATATGCAAAAAAATAAAAAGGGAGGGGGAATTGGAGATGGCACCAAGAGATACTTGAAGAAATAAAATAAATAGGACAATCTTTATCACACTAAGATACACAAGGGAAGGGGAGGGGAAGAATACTCTTATAAGAAGAAGAGGAAGAGAGTGCTAATAGGTAATGCTTAAACCTTACTCTCAGTGAAATCAGTTCTGAGAGGGAAGAGCATCTAGATCCACTGAGGGTAATGAATTCTATCTTACCCTACAGGGAAAGTAAGAAGGGAAAACTAAGGGGGTAGGGGGGGCAGGGAGTACAAAAAGGGAGGAAAAGAAAGGGGGGAAGGAACTTAACAGACCCTAAAAAATAAGAAGGGAACATAAAGGCAGGGGGCAGAAAGGGAAGCTTATTAAGGGTGGGGATTAGGGGGACTGATTAAAAGCAAAACACTGGTTTAAAAGGACATAATAAAAGAAGAAAGGACAGAACTAGGAGAGGATATCAAAATGCTGGTGAATACACAAGTAGCAATCATAACTTTGAACATAAATGGGATGAACTCACCCATAAAACAAAAACAGAGTGGATTAGAAATCAAAATCCTACCATATGTTGTCTGCAAGAGACACAGTTGAGGCAGGGAGACACTCACAAGGTTATAATTAAAGGTTGAAGTAGGACCTATTGGGCCTCAACTGATAGAAAGAAGGCAGGTGTTGCAATCATATCTGACAAAGTCAAAGTAAAAATCGTTCTGATTAAAAGGGATAGGGAAGGTAACTACATCCTGATAAAAGGCAGTATAGACAATGAGGAAATATCAGTAATCAACATGTATGCACCAAATGGTATAGCATCCAAATTTCTAAAGGAGAAACTAGTGGAGTTAAAGGAGGAAATAGATAGTAAAACTATACTAGTGGGAGACCTGAAATTACCACTATCAAATTTAGATAAATCAAATGAAAAAATGAATAAGAAAGGTAATCTATCTTTCTAACTTTCATCATCCTTTAAATTACTCCTCTCCTTATACTCCATGAATCAGACAAATTGGTTTATCCTTTTCCTTTACTGGCTCTCATGCTGTTCATTACCTTTACTTTTACTGTCCTTAAGCTTGAAATACTTTTCTTCTTTCTTATCTGATGACTTCCTAGCTTTCTCAATCTAATGATAATCTTCTCCATATTTTTTCCTCTTGATAATGATCTTATCTTGTCAAAACTTCTATAGCACAGTTGGGATTTTGGGGGTAACTTTAATTCTTTTATCACTGTTACATTGTAGATTATGGTTATGTGTGTATCTTATTTCTCTTGGAGATTCTTAACTCCATCAAAGTAGGGATCAAATCTTATCTAAATTTCACTCATGCCCTAGTGCTCTGCAAATAGCAAGTGTTTAATATATATTTGTTATTGCTTGTGTACTCAGGGTCTGAGCTTTAATTGCTCTGTGTCTTCATGTCTGGGCAATATCATATGCCAATAAGTTTTATTTTGGATTCTATTGTAATAGTTTCCCAAGAAATTAAATGGGATTTTTTGAGAGTTTTGTGGAAGCTGCAGACAATACCCAAAGACAAGCAGTTGAAACAGAAAAAGTTTAGAAATTATATAGCCTTTGACCAAACACTTAACATAAATTTTATAATAAGGCACTCTGAACATCCCATAAAAGAAAAAAATTCAGGCTTCATCTCTGTTATGAAGGGGTGGGCAAAATATTTTATGCAGATTTTCCATATCAGGGGGCACCAAACCCCTAACACCTGTGACATGGAAGTGGTACCTGTATTCCCCCTTTTCTCCAAATATTTTATAATCATTGTCTTTTATGACTTTGAATCCTCAGCACCTAAGACAGCATTATACATATATAAGACACTTAATAAATGTTTGATGATGATATCACTGTGGATAATTCATATTTCCTTTCACTGACTCTTTCATCACTACTAACAGAAATATGAGTCCATATTTCTCTCCCTGTCCTAAATTTAGTTTGTGAAAAAGATTTGCTTTTTAAAGTAAAAGTAAAGTAAAAGACCATTTACTATAAATTGAAATTTGAAAGAGAAAAGTTCCTGGAAGTTTTTTTTTATCACTATTTATTCTATTTCTAATATATTCAACCAAATATTTCTCTTCTTTTTCTCTCACCTTCCCTGCTGTTGGTCTCGTGTCTCCAGTTATCATCCTAATAGTTGTACTTTTACCAGCTCCATTGTGTCCCAGCAGTCCCAGTATCTCCCCTGGAGAGAAAAGTGAATGATAATCAGGGAAGGTGCTTCCTGACTTCCTGTGCCTTATAGTTTCATGTGAAAGTTGCACTTTTATTCTTATGAATAAGTCTGAAGCTGACTTGTTTTGTGACTTGGTTTTTGATGAATGGCCAGAAACAAGCATGTTACTGAGTATGGGGAGTGTTCCTGTAAATATCAGGGCATTAAGTAAGCTGTGAGAAGGGAATCAAATCAGCAAATGCTGGATATTTTGCCATGATCCTAGATGAAATATGGCCATACATGGCTCTTGGGTTATGTAAAAATGGAGATTTTGAACCCTAGACTTCGATCCCTATATGTCCTTGGTATTTCCCAGAATTCCCTATAACCTCATGCCAACGTGGGGACATAGGTGAGATTATAGGGAATTCTGAGAAATACCAAGGACTTCTGAGGATTGAAGTCTAGGGTTCAAACATCTCTATTTTTTACAGTTATTGAATAAATTATCTAGAAGCTTAGATGGAAACCCTGACTCTATCAGTAATAAATGTAATTCTTACTATCTAACAATCATTTGCCCAGTAGCCCTGTTTGAAGAAGAAGCATAGGTCTAATCACTTCTTGAATAAGGTACCTATATCAAAAGGATTCTCATGGACCCTGCAGTCCTTCAGGTACCTCTATTGCTAACTTGGGGAATGACCAGCAAGATAACAGATTGGCAATTTCTTCAGATCCCTTTAACTCTCATAGTGTTCCCTCTGAAAAGGCATCATACAAAAGATCTAGAAAAATTTCAATTGAATCCACCGAACAAAGAAGAGAAACCCCCAGTAAAATCCTTTTGAGTTAAGACCTTTTTTTACGCAGAAAGAGATATTTCTTGTCGCCACTTTCTTCTTTCCCTTTGCAAAACATCTTGTCTTCTTGACTTTATATTCTTTTCTCAGACAGCTGGCAATAATAACAGGTTTCTGGAAAAAAAAAACTAGAACTTGATTTTCCTTTTAGTGCCTTAGTTAGATGTTGTGTTCTCCCTGGCTCTCAACTCATCTTGTCCCAGGTCATGGACCAAATTAGTTCAGATTGAAGTCAGTGCTTAACTGACATAATTGAAGATATTGTTCCAGTTTGTGGAATAGATGGAAATTTCACTTTCCTATGCATGAGTGTACAATGGAACTAAATAATGCCTTCTTTGAGTCTGTTTTTCTTTATAATATATATTTACACACACACACACACATATATACATATATATATATATAATTTATACTCTCTATATAGAATTAGGTTAAGGAGGCCTCATCACAGCTTACTTTAACAAGAGATCAAAAGCCATAGACCTGATAACTGTTTACCATTCCTTAGAATATGCCTTCTCCAAGTCCTTTGACTCACCAAGGCTTTTTGGATTTTTCAAATTATTTTTTCCTTAAAGAAAATTTTCCTCAAACAGAAAAATAAAATACCATATTCCTTGCTATTACTTTGAACAAATCAAAGATTGTTTGCGCTGCTTGAGAGAATCCAGTCCTGTAAGCATTTCAGTCAACATCTGCACATAACAGTTTTTTTACCTCATCCTCATTGGAAGCATTCAGTGCCCTAAGAGTTCTAGCTCTTTCTGCCTGAACATCTTCATCTTCATCTTCTGGTTCTTCAGGGTTGATACCAGCATCATTATTTGTTGGAAAAATTCTACAAAGGACAAAAAATTGTCACAACTATTGTTTCCAAATATAGCTGATATATAAAATTTGTATTCCCTACTAATTTTTATTTTTTGCTTACAAAGATGTTGAACTATTTTCCCTTCTGTCTGCCTTAATTTCCTCAACAATAAAATGGGAACAATGACAGTACTTTCTTCCCAAGGTTGTTGTGAGGATACAAGACATATTTGTAAAGGGCTCAATGAAGCATAATTAATACTTAATAAATGCTGGTTCCTTTTCCCTTACTATATTTCTTCCTCTCCTCCCAGGCAAACTCTGTAGAGTCAGCTTTGACTCTTACCTCTCATATTCCCCAGATACAATTTACCACTAAATGCTATCATTTCTCTCAACTGTCTCTAAGATTTTCTTGCTATTTGTTTAAAAACAGACTTCTAGTTCATCTCATTTACATCCATTCATTTTTCTCCCAATTGCATTCTATCCTTTTGCAAACCACTGTCATTCTAATTTTACCAAAATTTAACTTGCTTAGGACTTAAGGATCGTGTTCATCATCTACTACATTCATATTTAAACTGAACCCATCTATATGGTACACAAAATGCTCCATAATTGGACTCTATTCCCTTCATCCAACCTCATTTCTCAATATTCCACTAACACAGATCTGTATTCCAATCAGATTGGTTTTGTTATTGTTCTCTAAATATTTATTCTCATTTCTCTCTTTGCCTTTGGCAATGTTGTATCTATGAACTGACTTTCTTCCTTTTTTGCATATTGAAATTCCATGTATCCTTCAATGTCCAAATCAAATTCATATATTAGTCATTCAATTTGACAAGCATTTGTTAAATGCCTACTATGTGCCAGGCAATGTACTAAGTCATGGGGCCAACACAGAAATGAAATGGTCACTCCTCTCCAGGCAGTTACCTTTTCCTGGAGGGATACAGCATGGACACATAAATAAACACAAAATACATGTCAGCTCCTTGAGAACAGGGACTGTTTTTTTTTTTACTTTTTCTCTTATCTCCAGTGTTTTGCATAGTATTTGACACAGTAGATCCTTATTCAATGTTCATTGATTGGCTACTTTACAGAAAACTAGAGATTCTATTAACTAGAGGTGAGGTGGGAGTACATTCAAAATACAATGGTCCCCATGTTCAAAATCCCAGAGGCCATGAATAAGATGTCTTGAATAAGAAACAGAGCTAGCCAATTTGACTAGAAAGATTGTTGGAAAGAGAATAATATGAAAGAAGGACTAGACATGTGGGGGCCAGACTATGGGGGTTTTAAATGTTAAGCTAAGGATTTTATATCAACTTAAAGGAAATAGGAAATTTTTTGAATGGGCAGTTATATAGACATTTATATTTTTTAGAAATATCTGTTTGGCAGGTGTATAGAGGATGAATTAGAGAGGAAAGTGATTAGAAATAGGAAGACTAAGAGGTTATTACAGTAGCTTAGATGAAAAGTAGGTAGAATCTGAATTAAGAAAGACATTGCATGAGCAGAGAAAATGGGATACGTTTAAGAGAGATTTTCAAGGAAGAATCAGTAAGGTTTAGAAATTAATTAGATATATATGTGAAGGTGAGAGAAAAACCAATGATAATTCCAGGGTTCTGAACCTGAATGAAAAGGAAGATGTCCATGATGTCAAGGGAATCACTTAAAATGCTTTCTAATTTCTTCAGATGCTTGAGATTTGTTTTTCTAACCACAATGCAACCTTCTTGAGAAGAGTTCTTAAAATTTTCTTAAGAAAATCCAACTGATTATTTTACAATTATTGTTTAGGTGTTTCAGTTGTGTCCTATTTTTCGTGACTTCATTTGAGGTTCTCTTGGCAAGATAATGGAGTGGTTTACAATTTCTTTCTCTGGCTCATTTTTCAGAAGAGGAAATGGAGGTAAACAGGTTTAAGTAACTTGCCTAGGGTCCCACAGCTAGAAGGTATCTGGGACAAGATTTGAACTCAAGTTTTCCTGACTATAGACCTGATTATCCTCTACCTCACATAGCTATATTCTCAAACACTTAGTAAGAAGCCACTCACTACCCAGACAGTCCTTCTGGTCTGATGGTAAACCAGTAGACAATACTATCTGTCTCATTGTTATGAGTTGGGCATTGACATCTGACCTGTCATTGTACTCATAATTCCTAGACTTTGCCACCTATTCTTCCCCTGCACTCTAAGGAACATCTAGGCTTTTCCACTCCCCCTCCTACACAAATGAACTCAACTATTTGTGTTGTATCTTTTAATTAGAATGCATTCTCCTTGAAAGCAAGGTCTGTTTCTCATTTGTGTTTGTATTTCCAGTGCTTAGCACAATGCCTGGTCAATTTAAGAAATGCTTTTCCTTTACATTCAAATCCATTCCACTGAATTTGTAAATTAAATATTGAATTTTATTTTCCTCCTTGCTAACCTGAAGATAGGATCCTTTCCCATGGATTGCTTTCCGTATTTCATTTCCAGACATCGTAGAACAAAAAGGAAAATGATACAATGGAGAAAAGGCTAAGGATAAAGAAAAATATAGTAACAATATAGCAGAAATTATTTGCATATTTATCTTAATATGATTTTAGCTTTTCTCTCACCAAGAACGAACAGGAAAAAACCCATTCAAATAAATTTGAGTGGTAATATGTGCAATACAAAACCCAACCCAGGTGTTCTGCTTAAAAGAGTAGTTAGACATAGTTCTAAAAAGTAGTTTAAAAAATTAATGCAAACAGTAGGATAAAGGTGATTATAATTACCTCACATTCCTCAATAGCTGCACAACTCACAGAGCTGCACAATTCTTACAATGGATTGTATTTGAATGGGTTATATTCATGAAAATTTTCCCAAAAAATTGCTCTAGGTTTTATAATTTTTTATATTGGACCAATGTCAATAAGGGACAGTCACCAACCAGTGATATGAAAAGAAAAAACAAACAAACACCATAGGAAATAAAAAAAAAACGCTGAAGATTTTCCTCTAAATAATTATACTTTCTCCATATTCAACACTTTCAAATTGATTATTTTTGTCATATATGTATATGTATATATATGCAAATACCAACATTCCCAAACATCAAAAATCATGCCTTTGTAAAACTTTTCATGTCAGGACAGTTAAAATGAGGCTAAATGTATAATATAGTAAGTGCTGCCACTTTAAATATACACATTTCCAAATGAAAAAGTCTTCTTACTATGAGAATTATGAAGAAGATGATTATGTTATTTCCATGTTGGTCATAATCTGGATTGTCATAGTTTACTAATTTGTCATAATTGTCCTGCAAAAGGAAAACCATGGTTAAATTTATCTACATCATGAACTGTATCTCAATATATGCATAGTGCAAACAATAAATATTTCTGTTCAATTCTTCTGTGTGTCATGGCATAGATATTCCTTGAGCATAGAGAAAAAACTTATCTACTTGCTCTTATATTTGCAACCTACACTTGACTCAGATCTCTGGCTTTTCATTGAAGTTTTAATCTCAGAGAATTACAAAATTATAATGTAAGCAATGTTTGACATTACATTCCCAAATGCCCCTTTCTTTTCCCATTTCCTTCTTTAGTTCCACCCTCCTGTTGCTAGACAAGCAGAGCTCCATCCTTCTTCCCCTAGCTATACCTAAGCAGGAGAAAGAACCTAACTTATTTATGTCAGTTCTGACTGATGTGAGTCCAAACGAGAGACTAATGAGGTTAGAGTAGGGTGGTATAGATGAGTTTTATTGGAGGAAAGGAAGAGGTGATGATGGGAAGAGGGAGAAGTGGTATGGCAAGACTATTGGAGGCAAAGAGGGGCAGGGAAATGGAGGAAAGAAGGGCAAGGGAGGAATGAAGGGAAAGAGCAGTGAGAGAGAGAAACCTGATGCCAGGAGATGTGTCTGAAGGGTCTTGTCTGAATGAGAGCAGGAGAATGAGGGAAAGGGGCAGGGAGGAGGGAGATGGTCATCAGTAAAGATGGCTGCTGGATGTAGTATTTTATTTATAAGGTGGTTGTCAGGGATGCAGCAATCTGTATTGCTTCTATTAGTCAAGGTGGGCTACTAGAGTACAGCTCATTGAATGGTCCTGAGAGGATGGGGAGTCTTGGTCTCTGGGGGGTAGGGAGAAAGTTCCCAGGCTGCTGGTCAGCCATGCAGGTCCAAAGAGGAATGGACAGAGTCTTGGTGTCCTCCCAGGCAGGTGTTAGAGGGGAGGGCCTATGAATTTTGGTAGGAATTAGGGGGAGAGGGGTTTTGGTCCCATGGTCTATCCATTTACACTAAGATTACAAATAGATTCAGGGCTAAATGAGATACTCATCTTCCAGAAACAT
This sequence comes from Monodelphis domestica, assembly GCF_027887165.1. NCBI lineage: Eukaryota > Metazoa > Chordata > Mammalia > Didelphimorphia > Didelphidae > Monodelphis > Monodelphis domestica. The sequence goes on along the minus strand of NC_077228.1, from coordinate 223,632,561 downwards.
TTGAATCTTAAGTAAAGTCATATCTTTATATAAAGAAATACAGGGGGCAGCTGAGTAGCTCAGTGGATTGAGAGCCAGGCCCAGGGATGGGAGGTCCTAGGTTCAAATCTGGATTCAGACACTTCCCAGCTGTGTGACCCTGGGCAAGTCACTTAATCCCCATTGTCTAACAGTTACCACTCTTCTGTCTTGGAGCCAATACACAGTATTGACTCCAAGACGGAAGGTAAGGGTTAAAAAAAAAAAGAAATATATTTCATTTTATACAATTTCATACCTCAATAATGTTTCTAGGCAGGGGATACTTCCTGGTGGTAGTTGAAATCACATCAGCTACTTACACTACTTACACTGCCTAGGAACTTGCCTCCCTTATCCATGACCCTAAGGCAGTAATTCTTAAAGATTTTTACCCTCTTTTCATATCATGGACTTATTTAGCAGTTTAGTGAAACCTATAGACTCCTTCTCAGATTTAAAAACAAACGTATAAAATATAACAAATAGATTTGTAAAGGAAAAAATTTATTCACATGTAGTCATTAAAATATTTTTTTAAAACCATAAACTGCAGGTTAAGAACCATTGCTTTAGAATCAGTTATTGGGGGGCAATTCTATATACCTACTCCAACCACTATATCACAGTTTTGAGAGGAAGTGTAATTCTTTCCCCAAACAGAAAAAAAATACAACAACAATGGAATCCTTACTCCTATTGGTTCATAAATTTGATCTCTTCAAGGAGGGAAAGGAATTGTACTCTTCAAGCCAGACAGTTACTCAAAAAACTTTTATTAATCTCTAATTGAGTGCAAGTCAATGCTAAGCAGTAGACTCTCCTAAAATCACTTGGCTAAAAATCCTGTAAGAGCTGGACAGTACCATTTTGCAGTGGTTTTTACTGAAGCACAATACTTTTTTCCAAATATTCAGACGTTCAGTGATGACCAAGTGTCTAGTGCTTACCTTTATAATTAAGTTTGTACATTCGAATAGTGTGAAAAATGGTATGAATGCAACAAAACAAATGGTAGCAACTGAAGTGAACTTGTTCATTTCAATACAGAAAAATATGAGTAAGGAAGCCTGTAAGAAAATATCACAAAAATATGAGTAGAAATTCAATATTTTATGTATTTTCATCCTTTAATTCTTCATATGGCCCCATTTTTCATAATATTATAGTGAGTATTGCCTCAGGTTGGTAGAATATTTTCCAATATCTAGCTCCTACTAGTCCAGATTAATTTCATATTTTTCCTGTTTACATACTCTTTTCCAGTCATACTAGTCTACTTTTTGCTACCTAAACTCAACATTATATATTAAGCCTCCTTGTTCTCTTTATTCTCTATTCTGACAGTATTGAGAATTTAGGTGACTTGCTCATAGTCATACAGACAGTATATGTCAGAGTCAGGACTTGAACCCAAATATTCATGGTTCTGGGGCAGTTCTATCCAGTACTCTATGCTGCCTCAAAATATTTATAGCAGCACTTTTTTGATAGCAAAGAATTTAAAATTAAATATATATATATATATATATATATATATATAAATAGGTGAATGATTAAACAAATTTTAATACTTGAATGTAATAAAATAGCATTGTACTTTAAGGAAAAATCATCACAAGAGTATATAGAGAAGCAGAGAAAGACTTGTACTATTGGAATTTTTAATTCTTTTTTATTCATTTTATTATTCAGGGTTCTGGGCCATTCCTCCCATAGATTTTATTTAACTAAAATCTGTATTCTGTAATGTTATTAATATTGACATTACCTGACCAAAACCTGACTACTGGAATAATAATTTGAAGGGAAGACTATGTGGCATTTCTTTGGTAAAAGTCAAAGGGGAGTTAGAGTTCCTAAAAATGATTTAGTTATTTGTCACCTCTTATAACTAACTTTATACAGAAAAATTTCCTATATACTACTGTTCCAGTTTATGTTGGTGACATGTAAATCCTTCCCTTCAAATCTGCCTACTTGTGAACCCTCTAAATCTATTATAATCTGTAAACTGACTTGTTTTACTTATGAAGTGTGCTTAATCAGGCTCATTTAGGTAAAAAAAATAGATTATGACTATTTAAATTCAACTTTTATGACAGTGAAGGTGTATGGATTATGGATCTTTTTTTCTTTTTACTTTTTTTTAACTTTTATAGGCTAAGAAGAATGTACAAGACTGCAATATGTAAAAGGATTATTTCTCTGTAACCCTGATGTAGTTTTGTCATTAAGAGGCCTTGTTAGAATCCTATTCATCATTCAGATTTATTTATTTATGGTCTGAGATCTGAACTGCTTAAGCATAAAAATAAAACCTAGGTTTTTCTTACCTCTATAATTTCTACATTAGTGTAGATATTACCCTATTGAACCATATGAACTCAGAAAGGAGATATTTCTCCAATAATACCCATGTGAACTGATAGAAAGTAAAGTAGATAGGAATAAAAAAAAACCTATATATGCAATTGTTTACACAATGTAAATGCAAACAAGAAAATAAGACAACCCGGATGCTTTGAAATTAAAATGGTCAAACCTGATCCCCAAAAAGGGGCATGAGAAAATAACTTCCTTTCTCCTTTTCAGAGTGCTGAGTGTGGAATATTGATTGTCATGTCATATTGATATGCTGGTTAATTTTATAGAATTTTTTAACTTCCTATTTTAAGATTCTTTATTAGAAGAAGTGGAACTTTTGAAGGAGAAGAGGAAGGATGCATTGAGGAACTTAGGATTGTAAACCTTAAAATTTCTTAGACTTATAAATGTTGGAAATTTCTCCATTGGGAAATTTCATACTTGAAAAAATTCCTATTGATAATGGGTCTTGGCTATTGGAATGTGAACCCCATTGGCATGGGAGGTTCCTCCTCCTCCCTTCTTAAGATTACTTTAGGACAGAAACCTTTTGCTGAACAATGGAAAGGACTTTGACCTATGCTTAAGCATAGAACAGGAATTTCTTTGAGTCATGATTGATTTTAGAATTGATACAATGGAGATACTTGGAATGACAGAACCAAGTCTTGGAAATTGCAATCTCCACCCTACTCAGTCCTAACAGGATTTAGGAAGGGCTGCAGCATAGATCAAAATTTAATTATTCCAATCTCTACCCTACTCAGGGTAACAGGATTTAGGAAGGGCTGTAGCAAAAGATCAAGATTTAATTATTTGAGAATATGACCTCCAACAGACATGTGCAAAGCCACAGACCTCTGGGCAGTCCTGGGTTAAGCTAGAGCCACCATTGGCACAGGGAAAATGATGGACAGTGATTGGTAGATGTGAGAACTGAGGGGAGGGAACTTGGATGGTTTCCTTAAAGATAGAGGGGTCTGAGGACTGAAGGGGTGGTTGGAGAGTTTTTTGGCTCTGAGTGGTTGGAGAGGTGCTCTGAGAAGCTTGCTCTGAAGGAAGCTGGAGGTGGAGGCCCCGGAGACTGTTTCTCCATTTTTGTCACGTGAGTAATAGGGACTGATCTCCTTTCTTTGCCCCAGCTATCTAAGGGCTTGGGCCTTTTCGCCCAGTGTAAACAGAGAGGGTATTTAAGCCCTATTTCCTTCTCTCCCCTTTCTCTCTCTCTCTCTCTCTCTCTCTCTCTAATTCCTTTCTTCCTCCTGTTTGTAATTAAACTCTACAAAAGGCTGACGGCTGACTTGAGTTTTCATTTAGGAATTACATAGCTGAATTCCTTGGCGACCTTAAATTAATATATATCAGTCTTTTAAAGTGATTTCCTTGTCACAGGATGCATAAAAACAAAAAACTATTAATAAAATTAATTTTTCACAAAAGAAATGGTCATCTTAGAGAGAATAGTTACATTTGAAAGGTATGGTCAGAACCTATATTACAAGCAGTTATATATGAAAGAAGTGAGAAGAGGAAGCAAGGAAAGTAGAATTTTCAGGGAATTTAATTTTGACATGGAGGAGAGATATAGGAAGAGAACTCCAGTGGATGGTTAGAGTTTAAGTGATTTTTTTTTAAGGATAGGCAAATATTGGCATCAGCAAATATCAGCAAAGAAAGAGATAATAGACCAAATGGCTGGGAAAACATATAAATATTAAAATTAACAATTTTATACTATCATTTCATAAAATTTAAAGCTGTTTATAACTTGGCAGAGTTAGGGTAGTAATAATAGCACTTATGTAGTATTTTGAGCTTTGCAAAGCACTTTATTATGAATATTATCTCATTTTATACTCACAATAAACCTTGGAAATGAATGCTATCATGCTCATTTTACATATGAAGAATCAGAGGTAGAATGAGGCTAAGTAGCTTGACCAGCATCAAAGGGCTAGTAAATATCTTTTTTTTTTTAAGAAAAAAAATTCTTTTAATTAAAATTTCTTGGGAAAATAATGATTTACATTGAGAATAAAACTGTCTTTGCATTTTTGACATTATTGTTTTTTAATTTGGACAATTTCAAACATTATTCCTTGGTTACAAAATCATTTTCTATTACTCCCTCCCCTCCCCAAACCCCTCCCATAGCTGAGGCACAATTGCACTGGGTATTGCATGTGTTCTTGATCAGAACCCATTTCCATGTTGTTGGTATTTGCACTAGGATGTTCATTTAGAGTCTACATCCCAATCATATCCCCTTTGACCCATGTAATCAAGCAGTTGTTTTTCTTTAGTGTTTTTACTGCCACAGTTTTTCCTCTGAATGTAGATAGTGGTTTTTCTCCTATAACCTTCTGGGTTGTTCAGGATCATTGCCACTAATGGAGAAGTCCATTACATTTGATTGTACCACAGTGTATCAGTCTCTGTGTACAATGTTTTCCTGGTTCTGCTCCTCTCACTCTGCATCTCTTCCTGGAGGTTGTTCCAGTCCCCATGGAATTCCTCCACTTCATTATTCCTTTGAGCACAATAGTATTCCATTACCAAAAGATACCACAATTCATTCAGTCATTCCCCAATTGAAGGGCATCCCCTCATTTTCCAATTCTTTGCCACCACAAAGAGCACAGCTATGAATATTCTTGTACAAGTCTTTTTCCTTATTATCTCCTTGGGGTACAAACCCAGTAGTGCTATGGCTGGATCAAAGTGCGGACAGTCTTTTATCGCCCTTTGGGCATAGTTCCAAATTGCTGTCCAGAATGGTTGGCTGGTAAATATCTGAGGCTGGTTTAAACTCATGTTTTCCTAACCCTAAGTCCAGCATTTGATCCACAACCTGTTAGTAAAATAGCACTGTTCTTCACATTTGTTCTATTCCCACTGCAATTACAAATAACAGGATGCTGTCCAAATCAAGTACGAAGTAGAGTTAGGAACAACTGATATATTCAGATACTGTTAATTCATTGTTATAGAACTACAGTGAGGTTAATGGTGATATATTTCAGAGACTTCTGCATATTACAAGAATTCAAATCATTAAGACAGAGTTATAGATTATGCAATAATGTGGAATAATTCCATACAAATAGAAATCAATAATTTGTTTACAAATATACTGAAGGGAAGAAAGGAAGTATTCAAGAATAGATCAGAAAAATAGAGACAGAAATAAACAAACCATGAACCTGACATACCAGGAAAACTGACTTTATAGAGTATTAAATTCTATCAAAAGCTCATTTGAAAGATAAAATATCTGACCTTGGTACTTCCTAGGAGACAAAAGTTTTTTTTTTTTTTAAAGAAAAAAAAGAGTAGGGACTTCCGGTCAAGATGGCAGCTTAGAGAAAGCTAAAGTTCAGAGCTCCAGAAACCCTTCCTTACCGATCTCAAACTGAATGCTCCTAGGGCACCAAAATTCAAAACAAACAACAGAATAGACCCCAGGAACACTCCTCCTGGACCTGGATCAAAAGGTATGGCCCCCCAAAAGTCAGAACCTCAGATCACTAGGATCTATGGGGTAGGCAAAAGGAAGGTCCCAGGACCCATCCCCACCAACCCAGACACTGAGTCCGAGGCAGCAGCAGGAACTTCAAGGCAGGCAAAAGGGTCTCGGGAGCTGGCTATTCTGAAGGCCGCACCCTGAAAACAACCTGAGCCAGTCGTGGGAGCACCCAGACATCAGGGAAACAGAGAGAGATGGGGGAAGCCTGTAGCCCCCTGACCAGATCCTTCCATCTGAGTCTCACCGAAGGTCCCTGCCTCAGGGCATACTCAGTCTGAGGTTAATCCTATCACCAGCCCTCAGAGCTCCTGGATGCCACAGCCCCTCCCCCTCAGAGTGCAGGCTCCTCTGGCCAGCAAAGGCATTGAAATATATCTGAGAGTGTCAAGCCAGGCACAGAGCATAGAAGTAAGGCAATAGAGAAGCATTAGGAGGGAACTGAGGAGGGTAGGAACACTGAAACACTGAAACACTAGCAATTCCAGGTTTCCTGGGGAAGACAGACTATTTGCTTGGGGCTAAAGCCACTGAACACCAGACAGATAACAGAAGATCCAGCCCCCCTCACTCAGATAGAGATGGCAAACAGCACAGAAGCAAAAAAGCTTCAAAACAACAAGAAAAACAAGAAGGGGGCAATTTTGGACACATTTTATGGAGCAAAAATACAAAATACAGAGGAGATAGAAGAGGAAATACAAGCAAATGCTCCGAAACCTTCCAAAGGAAATGGAAACTCTCCATAAACTTTTGAAGAATTTGAATCGAAAATGATCAAAAAGATGGAAGCTTTCTGGCAGGAAAAGTGGGAATTAATGCAAATGAATTTCACACAACTACAAAACCGGTTTGACCAAACTGAAAAGGAAAATCAGACTTTAAAGGTCAGAATTAGGCACCTGGAAGACAAGAGCAGGTAAAAGAACAAGAATCAATAAAGCAAAGCCAAAAGATCAAGAAATTAGAAGAGAACATAAAATATCTCACTGACAAGGTGACAGACTTGGAAAATAGAGGAAGAAGAGACAATTTAAGAATAATTGAACTACCAGAAAATCCAGAAATAAACAGCAAACTCAAGATCATAATACAAGAGATAATCAAAGAAAATTGCCCAGAGATTCTAGAACAAGGGGGCAATACAGCCACTGAAAGAGCTCACAGAACACCCTCTACACTAAAAGTATGGGCATTCAACAAAATAGAAGATTTCCAACTTGTAGTATATCAATTTTTTTTTGCTTTTTTTCTTTTTTGTCATATGGCTAATACTGAAATATATTTTGCATGATTTCCCATGTATAAGAGATTTAAAAATGTTTCTTTCTCAGTGGAAGGAAGGGTAGAAAGGAAGGAGAGAAATGAAAACTCAAAATTTTACCTCCAAAAATGCCAAAAAATACCAAATTTAAAAATATTTCTTGATCTCTCAAACACACAAATGCACACATGGATAATGTGTAGAAGGGGATGGAAAAGTCCTCTGTGATTTAGCTTAAGCTAAATGGGTTTTTAATACTCTACTTATAAACCAAAAGACAACTAGAACTCCATTCTGTCCTGATCATTGTATTTTATTGGTTAGCAAGTCTTTTGAGTTGAAGTTGAATCCTGACTAATTTTCACAATGGTAATTTAGGAATTACCATGAGAGATACATATTTTGTAGTGTTTTCCCCCATGCATTTTTTTTTTACTATTCAAGGAAAACAATATTTAACCATTAAACCATTTAACCATTAATCCTTAAAGATGGAAAATGTAATATGACCCAGGTTGCTGCTCTATGATTTATATTATAAAATGTAGGGAAATTTATTCATATAATACATCAAAATTGAATTTAGGAGTTTGTACAACAGATGCTATGATTTTCATATGTCTTGTTAATATGGAATCTCTCTCAATTAAAGTATATCATAAGCTCTCTGCAATTTAGAGATAAATCTCAGAGACTTACATAAGAGAAAGTGACTCATTAATATTACATAATGAAACATGTCAGAGGCAGAATTTCAATCCATTTCTTCCTAGTTCCAAGTCCAGCGTTTTTTCCACTGCATCTTATTGTCATTCATGATTTTTCATTTTGTTAGAATGAGAGCAGGGATTAAAAAAAATACTCGCATTAAGCACATTGTCTGCCACATTGTAAGTGCTTAATGATAATAGCTGATATAATAAATAGCATACAGCACTTTGAGGTTTGCAAAGCTCTTTACTAATACTGTCTCATTTTGATCCTCATAAAACATTGTCAGGAAGATGATATTATAATCCCCTTTTTGTTGATGAGGAAACTGAAGCAGGCAGAGATTAAACAAATTGCCAAGATCACATAACTAGTACGTATTGGAGATCGGATTACAACTCAGTGAAGTCTTTCTAACTATAGGTCATTACTAATGAGGCATGTGCCTCATTGATAAATGGTTACTGATTGATATTTGTGTTCACATATAACTCTAATATCAAAACTATAAAAGCATCATCTTTCATTTTATTGGGAGTTTGGGAAATGAAGTAGTGGATACATTCTCCCATAAAATTAAAAAATAGTTCATTAAATTTTTTTACTTGTGAAGTAATTTGTCAATAGCATCAAAATTCTGGAGAATTTTGTATTTGATTCCAAAACAAGTCAGTGGGTTTTTCTAAATATAAGCATATGTAAACAAGTGAGGATAGTCTTTTTTCTCTCATTTGATAGAATAATATAAAAACACTTTGATGAAAAGCAAGGAGTAGATCTTTCACATATAAAGATACACATGGGAAGGGGAGGGGAAAACTCTCATATGAGGAGAGGAAGAAAGCATGAAGTGGAATTACTTAAACCTTACTCTCAGTGAAATCAAATCTGAGAGGGAAGAACATCTAGATCCATTGGGATCCTGAATTCTATCTTATCCATTAGGGCAAGAAAAAAAGGAAAATTAAGGAGGGGGAGGGAGGAGGGAGTATAAAAAGGGAGGGAAGGAGATGGGGGAGGGGAAGTGAGCATAAAAAGGGAGGGGTTAGAAAGGGAAGCCACTCAAGGGAGGGGACTAGGGGGACTGACCTAAAGTAAATCACTGGTTCAAAAGGAGATAGCTAAAGAAGAAAGGTCAGAACTAGGGGAAGATATCAAAATGCTGGCGAATCCACAAATGACAATCATAACTTTGAACATGAATGGGATGAACTCACCCATAAAACCTGGACAAATAGCAGATTGGATTAGAACCCAAAACCCTACCATTTGTTGTCTTCAAAAAACACATATGAGACGGGTTGACACTCACAAGATTAGAATTAAAGATTGGAGTAAGACCTTTTGGGCCTCAACTGATAGAAAGAAGGTAGGAGTTGCAATCATGATCTCTGACAAAGCCAAAGTAAAAATAGACCTGATCAAAGGGAATAGGGAAATTAAATATATTCTGTTAATAGGGAGTATAGACAATGAGGAAATATCACTAATCAACATGTATGCACCAAATAATATAGCATTCAAATTTTTAATGGAGAAACTAGGAGAATTGAAGGAGGAAATAGACAGTAAAACCATATTAGTGGGAGACTTGAACCAACAACCACTATCAAATTTAGATAAATCAAACCAAAAAATAAACAAGAAAGAGGTAAAAGAGGTGAATGAAATCTTAGAAAAATTAGAGTTAATAGACATATGGAGAAAAATAAATAGGGACAAAAAGGAATACACCTTCTTTTCAGCACCACATGGCACATTCACAAAAATATATCATACAGTAGGTCACAGAAACATGGCACTCAAATGCAGAAAAGCAGAAATAATAAATGCCGCCTTTTCATATCACAAGGCAATAAAAATATTGATTGGTAAGGGTACATGGAGAGCCAAATCAAAAATTAATTGGAAATTAAATAATAGGATACTCCAAAATCGGTTAGTTAGAGAAGAAATCATAGAAACAATTAATAATTTCGTTGAAGAAAATGACAACGGCGAAACATCCTTTCAAACCTTATGGGATGCAGCCAAGGCAGTACGTAGAAGAAAATTCATATCCCTGAGTGCATATATTAACAAATTAGGGAGGACAGAGATCAAGAAACTGGAAATGCAAATCAAAAAACTTGAGAATGAACAAATTAAAAACCCCCAGAAGAAAACCAAACTAGAGATCCTAAAAATTAAGGGAGAAATTAGTAAAATCGAAAGTGACAGAACTATTGAGCTAATAAATAAGACTAAAAGCTGGTACTTTGAAAAAACAGACAAAATAGACAAAGTACTGGTTAATCTAATTAAAAAAAGGAAAGAAGAAAGGCAAATTAACAGCATCAAGGATGAAAAGGGGGATCTCACCTCCAATGAAGAGGAAATTAAGGCAATCATTAAAAACTACTATGCCCAGTTATATGGCAACAAATATGGCGATCTAGGTGATATGGATGAATACTTACAAAAATATAAATTGCCTAGACTAAAAGAGGAAGAATAAATTACCTAAAGAACCCCATATCAGAAAAAGGGATTTAAGAAGCCATCAAAGAACTCCCTTAGAAAAAATCCCCAGGTCCAAATGGATTCACAAATGAATTCTATCAAACATTCAAAGAACATCTAACTCCAATACTATACAAACTATTTGACATAATAAGCAAAGAGGGAGTTCTACCAAACTCCTTTTATGACACAAACATGGTAATGATTCCAAAACCAGGCAGGTCAAAAACAGAGAAAAAAAATTATAGACCAATCTCCCTAATGAAGATAGATGCAAAAATCTTAAATAGGATACTGCCAAAAAGACTCCAGCAAGTGATCAGAAGGGTCATCCACCATGATCAAGTAGGATTCATACCAGGGATGCAGGGCTGGTTCAATATTAGGAAAACCATCCACATAATCGACCATATCAACAAGAAAACCAACAAAAATCACATGATTATTTCAATAGACACAGGAAAAGCCTTTGATAAAATACAACATCCATTCCTATTGAAAACACTAGAAAGCATAGGAATAGAAGGGTCATTCCTAAAAATAATAAACAGTATATATCTAAAACCATCAGCCAATACCATCTGTAATGGGGATAAATTAAATGCATCCCAATAAGATCAGGAGTGAAACAAGGATGCTCATTATCACCTCTACTATTTGACATTGTACTAGAAACACTAGCAGTAGCAATTAGAGTAGAAAAAGAATTTGAAGGCATCAAAATAGGCAAGGAGGAGACTAAGCTATCACTCTTTGCAGATTACATGATGGTCTACTTAAAGAATCCTAGAGATTCATCCAAAAATCTAATCGAAATAATCAACAACTTTAGCAAAGTTGCAGGATACAAAATAAACCCGCATAAGTCATCAGCATTTCTATATAATTCCAACACAGCTCAGCAGCAAGAACTAGAAAGAGAAATCCCATTCAAAATCACCTTAGACAAAATAAAATACCTAGGAATCTATCTGCCGAGACAAACACAGGAACTATATGAACACAACTACAAAACAGTCTCCACACAACTAAAACTAGACTTGAGCAATTGGAAAAACATTAACTGCTCATGGGTAGGACGAGCCAATATAGTAAAAATGACCATCCTACCCAAACTTATCTATCTATTTAGTGCCATACCCATAGAACTTCCAAAAATTTTCTTTACTGATTTAGAAAAAACCATAACAAAGTTCATTTGGAATAACAAAGGATCAAGGATATCCGGGGAAATAATGAAAAAAATACAAAGGAAGATGGCCTTGCACTCCCAGATCTCAAACTTTATTACAAAGCAGCAGTCATCAAAACAATTTGGTACTGGCTAAGAGACAGAAAGGAGGATCAGTGGAATAGACTTGGGGCAAGTGATCTCAGCAAGACAATATATGATAAACCCAAAGATCCCAGCTTTTGGGACAAAAATCCACTATTCTATAAAAACTGCTGGGAAAACTCGAAGACAGTGTGGGAGAGATTGGGATTAGATCAACACCTCACACCCTACACTAAGATCAATTCAAAATGGGTGAATGACTTGAACATAAAGAAGGACACTATAAGTAAATTAGGTAAACACAGAATAGTATACATGTAGGACCTTTGGGAAGGGAAAGACTTTAAAACCAAGCAAGACAGAGTCACAAAATGTAAAATAAATAATTTTCACTACATCAAATTAAAAAGCTTTTGTACAAATAAAACCAATATAACTAAAATCAGAAGGAAAGCAACAAATTGGGAAGCAATCTTCATAAAAACCTCTGACAAAGGTTTAATTACTCAAATTTACAAAGAGCTAAATCAATTGTACAAAAAATCTAGCCATTCTCCAATTGATAAATGGGAAAGGGACATGAACAGCCAGTTCTCAGGCAAAGAAATCAAAACTATTAATAAGCACATGAAAAAATGCTCTACATCTCTTATAATCAGAGAGATGCAAATCAAAACAACTCTGAGGTATCACCTCACACCTAGCAGATTGGCTAACATGACAGCTAATGGAAAGTAATGAATGCTGGAGGGGATATGGAAAAGTAGGGACATTAATTCATTGGTGGTGGAGTTGTGAACTGATCCAACCATTCTGGAGAGCAATTTGGAACTATGCCCAAAGGGTGATAAAAGACTGTCTGCCCAGCCATAGCACTGCTGGGTTTGTATCCCAAAGAGATAATAAGGAAAAAGACTTGTACAAGAATATTCATAGCTGTGCTCTTTGTGGTGGCAAAGAATTGGAAAATGAGGGGATGCCCTTCAATTGGGGAATGGCTGAACAAATTGTGGTATCTGTTGGTGATGGAATACTATTGTGCTAAAAGGAATAATAAAGTAGAGGAATTCCATGGAGACTGGAACAACCTCCAGGAAGTGATGCAGAGCAAAAGGAGCAGAACCAGGAAAACATTATACACAGAGACTGATACACTGTGGTACAATCGAAGGTAATGGACTCCTCCACTAGGGACAATGCAATGTCTCTGAACATTCTGCAGGGATCTAAAAACCACTATCCACAAGCAGAGGATAAACTGTGGGAGTAAAAACACCAATGAAAAGCAACTGCTTGACTACAGGGGTTGAGGGAATATGACTGAGGAGAGACTCTAAATGAACACTCTAGTGCAAATACCAACAACATGGAAATGGGTTTGAACCAAGAACACATGTGAAACCCAGTGGAATTGTGTGCTGGCCATAGGAGAGGTGGTGGGAGGGGGTGGGGGGGAGGAAAGGACAATGATCTTTGTTTCCAATGAATAATGTTTGTAAATAACCAAATACAATAATGTTTAAAAAGTCAAAGAAAAGAGTAATATAAAATATACTTGCCCTTAAATTTTCATCTATATCATAGGACATGAATATTTACTATATATACATACTTACAATAAAGAAGAAAGTAGACCAAATGCCACTATTTTTTCGTCCTTTCTTAAAAATAAATGAAATCACATATGTGAAGAAGACACTTGAACCTGCATAACCAATGATACTGATGATCTGAAATCAAAGGAAATTGACTGGTTCATATACTTTCCAAGAAATCACATACTCAAGATTCAAAAATTCAGCTTTGCCTCAGAATTTTTGGAAGTTTTTTTATCATAAAAATTACAGAATAATATAAAAATATTACTTCTCTTCAATTCTGGTTGTTAAAAAGCCTTCATTAAGGACTTACTATGTACCAGTTCAGGAATGTAAATGCCATACAAACTGAAAGTTAGACAGTCTTTGTCCTTAAGGAGCTTATATTCTAATGGAAGAAAAACAATATAAATACAAAGAGCTGAAAAGTAGCTGTGGCAAGCAAGGGGATGGAGGAAAATATCCTTAGTGAGACATTACAGAGGAAAATCCACAGACATGATTAGAGCCCGGAAAGAAATAATGACATGGCTTGTCATGGTGCTTTTTTTTAAATGGAGATAAAGTTCCACATTTTCTGATGCAATTCTCTTCCCATCTATTAAAACAAAAACAAACAAACAAACAAAACCCTTACCTGACTAAATAGGAGTCCAAGATTCTTTGGGAAGTAGACTGGGTTTATAATGTATATAATTGCATATATTAAAAAAAGAATTATGAGGTTCAAGGGAATATCCACCAGTGCTTGTCCACACCAGTATGTTGAAGAATAGAGGCCTGAAATCCTTAGTTGGTCTTGAGCTTTTATCTAATTTAAGAAATATAAATAAAAGAGGAATAAAATGGAGTTGAAATTTAAGATTTTTTTCATTAAGCCAAAAAGAATACTAAGAATGCATGTATTTTGCAAACATTGTAAGTAGTAAGTTGAATTATGGAGTTCTAATCAGGGAAAGTAAATTTGTCTTGACAAGTACTAACTATATCACTAGGATTTGATGGGATGGAATTCATATTTGGAAAATTAGTTTGAAGAGTATTCCAAAGCAACAGGAAAAGTGAAAGAGAGAGAGAATTATACATTGAAACTGATATCTTAATGATAAATTAATTTTTCAAGAGATAAAAGTGAAAAATGACTGCTGTGGCATAGTAGTAGATAAAGCACCAACCACTCTTGGAATTAGTAAGACTTAGATTGCAAACTCTTTCCATACTGGATGTGTGACTGAACAAATAATTTATTTTTATATGCCTCATTTTTTTAAAATGGATTTTTTTAAAAGGATGGAGTTAGACTTGACAGACTATTAGGTCCCTTTCAGCGTTCAATCTTTGATACTATGACTGATTATTCCCCAAATGGGGCAGCTAGATGGTACATTAGTAAGTATTCTAAGTCTGAAGTCAATCTGGTCTTAGACAGTAACTATGTGATCTTGGGCAACTCACTTAACTCTGATTATCTCAGTTTCCTCATCTGTAAAATGAGCTGGAGAAGGAAATGGCAAACCACTCCAATATCTTTGCTAAGAAAACTCTAAATGCGGTCATGGAATGTCAAACACAAATGAAAAATTACTCAGTAAAAACAATTCCCCCAAAGAAGCAATTCGTTGTGGAGGTAAAATTCATGAGAATCTTGAGGGAACTGATGATCACTCCACCTTTGATTATAGATAAAGGGAGAACCAGGTTAGTCTGGTGTACATATTAGATTTTAAAAGAGCATATTTCAAAAAGCTTATAGAAAGGAAAGGGAGAATCTTGTGTCCTAAAATTCTACAAGTGAAGTTATCTTTAAGAGTGATCAAAAGCTTTTAAGAATGAAATTGTGATGATACCGTATAGTCTATACCCAGGGAGATTTGTTTAAAAAGACTGATGTGAACTGATTGTCAATTCAATGTGTGTGTGTGTATGTGTGTGTGTGTGTGTGTGTTTTAAATCCTTACCTTCCACCTTAGAATCAATACTATGTTTCTCCAAGGCAGAAGAGTGGTAAGGGCTAGGCAATAGGGGTCAAGTGACTTGCCCAGGGTCACACAGCTGGGAAGTGTCTGAGGCCAGATTTGAACCTAGGACCTCCTGTCTCTAGGCCTGGCTCTCAATCCACTGAGCTACCCAGCTTCCCCCCAACATGTATTTTTAAGGGAGAAACTGTTGTTTATTTTTAAAACCCATCTTCAATTACTAAAATAAGTTTATTTTGGTATGATTTTCTTACTTTGTAATCAATGATGCTGCTCATTGCCAAATAGGGAGAAATGCTGGTTGTTGTCAATATCAACAAAAAATCCATCTCTGTCTTAGTCATAGATGTGAATCTCGTCTTCTAAAAAAAAAAAAGAGCCAATGCAGTATAACAAGTAAAATGGAAAATTATAACCAGTGATAATGCAAAATTTCTGTAGTTGACAAAGCACTCAAGCTAGAAGTGTTCATGGGATCTTTAATTCTAAAGTCAAGCAGAGCATGAGCTCTGGCAGGTCTAAGACACATGGAAGGTCTTTGAATGTGGGATGGCATATGGTCATTTGAAGCTAATTTCAGAGAGATTCATCAGCAGATTGGCTTAAAGACAATAAACTTTTCAGTTACAACACACCTTACCTTCAAGACATGTAACTAGTTAGAGAGGTTAGTATGCCAGAAATCATCCTTAGAATATTGAAATATTCTGAATTGGGGGAAGTGGGGCAGCTGGGTAGCTCAGTGGATTGAGAGTCAGGCCTAGAGATGGGAGGTCCTGGGTTCAAATCTGACCTCAGACACTTTCTAGCTGTGTGACCCTGGGCAAGTCACTTAACCCCTATTGCCTAGCTCTTACCACTCTTCTGCCTTGGAGCCAATACACAGTATTGATTCTAAGGTGGATGGTAAGGGTATAAAAAATATTCTGGATTGGTAAGAGCATTATGGCATTGAGGTGAGATCAGGAGGTTAGATGGAGAGCTGGAAGAGACCTGATGGGTTCTCTAGTCTAATCTTCTCATTCATCAGTGAAGGAAACTATGGTTTACTGAAGTTAAGTGATTTGTTCAAGGTTACACAATGACTGAGTTCTCCTATTTCTTTGAGAAGATAAATGACAGTGGAAAATTCAATAGTAAGCAGTCTGTTTCAGTGGAAGGAGTACCAGCTCAGGAATCAGAAAACATAGGTTCCAATATCATAGCTGATGCTTATTGTCTCTGTGACCTTGGACAAATCATTTAAATATTCCTCAGCTATGATGAGACTAGATTAAATTGCTTCTGAGGTTCCTTTTAAGTCTGGATCCAGTAGAGAAGAAAAGGTGAAATAACTTGTGGGTTGTTTGCAGGAGATTCCTACTTAGGTAATGGTTGGACAGACAGGATTACCTCTGAGGTTGCTTCCACTCAGAAATTCTGGGATTCTGTAACATTGATTTGCTTATGATTTTAAGCAAGTCACACATCTCTTTGCCTCGGTTTCCTTTAAGCAAAATGAGGGGAATAAATTAAATGATCACTAAAGTTCTTTCCAGTTATAAATCATCTGATCTTAGGATCCTTGGTTAGTGAACCTCAGTTTCTTACTTGTGAAATGAAGTAAAATCAGATGGTCTCAATCTTCTCTAGGGCTAAAATTCTTCAATTGCTCAGTCATTTATAGGAGGTTTTATATGTATCCTGATTACTTTTGTTTAATTTGGTTGAAGAGTATGCTACCTTTCAAATTAAATAAAAATAAAAATTGGCATAAGATTTTGGCATAAAAACTGGCAAACTTCAGTTTTTTGGGAAACATTCATTAAAAGTACTAATTTATTATCAATTATAGTTGAGACTTTGTCATACTTACAAAAGAATATTTATTTCTCACAATATGAATTTGTTTTGAGGAGTTAAGCATTCTAAGTAGTCCATTGCTTACAATATTCATGAGGACAGGAAAGCAATTTAGTCTCTTGCTATTACATGCAAGAGAAAACCTATAATCCTTAAAAACAAAATAAGTAAAAAAAAATGAGTTAAAAGTCAGCAGTCAATGTAAGCTTTCAAATAGAGAATATAAAAAATATTACTTAAAAGTATTAAGAATATAGTCTAAAATATAAGATATGCCCAATTTTAGCATTTTCAACACTTCATGGTTTTTATCTTAAGAAATCAGAATTTCAGAATAAATGGAATATTGGCATTAGCCATCTAAATGATTTTTGTTTTGGGCTGCATATATTTGCTACTTAAATGGATTTTAGCATCAATATCTCCTGGAAGTCAATAAGATTGAGGAATTTCCTATGAAAAATAAACCTAATATTCAAAAGAAAGCAAAAACTGGACCTCAGAATGAGATAATACCATCATTTATCCTAATTTCCCAGGGATAGAAATTTTTTTTTCTGATAGGAAATTAAAAGTCAGTCAATAATTTGCAAATTCCTATATCAAGGTAGGATTTTTGGCACTTTATGTGATAAATTTTCATGAATAATTTTTTTTTATTATTTTCTTATTTAGAGGCTTAATTTGTTTTCCCCTTAAAAACAATATGATAAAAAATTAGCCAGAAATCATAAGATGTGGAGTAAGAAATTACATTTTATCTGCTCTTGTGATAGAACTTTATTAATTTCAATGATATTTTGATATTTTCATTCTCCTTTTTAGAACAAAGGACAGCCAATGGGTATGCAAGTAGCTTGTTATATATAATTTGATTTTCCTTTTCATTTTAGAGTAAATATTTGGTTTAAAGTGTTTTATAATGAGAAACTTTCTATAACAAGATATAAAGTTCAAAACACCTGGCTATTGAGAGCCCTAATATATATATATATATATATATATATATATATATATATGCATATATATATATTTTTTTTAATTGAGGGGAAGTTCTGGTTTGGAAGTGATTCAATTCCACTATGCAGGCCAAATATGGGTAGTGAGTTCAGACTTCTTTTACCAGTTTTAAATAAAATTTTATTATATTAAAAATCTAAAAAACATTCTGATTTTGTAGGGCAGTAAAAAAAAAAAAGGCAGCGGGCTGAATTAGTTTTGGGATTGTAGTGCATCAATCCATTTAGCTAGAATGCTGAATAAGCATGAGGTCCCTAAGCATCATTAAGTCAGTCTAAAGCCTGCTCTGGTGTAGAATTTGATTTATCTCGCTGTTATGTTCTTTGAATTCTTGTGATATCATTTTCAAAATCTAACTTTATTTCAGAGAGATTATGTAAGTGTGTATGTGTGTGGTGGGCAATGCTTGCTTACTCTCAACAGAAGGGTTTCAAAGAGAAAAGGATACATATACACACAGATCATTGTACATAATAACAGCTATGTTGTAATGATGATCAATTATGAATGATTTGGCTGCTCTCATCAGCACAATGATCCAAGTCAGTTCCTAAGTACTGATAGAGAAAAGCTCTGTAGAAAAAAACTGATGAATTCTGAGTGCAAATTGAACTATGTCTCACCTTTTTTTTTCTTTTTTGTGATATGGCTAATATTGAAATATATTTTGCATGATTTCCCATGTATAAGAGATTTAAAAATGTTTCTTTCTCAGTGGAAGGAAGGGTAGAAAGGAGGGAGAGAACTGAAAACTCAAAATTTTACCTCCAAAAAATACCAAATTTAAAAATATTTCTTGATCTCTCAAACACACAAATGCACACATGGATAATGTGTAGAAGGGGATGGAAAAGTCCTCTGTGATTTAGCTTAAGCTAAATGGGTTTTTAATACTCTACTTATAAACCAAAAGACAACTAGAACTCCATTCTGTCCTGATCATTGTATTTTATTGGTTAGTAATTCTTTTGAGTTGAAGTTGAATCCTGACTAATTTTCACAATGGTAATTTAGGAATTTACCATGAGAGATACATATTTTGTAGTGTTTTCTCCCATGCATTTTTTTTTTACTATTCAAGGAAAACAATATTTAACCATTAAACCATTTAACCATTAATCCTTAAAGATGGAACATGTAATATGACCCAGGTTGCTGCTCTATGGTTTATATTATAAAATGTAGGGAAATTTATTCATATAATACATTAAAATTGAACTTAGGAGTTTGTACAACAAATGCTATGATTTTCATATGTCTTGTTAATATGGAATCTCTTTCAATTAAAGTATATCATAAGCTCTCTGTAATTTAGAGATAAATCTCAGAGACTTACATAAGAGAAAGTGACTCATTAATATTACATAATGAAACATGTCAGAGGCAGAATTTCAATCCATTTCTTCCTAGTTCTAAGTCCAGCATTTTTTCCACTGCATCTTATTGTCATTCATGATTTTTCATTTTGTTAGAATGAGAGCAGGGATTAAAAAAATACTCGCATTAAGCACATTGTCTGCCACATTGTAAGTGCTTAATGATAATAGCTGATATAATAAATAGCATACAGCACTTTGAGGTTTGCAAAGCTCTTTACTAATACTGTCTCATTTTGATCCTCATAAAACATTGTCAGGAAGATGATATTATAATCCCCTTTTTGTTGATGAGGAAACTGAAGCAGGCAGAGATTAAACAAATTGCCAAGATCACATAGCTAGTACATATTGGAGATCGGATTACAACTCAGTCAAGTCTTTCTAACTATAGGTCATTACTAATGAGGCATGTGCCTCATTGATAAATGGTTACTGATTGATATTTGTGTTCACATATAACTCTAATATTAAAACTATAAAAGCATCATCTTTCATTTTATTGGGAGTTTGGGAAATGAAGTAGTGGATAGATTATCCCATAAAATTAAAAAATTGTTCATTAAATTTTTTTACTTGTGAAGTAATTTGTCAATAGCATCAAAATTCTGAAGAATTTTGTATTTGATTCCATAACAAGTCAGTAGGTTTTTCTAAATATAAGCATATGTAGACAAGTGAGGATAGTCTTTTTTCTCTCATTTAATAGAATAATATAACAACACTTTAATAAAAAGCAAGGAGTAGAGGCCAACGTACCTCTTTTTTGCCTGATACTATGATAGCTCCATTGTAGGCAAGATCAGATGTTCCATTTTTATTTTTAAAGTCATCTACTTCTAAAACTATATTCTGGGGCTTCAGGGAACTTATAAAATCTTCAATGTCTGACCCTTGCAAAGAGTTAAGAATAAATGAAGAAATGATTAATGTGTAATTTTTTAAACTTCTCAATTTTAGACACTCCATATTGTATTACATTTTATTTATATTCATGATAGCAAAAATGATGATGCAGGGTTACAATAGATAGAGGTGCAACCAATATGGCAGAGTAGAGATAGAGTCTAAACTCTCAAATTCCTCTCCAAACAATAATGAATAATACCTCAAAATGAATTCTCTAGTGGTACATGGAATGAGACAGTTTTTTCAACTTAAATGACTTGAAAAGTTTGCAGGAAAGGTCTATTTCACTGGGGAATGGGGTTGGGGGAAGAGGAGCAAAATCTGTATACTTTACAGCTAGCAAGTCCACAGTAAGACCTAGAGCCACTGTGTAAGCCAAAATCACCCTATCTTTCCAGTATCCCTCTCCTCCCCTCATTGCAGAGCCAGAAACAAGACACCCTCCTTCCCCTGGCTCTTTAGGTCCCCATCCCAGGTGAAAGTCAGCATTGAGGCCTCAAGTCCTCACAAAAAGCCTGTGGTGAGCTATGTCCTGCCTCTAATAAGGCAACAACAAGCATTGGAGGCAATTGGTTCAGCAGATAGAGGACAACTAAAGTAGCTGTGGGAAGTGACTTCCAGAACTCTCAGCCCAAAGGAGGCAAGGGGTCAGAAAATTGGTCAGAAGTAGATTACAGACAACCCTGTACTAGCACTGGAAGCAGGACTCTTCTGTATTGCCCAGTTGAGGTTCTGAGTCACAGTCTCTGGGAAGGGGGTGGGGGGCTAGCAGGAGCAGGGAGTTGAGTCATAGTACCAGGGTGCAAAGGAGTGTTTGTGGATTGCTCACAGAACAGAGCACAGGCCAGAAGAGCATTGATCACACCTCTCTTTAGTCCACACCACTTTTGAAAAGCTGATATTTGCAGATTCCAGAGTGAGTAGCTCAAGAAGATTAATTGAAAAATGGAATGAAATCCCTATTGTTAATCCTTTTTACATTGTCCCTTGAGATATTAGCATAAAGTCACAATATTTAGTGATACATTTAAACATCAAGCTTTAAAAAAATAATTTTAGCAAAGTAGCGGGATATAAAATAAAGGTGACACAAATCATTAGCACTTCTATATGTCACAAACAATGTGCTGCAAGAAGAGATAGTAAAAGATAATTCATTTTAATTAACCATGGATAGAATAACATACATAGAAGTGTATCTTCTAAACAAATACAGAAATAATATGAACATAATTATAAACACTTTTTATACAAATAAAGTCAAAATTAGCTAATTGTAGAAATATTATTCATGGCTGGGAAAAGCCAATTTAAGTAAAATGACAATTCTACTTAAAGTAATTTATAAAATTTTATCTATTATATTATTGTTGTTACATGCTATATAATATATTTTTTAATGGTAGTTAAAAATCCAAGTTTTAATGCTTTTTAAAAATAATTTTGTGTCTTCTATAGAAACTTTCATATCTGTTTATTTAAATTGGAAACAGAATTTTCTAATCTGTTTAAAAATGTTCTATATAAAAAGTATTTGTGGTTTGTGGTCTCTTTACAAAGCAAACAAACATAAAACAGCTAGGTGGCATTCTTGATAGACTGCTGGACTCAGAACCAGAAAGACCTGGGTTTGAATCACACCTCGGCTACTTATTGGCTCACTAGGTATGATCCTGGGCAGATCAATTAATTAACTTCTGGGATACCTGGTTTCCTTATCTGTAAAATGGGGGTAATAAAAACTTTGGCCTCATAGGATTGCTTTTATGGGATCAAATGAGAGAATACATATATATGGTGTGCTTTTGGGGGACTCTTACTCCTTAGATAGAGAAATGAGGGTTGAAGGCAGTGAAGAAAGGGTTGATGAAAATGGCTTCCCTCACTACTCCCTTCCAGAGTCCTTGAATAACTTGAGGGAGACAAAATGGAAATCTCCCCTCGGTGAAGTCTTGCCCCTTGATGGTTGTCATGGCCCTCAAGGGCAGTGGTGTGAACCTTAAAAAATTCTCAGACCCTACTTCATAAGGTTAGGATTGTGAACCTTAAAAATTCCCCATAGGGACCATTCCCCATTGGGACCATTCACCATTTGGGCAGTGAAGGTACTTAGATCAGGAATGTGAGAACTCTACTTAGATCAGGAATGTGAGACCTCTACTCCACCCCTACTTAAGTCTGCCCTAGGGGAAGATAAAGTTGTAAACTCTTTGCTGAACAATGAAAAGTACTTAAACCCATACTTATAGTAAGACAAAAAGTTTTTAAGCTATGTCTATTTTAGGACTAATACAAAAGGGTGCTAAATACCTATAAAGGTCAGGCAACTTGTGAACTTACAAGGAGCAAAGAGGAGAGAACTTACTCAGAGATTCTAGTCTACTCAGGTGTGAATTACTCAAAAGATTAGTCTACTCAGGTGTGAACTAAGAATGGTCTGTCCTTTGAAAAACATCTACTGTGATTGGTAGATGGGAGAACTTAGGGGAGGTGACATAGGAGAAAATTCCCTTTATAAGGAGAGGAAAAGCTGAATTTGATGGCTGAACTTGATTGAGCTAACTGAAGCTGGCCTGGTGTCACTAGAATCCTTGCTTGGACAGATCTTGTGGTTAGTGATTAAGGACTGACTGATCTTTTCTCTTAGGGCTTAGGCCTGGGTTGGCCAGGACTGGCCAGGGCCGGCTTATCCCTTTCTCATTATTCCCTCTTTTTCTCTTTCTTTAATTCCTCATTTGTATTAATTAAAATCTCTATAAAACCCAGTTAACTTGGGTATATTTCATAATTGGGAATATTTCCCTGGCGACCACCTTATATTTGATTTGAAACAAGACACTGTAGTGAAAATATATTTTCTGCGGTCACAATTTACTCATCCACTCTTATATCTACTACAATTTATATCGTCCACTATTTTAATTATTATTACAGTTTATGATCACCAACTATTTTAACTATTACAGCGGGGAAGTCTTCTCCACAAGGAGAGGTATGAGGGACCTCAATCCAGATATGTGCAGCTTTGGAGAGCTCACAAGCCTCCCCCTCATGTCTTCTTGAAAACTGGCAACAAGGAGTCCACCAATGTAAATTGTAGATGTAAATAAATGAGATTGAGTTCACTATCTGACTGCCTATTTGATTAATTGTTGATTGGGGCAAAAGGGAAGAGGTTAGAGGGGTTGTAGGTCACCCTAAATCTTTTTCTAAATAATATAGTTACTGAAGTAAAAGGTTTTCTCATAGGCGGGGGAGAGGTAGAAAAGGGGACAGCACTGCTCACCAATTTGAGTCCAGTATTCCAATTGTTCACATAGGTTTCTTTCTTTCTTTCTTTCTTTCTTTCTTTCTTTCTTTCTTTCTTTCTTTCTTTCTTTCTTTCTTTCTTTCTTTCTTTCTTTCTTTCTTTCTTTCTTTCTTTCTTTCTTTCTTTCTTTCTTTCTTTCTTTCTTTCTTTCTTTCTTTCTTTCTTTTTTAGCCCTTACCTTCCGTCTTGGAATCAATACTGTATATTGGCTCCAAAGTGGAAGAGTGGTAAGGACTAGGCAATGGGGGTCAAGTGACTTGTCCAGCATCACATAGCTGGGAAGTGTCTGAGGCCAGATTTGAACCTAGGACCTCCCATCTCTAGGCCTGACTCTCAATCCACTGAGCTACCCAGCTGTCCCCAGAAATTATGTTTCTTGACAGGAACCAGGGATGTTTTAAACAGGAACCTTTGATCAAGGTGTCTTGAAATGGCCCAGAGGAACAGATCCTCCTTCCACTCTCTTCTGGGTCTCAGCACTCAAGACCCCCTCCTCTGGAGAATTTCCCAGAAGTCCTTGTTCAGTTTCCAACTGTCGTTTCTGCCTCGATCTCTGTAGAGCTCTCTCAATGGTTCTTTTTTTTCCCAATCATTTTTTCCCATCATTACAATGGCTTTTGCAAGCCATATGCAAGCCATACATACAAGTTCTGTATAAATATTAGCTATTATTATTATTACTGTCATCACTAACTCTACCACCACTATTACTGCTATTACTACTATAACCTGTACTACTGTTCTTAATAGTTTTGCAAAAAGAAATATCAGGGAAAATGAAAAGTTATTAGCTAAATTTCAACAAAAAAACCTTTGAATGTTTGGTGGATAGGACAGAAACATAAGTATAATTTACCAAGTTCTGTCCAGAAATTCATTTCTTCAATTTATATGTAAGGCTCTTTTTAAGGTCTTCTCAGCAATGGCAATAAATCAATTCAGTACATTTATTAAGTTCTCACTAAGTACCCCAAAAATGTGCTAAGGAGTGTGCATAAAACCAAAAATCAAAAACAATTCTGTCACTGAAGAAGCATGTATAAACCAGTACAAACAAGATAAATACAGGTTAGAAGAAAGATACCTTTAAAAAAGGAGGACACTAAAAAAATAAAATAAAATAAAATAATAAAAAAGGAGGACACTAAGATCTTGTGGATAGAGAAAGACCTTCTGCAGGAGGTGGTGCTGGAGCTGGGTAGAAGCCAGTAATTACAAATCATTACAGTAATTACAAGAGGAAGATGGCAGGAGGAAAAGCATTTCAGACAGGCATGGGATTAGAAAATGAAGGGTCATATGTCAGAAACACCAAGTTGGAATGGCAGGAAGACAATGCTTAAAGGGAACAATGTGTTAAAATATTGCAAAGTTCAGAAAGTGTTATTTATGAAAACTTTTAAATGCTAAATAGATGAGTTTATTTTTTATGTAGGTTCTCTGTTACAAAGAATTATGGAACTTTATTGAGTAGGGGTGGGCATGGAGTGACATAATCAGAGGTGGATATTATGAAGAATTATATTGGCGACTCTAGTGAGGACAGATTAGACTGAGGAAATGTGAGATAAGAAGTCCAATTAGGAAGTTACATCAATAGCCAGGGACAAATGATAAACAAAATGAAGAAATAAACTCAAATTGGAAATTAGACCTTTGATTAGCTTTATCACAAAGTGTTAGATGATAATTTTTAAGAAAAGTATTATCTATCACATTCTATCTATCTTTAATAGATAATATCTATCTATATCTAATATCTATATCATCTATCATAGCTATCATCACTATCATATTAGTTCACTAATTATTGATGAAGATTTTCATATCAACATCACTAATCAAAAATTTTAAATGAAAAAATAGTTTATTTCCCCTTTCAGTTCTAATTTATATTTTATGCTTTTAAAACATATTCTTGTGTGAATGTATACCTGTATATTTCAAATAAATATATAAAATATTAGTATGAGTATAGTAGTAGTCTCTCGGTAACTGAGGATGATGATTGTCTTTGTGCATTTTCATCTATGATAGATGAGTGTGCACAAAGACACTTGTGTGTGAAGGAGATTTAAGTGGAAAAGTAGATGCACAGAGATAGTCCCACTCTCTCGGGATTGGAAGCCTGGGTCCAGTGGCACAAAAAGTTGTATAATTATATTAATAATTGCTTATCAGAATAAATATATTGGCACATTATATTATATTGGCACATTGTAACAGTAGTATTTGAGTATATAACAATAGCCAATATAAACATAGCATCCATTAGGTGCCAGATACTCTGCCAAACACTTTCAAGTTATAATCATATTTTTTCCTCACAATAACTCTGGGAGGTAGCTGAGGGAAATAGAGGTTGAGTGAATGGCTTGCCCAAGGTCACCTAAAACATTTTTATATCATATACACATATATGGCTCTGCTAATATATGATATGTGTTCTAAATTTATACATTAACAGCATAAAAAGTCTTCTCGAATATATTTAACTATAGGAAAAACATCATGGTACAGCAAATAGAGAGCTGGCCTCAAAGAAGGAAGAACTAGGTTCAAGTCTCATCTCTAATATACAATGAATTTGTGATCTTGGAAAATTAGTTAAATTCTCAGTGATCTTGGTCACTCTCTAAGGTGACAAGCTACAGAGAAACTGCATATTTTCACGAGTAGAGGATATTTTCTCTTTTTGAGTTTGAATGCCAAGGAAATCACACATTCTATCCCTATTCTCTAAATAAAAATATATTATTGTGTGTATGAATATCCATGTGCTATTGAAAGGGGATGTAACAAAATCATTCAGACCACTGAATTATATGACAAATCTTTTGACAAACTAGTGAATTGGAAAACATTTTTAAAATAAATGATGATCCACTTTAAAATTTTAATGTGATTTTTTTTACCTGTATTGTTGACAATTAATAGGCTGCTGAGAGAATCATGTGGCCACTGTCCAGGAGAGAGGAAATACATGTGAGGAGAAATTCTTTGAGAAAGTTGTGAATTTGCTGGTGGATACATTATCATCTCAAAGACAATAGGAATCAAAGGAACCAGCAGCAATAAAATTCTAGAAAGAAGAAAACAACACATAAATTTAATTTTGTTCTATTTTCTCTATCAAGAAAAAAATGTCAATAGTCATCTATACATATAAACTATAGCATTGTTCTCCAAAGGGTTATTAAATGCTTGATCAAATGTTTTACTAGTCCTTCCACAAAGCAGGTATAGGAGGATAGTTTCTAAAAGTTGCTATGGACTTTTATCTGAATGACTCAAATTATTTATCTGCATAACAGTCTCATTCAAATAACTTTGTAGCCCAAAGATGGTATAGCAAAGTCAAAATTTGGTTATGGTGGAAAGAAAAAAAATAAAGTAATCCAAAGAACATAATAATTGGTATAGGAAGGAGAAAATCTTTGCAATGATTCAAATATATTTACAGTGTATAAAAGCCATATATATGCATGTGTGCATGTATTTATATGTGAATAAAAACTTTTTTACTTCAAGATATAATATGACAAACATATAGATATAAGAGAAATTAGATAGTAAAAGATTCTGAAAGGTAAGGGATGTCTACAGGAAATATTCATGTGCATTCATTCTAGAATTCAAACCCTTTGGAATTATTTGCATCCACTATCTTTAATTTCTTAACAGGCAAACTACTGGCCATTGGAAAAGGAAATAGTCTCAGGCATTTTGCTTGTTTGTTTTCAATCAGAAAGTTTTTATTAAAAACCTACTATATCATAGGGCTATGTATTTAGAATTAAAAGACAAAAGCCTGTTTGGGTCTTCAAGGAGATTCTACTCCATGGAGGAAATAATATGTATTTAATTTTTTATTATGAATTTGACAAACATAAAAAATAAACTTTGCTATGTTTAATCAAGGACAAGAATTTTTTTAAGTGATTGCAAGGAATTGCTTGCTCAAAACTAAGATGATAGATCATGGGATACTCAACTTGACCAAAGTCTTCACACACACACACACACAAAATAAAATAAATTGCTTCAAAAAACAAAACAAAACAAAGAGACACACATCACTGGGGTGAGAAAAGAGAAGTAATGGGTGTGTAGGCATCCCAGGGATCCAGCATAATGTATTACAGCTCAGTACTTCCTCATGACCCTGGCCCACAAGCTTCAAAGCAGGGAATGAACCTAGTCCATGAGACAAGAAGGGAAACAGAAAGAGGAGAAGCAGAATCCAAAGGGAAAAACAATTAGAAGCTCTACCCCATAGGGGGCTGGCCAGGCACCCCTTTAATATGCATACTGTGAGAGCCAAAGACAGCTGGACCTACATGTAGCACCATAGAAGGCAATATTGCAAGGTTGGAATAATGTTCCCTCTACCTCAGGAGCAGAGCAGAACCTTAATAGATAATAAGGTAATGAAAAAACAATAATAATCAGAAAAAATAAGCAAAACACAAGGAGAACAAAACTTATCCTTAGAAGCAATTTAAGTGACAGGGAATATCAAAATACAAACTCAGAAGGGGACAACAATGGGGGGGGGGATGGAACAGGCAAAACCTCAAATTAAAGTGAAGAAAGGGTGTGGGACCCCAAAAGAATTCATGCAAGAACTTGAAAAGAAGTTAAAAAAATCAAATAATAAGAGAATTGCTAGAAAGAGTCAATCGTTTGAGCAAAATTCACTGAAGAAAACAACTTCCTAAAGACTAGAATGGGTCAAATGGAAATGGAGGCAGAGAAAGCCACTGAAGAAAATAACTCTAGAGAATAGAATTAGAAAGTAGAGTCAAGATGGTGGGTTAGAAGCACAAAAATCTAGAACTTCTCTGAGAATCCTCTCCAGCCAAACTTAAAATAACCATTCCAAACAAATATTAGAGTAACAACCAGCAACGAGATGGAGTGAAGCAATGTGAAGCAATTATCCATCAGAAAACAACTTGAAAGATAGGGAGAGGATCTATTTCACTAGGGTGAAAGGGGAGTGCAGTGGCAACAAAGCCACACAAAGAAGTACTAGCACAAGCTAACAGCAAGAAGCTAACCTGGACCCAAGCCAACTTTAAGACCCCCAAAACCCTGCCTAACCCAATAGTAGAGCACCGCATGCCCAACATTAAAGTTTCAAGTCCTAGGGAAGGTCTGTAGTGAGGTCCCAAGTCCTAGTTCAAGGCAGTCTGTGGTACATTTGGTCAGACTAAGGCAATGGGGAGGCCCAGAGCCCTCCCAAGCCTTCCCTGAGGCTCCAGGGAAAGACAGACTGCAGTGTACCTGTTTTCAGGGAGAATCTTATGTAACTTAGTATGCATTCATCCTTTTGTTTGATTCTATACCCATTTACAATATTTGTCTAAAATATATGTATCAATCAGAGAGATGCAAATCAAAACAACTCTGAGGTATCACCTCACACCTAGCAGATTGGCTAACATGACAACAAAGGAAAATAATGAAATCGGGAGGGAATGTGGCAAAGTTGGAATATTAATGCATTGCTGGTGGAGTTGTGAATTGATCCAACTATTCTGGAGGGCAATTTGGAACTATGCCCAAAGGGTGATAAAAGACTGCCCTTTGATCCAGCCATAGCACTGCTGGGTTTGTACCCCAAAGAAATAATAAGGAAAAAGACTTGTACAAGAATATTCATAGATGCGCTCTTTGTGGTGGCAAAAAATTGGAAAATGAGGGGATGCCCTTCCATTGGGGAATGGCTAAACTAATTGTGGTATATATTGGTGATGGAATACTAATGTGCTCAAAGGAATAATAAAGTGGAGGAATTCCATGGAGACTGGAACAACCTCCAGGAAGTGATGCAGAGTGAAAGGAGCAGAGCCAGGAGAACATTGTACACAGAGACTGACACACTGTGGTACAATTGAGTGCAATGGACTTTTCCATTAGTGTCAATGCAGTGATCCTGAACAATTTTCAGGGATCTAGGAGAAAAAGCACTACCCACAAGCAGAGGACAAATGGTGGGAGTAAAAACACTGAGGAAAGGCAACAGCTTGACTACAGGGGTAGAGGGGATATGATTGAGGAGAGACTCTAAATGAACATCTTAATGAAAATACCAACAACATGGAAAAGAGTTCAGACCAAGGACACATGTGATACCCAGAGGAATCATGCATCGCCATTGGGAGTGTTGGGGGGGGGAAGAAAATGATCTTTGTTTCTAATGAATAATGTTTGAAAATGACCAAATAAAATAATGTTTAAAAAGGGAAAATATATGTATTCATGGATAAGCTCTATTTATTGTCTATTTAGCTGTATATTATAGTCTGGACTACTGGCATTTTTCTCACATTTAGGTTTTTTTTTTTTTGTATTGAAAATTATACCAAATTCAGTGGTTGTAGATTTCATTTAGAAGACCCTGAAATGCTATTGGGCTAGATAAAAATCTATATCATTATGTCATTTGTAAACAGACGTGTATAGAGAGGATCTCATCATCAATAAAGAAATCCTCAAATTGGACTCTATAATGGGTCATCATTTCTTGACATTTTCTTGTTCTTTCTGAACTTTCTCATCCTCTAAAAAAAGCATTGGCATATAAGCTGCTATTATTTTCATTAAAATATTTTTGATAAATTATTATAATTAGTACTACAATCTGAGATAATGAGATGTCCCACTCAATGTTATTTCTTGTTACTTCTGAGACTCAATAAATCTAAGTCCTCCAATTCTGATACAACTTAGTTCTTCCAGTGGTTTCTTCATTAGTTGGTTACTGGACAAGGATTTTATATTTAATGCCAAACAGCTAAGTTAATGTTTATAAATTGTCTAAGGATTATGGGATTATTTGCAACAGCTGTATCCTTTCCCACCACTTTGATACTATCACTAAAGAAGAAAACATGGAGCTCTATAGAACTGAGATATTTTTCTTTGATCCTTGGTAACAGTATGGGTCATTAAGCAACCAGTCTATTGATCAGAATCATCTATGTTCTTTGCTAGTCAAGTCTCAGAAAGCAGAGATCATTTATGGTCAGGACTAGACTTAAAGATTTTCTAACATTATAGAAGTTTCCTGAGCTTGTGCTTAAACTGGTATAGACTTCAAGAATTCAGGGTCACTTCCACATCATGAAATAGCATCTAAATAGGATTTTATAGAGTGAAAATTTTTAGAGACCAAAAATATTAATTTATGTTTTAAATGAATCAGAAGGAATCTGATACTCACAATGACCAAAGAACTTTCTTTTCATGTTTTAATTTTAAGAAGCGTATCCTTGCAACTGCCCGAATCTGTTGTCTCCAGAGAGCCATGCCATGGACTGTTTCTATCTTCTCTTCCAGAAGAGAAGAGAAAGTCTGCTCTAGTTCAACAAAGTTTTCAGAATGTATTGTAACTTCTGCTTGTTCCTGCCCACAACTACCAGTGTCTACAAACACAATGAGAAAATGACAACACAAAATAAAACCTTTAAGTAAAGTGGAATTCAAAATATAACAGTTCATTTTCTAGGGACAGGGACATATCAAAAGTGGCTTCAAATATTCTGTTCATAGTGTCAATCAAAATTGAAAAGGAAAAAATGATAACAATGATTATTTTAATTAAATTTGATAATTATACTTACTATTTCTAAGGTATCAAGTTAAGCGGTGAAGGAAAAAAAAAGATAAACACAATTGCCATCTTCAAGGGGTCTTTAGTAAAGAAGGTAAGACATCCATGAAAGCTACAATTCTTTTTTTAAAAAAGCAGATTCCACCAAGTATATATAGATATTAATCAGAAATTAAAACATTGTATCTCCTTAGTAGAATGTAGTCTTCTTGAGAAAAATGGCTGGTTTGCTTTGTTTCTGTCTGTGTAATATTGGTCATATAAAGCATGCACAAATATTCTCTGACTACTTTCATAGTGACAGCATTTCAGCATATTGAAGATGATGTTTGTGACCATGCATGACTCAGTGCTAAAGGAAATGACTTTTTGGATTGTGTTTTCTTGACCTTTCCACCTCATATCCAACTCTATAAAAGTGCAGAGGGTCAAAGGTGCTGATTTAGTTAAAGTAGGAGACAACTTCATATAATGTTTCCAGCGAGAAATGGAGCATATATGAGACCTTCTCTATGTGTCATCAAAATAGCTGCTTTCATATGAAAACTTTCCATCAGCAGCTCTGCTTGGTACATCATATGCCACCCAGAGAAGCTGATCTTCAAAAATATCATCATTACCATAATTGAGCCTGCTCTTGATTCTCAATGCCTTCTTAATTTCCTTAGTCTCTTTTTACCCTCTGATGAGAGAGGTAGAAGGGTGGAGCACTAAACTCCAGCCGAAACATTACTTTAGTGAGGGGTGGAATCTGAAATTTCCAGATAATTCTCAACTTTCTCTCAGTAGATCTTGCTTTTATCTAGCTGGACACTGCTCAGATTCCTTTTTTAGGTCATGTTCCATGTTCCAAGAGTTACTTGTAGGTATTTCCTTGGCTTCTGTCCTAACTCTTCTTTTTCATCTCTAAAGGTGATGCTATCAGTTCCCATGAGTTCAACTATCACCTCTATGTGGTTGACTCCTAGAATTTTTCCTTATTTCTGTCAGGGTCACAACAAATTTTTAGTGATCTATGTTCAAAAGCAGAGTTATCTTTGACTTGACCATGGAAAAATACAGTAACTGATATTGATTAAATGAAGTAATGATAAGTATTTATTAACTACTATTAAGTGCTAGTCACTCTGCAAATGTAAGAAAGTTATATAGTTCTTACTCTCAAGAAACTTACATTCTAAAATGAAGATGACCCATAAAGGAGTAGTTTCAAAGTTAACTTACAAGGCATGCAGGATCACCTAGTTTGGAAGTGGTCAAGAAGTTAGTATGGAGGTCTGACTCCAGGATAAAATAAAGAGATGGTTCAGTTATCAGAGCACTGCTCACTGGGAAAGAGATGGGGTATATGGCTGAATTGTTTGGAAATAGCCAGCAAGCGATATGAAGACCTCGGATCTGAATAAACTAAGGCAAAAGCTCATCTATCAGAGTCCAGGGTCAGGGGCACAGTAGAGGCTCCAGTGGAAGGAGAATGCCTGGAGTAGAGAGAGTGTGGCTGCAGAACGGCCAGGAAGTGTTGACCATTAAAATCTTACTAGGAAGCAGATAAATATGGTCTGTTAATATTCCAGCTGGCTAGAAAATGGGGCAAGGGCTTACAGATGAAACATGTAGAAATAGACTCATAACACTGAGTTTTATGCTGAGGGCTTGGAAGTTAGGCTATCTTAAGGACAGTTCTCTTATTAGTTGCATGTGACTTTTTTTTTTACCTGCTTCATTGATTGCTGTTTTTCCTTCTAGATTCAAGAATACTTCAGTGAGAGTTGTCATGGAAACACCATAATTCATAATGCTTTGGCCAGTACAATTATCAAGATCACTGTAAAGGTCTAAAGAATAACCACAATGGGTTAAAATCATATAACTTTTATTACGTCTGCAGATAAATATATTTATCAATAAAAATGGGCATTTTGGATAAAATTTTTTTTCACGGAAAAACACTGCCCTCCCCAAATAATATTAAATTCCATTAATTCTCATTAATTTCAAATTATTTTATGATACTAATCTCAAATTAAATCTCATTATTTCTCAATTAAATTAATTAAATCTAAAATATTTTGATATTCAACATATGCAAAATACTAATTGAAAGCATTTACTTGAGATAATTTTATTAGAAATCAACAAACTTTACATATATTACTCCAAATTTTTATACCACCTCAACAGTTCATTTTTTTCTAATGCTTTTGGCCTGCTTTCTCTCATTGGTTCAGGGCAAGTTTTAAAGAATCTCAGACCTGGTTATATATTCCAAACCAGCAAGTCTTCAATTTATATTACAATCTCCAAATCAAGCTCGTTTGTAATAAGGACCTAACTACTTTTTGAAGCTATACAATCTACTTTGGATTACTCTAACAATTAGCAAATTTTTTCTTCTTTCAAACCATAATCTATATCTCTAAAACTTTTACTAATTATTTATAGTTTTTACCTTCAGGAAATATTCAGAAATTTAATCCCTCTTTCACAAAATAGTCTTTCAAATTCTTTATAGGTATCATACATCTTCTCTAGGCAGTTAAGTGGCTCAGTAAAGAGTAGTAAGCCTGAAGTCAGGAACATCATTCTTGTGTAAAATTGTGATTTGAACTCTGGATTTCAATCCCCACAAGCCCTTGCTCCACTTCCCCAAAATGCTTTGTAATCTCACGGAATCCTGAGGTGGGTGAGATCGAGATGGTACTTAAGCTGATTGCAAAGGCTTTTGAGCTCTTTCTCTTTTTTGGACTTCCTTTTTGGAGCAGAGGTGTCTCTTCCATGATATGAGGTTATTTTGTCTAGGCCTCTGGCCTAGGCACATGTTTCTTACTTGTATATTCTTTAATCCTTAATCCTTAATAAACCTCTAAAAAATATAATACTCCTTGCAGAGAGAAACTAATTTCAGATGCCTCAGTCTCCCCATATTCCTAAATTTTAACTGTTACACTTGCTGAGTTCAAATCTGACTTTAGACATGTACTTGTTGTATTACTTTGGGCAAGTCACTTAACCCTATTTGCAAAAGTTTTTCATTTGTAAAAATGAGTGGAGAAAGGAATGACAAACCACTCTAGTGGTTTTTTTTTTTGTTTGTTTGTTTTTTTGCCCAAGAAAACCCCAAATGCAGTCATGAAGAGTTGGACATGACCTAAATGATTGAACAACAAAATATCCGATTTATCTATTCTCCAAAGGAAAAGAATCCTAGTTCCTTTGATCTATTATCTTTAATAATTTAATTCTGCCAATGTCATTTTTTAAATAGTGATTTTCATCATTATTCACATGAATTGCCCCTAAAATTTATTTTTTCATGTTAGTATTACTTCTAGATTCTCTTTTTAATTTCCCATGTTCTTACCTGGAAATTTATCTGTCCTTTCCAAGGGCAATGTATATAAAAGCTTTTCTTCACTTTCTGCAGTTAATTTTGCATCTGGAATGTGATTTTTAATGAGTGATGTTATTCTTTCAACGTCACAGGATTCATTTATGTGCAAACTGAAGAATGATGAAGAAAAAATGTGTATAACTTATTTGTTTTTATCTTTATCACCAACACCACTACCTTAGGGAAAAAATTAAATGTTTATTTTGTTCCTGACATTTTATTTTTTAGATGATTAAAAAACAGTAAACAAAACAAAATCCCAACCTTCGAGAAATTT
Organism: Monodelphis domestica; assembly: GCF_027887165.1. NCBI lineage: Eukaryota > Metazoa > Chordata > Mammalia > Didelphimorphia > Didelphidae > Monodelphis > Monodelphis domestica. The sequence goes on along the minus strand of NC_077228.1, from coordinate 223,597,580 downwards.
ATCATTTTGAGGGGAACAGGGTGAAACCAGACATAGACTTATGAAAGAGCCAGAATACAAATTTGTAGGTATCATTATATAAATGTCAGCCAATAATGTTTTATATAATTGTAAAGTCCAAATTTGGAAGGGACCTTCAGGTCATCTTTTCTAATCCTTATTGCTTTTTTATATTCATTTGTCTTTTCATCTTGCATTATTGTCACTTTGTCATAATAAAGTATCCAGTGTTTCAAATCTGATCTTAGAATTTCTAAGGAAATAGAATTCTATTCTCTACTTGGAGATAACTATAAATCTTTTCTTAGTAACTCCAAGTACTAATGAGTTCCTACCTATCCTTTGAAGGTCAAATGATTTGCTACTTCTTCCAATCAGACTCCTCTGGATCCCTTTTCTGTAATACATTGTCCATTTTTGTAGTGGATAGAAGTGCAGGAGTGGAAAGAGGGCTGGGGCTGGAAGTTGGTAAGACCCAAGCAAAAATCAGACATTTACTAACTGTGTAATTCTATGCAAGTTACTTAACTTCTTTTCTGCCTCATTGTTTATAACTGTAAAATGGTCATAAATAATAACACCTATGTCCCAGGATTGTTGTAAGCATCAAATGTGATACTATTTGTAAAGCACTTAGCATAGTGCTTGGCCCATAATAGATACTTTAAAATACTTATTCTCTTCCTTCCTTTTTTCCTTTCTGTGTGCCACAAACTCCACCTAGACAATGACTTCACAGGAGTAGCAAATTAGTACCTCCACATTCTTTACTCCTCCAGGCTTGTGCAATGCTTTGAGTATAGGTTTCATCCAATAAATATTTGTGTGAATTTAATTGAATTCATGAAAATGTAGGTATTTTTTCTTTGCCTCATTCAACAAGCTTCTTAACAAGTGACAAAGATGATTCCAGGCATCCATAGATAATTGACCTGCTTTTTCTTTCCTCTGTGCAAATAACCCATTTAACCATTAAATATTTATGGAACACATTATTTCTTCAAATGAAGGTGTGATGGCACTTCCTCATTGGGGTAGCAGGTTAATTTTCCTAAGAGAACACAAACTGTGCATTTAGCTATGTAAACCTGGCAAATGACTTAACCTCACCAAGCCTCATTTTCCTCTACTATAAAATGGGATTTAATTATATCATTTACTTCACAGGGTTCTTAAGAGGAACAAGTCAAATGATATCTGTAATGTGCTTTAAAAACCTTAAAATAGTATATAAGTTAGAGTTATCATTGTTATTATAGGGAAGAAATCCTCCACTTAAAATGAAAGCAGGGGGACAAGGTCATTTTTCAAAACTATTACCATGTTCTTTTGAATTTCTTCTAGTGGACCAATTTCAATTTTCCATTGAAAATGTAATAGTTTTAAGAATGATGAAACTCGAGAAAATATTTATTGATGATTTTCATTGGAGGCATTGTGATATGGCAGGAAAATTACTGGACAGAGTTAGAGAACCTTGGTTCAAATATTGGCTTTTCTCCTTAGTAACTGGATTACTTTTGAGCAAAAATATCTATTTAACCTCTCTAGGCCTCAATTTCCTCATCTGTAAAACAAAGAGACTAGATGATCCCAGAAGTCTTTTCTAGCTCCTGATCTCAAAGTTGGCATGTGGCATGCAGGAGGGGTTGGGAGGGGGGAAATGACTCAAAGGCAGGGGTGAGCTTTACTCTTTCTTTGTAGCTAACTTGATAAGTTGATAGCAGAAAGGATATCCTATTAAAATTATGAAGAAAACGAGAGAAGTGATGACAAAAAAACTTGGAATACAAATATAGAACAGATATCTTTGTAGAAGATAGAGATTGTTTTTCCTATGCAACTTTGGATTAACCCATGCATTATTATCACACCAACAGATGGGAGGTGGTTCTGGGAAGTATTATGAATAGGAAGCTGGATATTATGAAATAAAAGTATTATTTTGGCAGAAAAAGAGATAGAAATTGTTGTTCTGCAAGTTCTCAACATGGTGAATATGATAGCAGTTCACCCCAATAAGTTATATCTAAATGATTTTTGCAAAACCACACAAATTTCTGCACTAAACATTGCAACTTGCAATTTGATCCCATTCATAGCAACTATTAGTACAACTGTCTTCCAAAAACCTCTGCAGTAATTGGGAACTCAGGAATAAATGGAACCTTCAGGATAAATAGACTTGCAGAGAACATTTTTGGTTTCTGACAACAAAAAAAGGGACACTCTAAAATGTAAAACTCTACCTTTTTCTATTAGGTATTGGTGATGAAGTTGTTTTACAAGTTATAATCCCCAAAGAGAAGAGTTTTGGTATCTTTTTATATTCGAAATTTGACCATATTATGAAACAGATGAGATTGAATGGATATAATTATAGAAGTATGTGAGACTTTAATAAAAGATTTTATTTTTTTAAATATTCAACCCAGAAATATTTCAATTTTTCTAACAAAAAAAAAACACAGGATAATTTTTTGAGAACCCAAGACTATATATCAACCTAAATCAGGACAATGATTCATCTTAATCACTATTTTATCCCTAACAACCATGACTAGAAATTTTTGGTGGAGATAAGAGTGTCTCTTCATGATTCTGACCTCAAAGTGTTAGTAGTTCTAGCTATCCCTTGCCTATTACAGATGCATCCTTTAAAAATACTCTAAATCACTTGATTAGAGAAATGGAAATTAAAAAACAGTGTACCTATCAGATTGGCAAATATCACAGAAAAGGAAAACTACAGATGTTGGAAGGTAGGTGGTAAAAGTGGGACACTAATGCATTGTTGATGGAATTGTAATCTGATTCAACCATTATAGAGAGCAATTTGGAACTATGCCCATTGGACATACCCTTTTTTTTTTTTTGGTGGTATCAAAGAGTTGGAAATTGAGGGGATATTTATCAATTGGGGAATGTTTGAACAAGTTGTGGTAGATAATTGTAATGGAACTTTTGTGCCATAAGAAATGATTAGCTAGATGATTTCAGAAAAAAAAAAACTGGAACTGGTTTATAAACTTTAGCAAAGTGAAATGAGCAGAACCTGAAGAACATAGTATGCAGTAATAGCAGCATATTAAAAAACAAAACAAAACAACTGTGAATTACTTAGTCATTCTCATGCAAACAGTGATGCAAGACAATCCCAAAGACTCAGGATGAAAAATGACATTTTCCTTCAGGAAAGAATTTGTGCCTTCTGAATGCAGACTAAAACATTATATTTCACTTTCTTCTTGTTTTCTCTTTTTTGTTTATTTGAGATCTATTCCACAAAATAACTAATATGGGAAATATTTTAGATCATTGCACATGTAAAATCTATATCAGAGTGCTTGATTTCTCAGGGAGAGGAAACACATGGGAGGGAATGAGGGAATGAGAGTGGAAACAAGGTAGAGAATTTGTCACTCAAAACTAAAATAAAGAATTAAGATTTTTACATGTAATTAAGTAAAAATAAGAAAGTTGAAAAAATAAGCAAAAATAAAATACATTATCCCTTTATGCACTTTATAGTAGGCTTTGGTCAGACCTTGTAGCAATCTCACTTAATTCCCTCTTAAATTTATATGACTCTGAATGGAAAAAATACCTCTATGGATGTAGCACAATAGAAAAGACATTCATAGCCTCAAGTAAAAACAACTGTATACTATGATATAAAGTCTTCCTTTTTGTGACAAAATGAACATCATATTGACAAATGACCCAGTTCCCCCTGGAATGACAGGTCATCTTGTATTGGGGAAGGGACACGGAAGAAGTTCTGGGGAAAGAAGTTTTTACTCTTTTGCTGTTTTGATTCCTTTACTATTCTTCTTGGCTGCTGCTACTGGGACATGGGACAAATATCCATCAAGGAAAAAGAGAGACATGGGGATCCATGTCTGCTGATATTTGGGTATGATTGCAATTAGGCCTGGTTTTTCATCAGGGAGCCTTAATTTCCAATATCTCCATATCTCTTTATACTCTTAGTAAGACTAATTCTCACTTTTGTAGTTTCAGAATGATTGCTTGAGGTATATACAGAAGCTGAGGTCCCTCAGGGCTAATTCAGATTTTATTTAGATTTAATTATCTGTAATGAGTTTTATATACAAGTTTCCTGGTGTGTAGAATAGCAAATATATTTTTTCTTAAAATGATTTCCTGCAAACTTCAACAAATATCCTTTATATTAGTCAAATTTTCTTTAAATATCTAGAAGGATTAATACTACAAATCCTCATACTTCCCCAAGGTGTAATACCTTAAGTGATAGCCAATTCCCCATTTCTTCTTTAAGAACAAAGAAGAGCCTGCACACTTCAGTCTCCCTCTGGATATAAACACTATCCGATCTGAGCAAAAAGAAGGCAATAATAAAGTAAGTCAGAAGGCTGTTATTTCACTTAGAAATAATGTGTGATGGTAAGGGGAAGCAGGGTGGAATTTTCAGGATCATCTTTAATTAATAAGTCTTGTCATCTCTCACTGTATTGAGGATATCACTTACATTTTCAAATGTAAGATTAAACCTGAAGTACAATAAATCTGATAAATTCCAAACCTAGTCACAATTTCTAGGCTATTTTGTGTTATCCAGAACATTTGGGCATATAATCGATTTTGGAGAGGAGAAGGAAAGGTCTTAAACTAGTTACTTTAGAAATAATTTTTAAATTGAATATACATCAATGTGATCTAAATAACTACTCTGGTAAAAAAGAAAAAATACAATTTTTTTTTTGCTAATATTCCTGGCCAAGAAAATTTACAATAAATGAACAAGATTTCAGATTCCATTCTCTGGTATAGACACCAGAAATCTTCAAAAACAAAAATGACACCATTCTGTAGACATATTAATATATGGAAATAAGTGTCTAATATCCTCTTTTACTGTTTCTCTGTATAGACATGGACCTATATAAGATCCATTGTTCCTTGATCCCCTAAATTCTATATGAGAAGAAATGAAGTGTCACCAGCAAGAAGATCAGCCTCATCCATAAACTGTGTACTGAAGAGGATCACATGGTCTGCTTTGTGTTCCTTTAAGAGATGCCACACTTTCTGCCTTGAAAAAGGATCCAATCCAGCAGTTGGTTCATCCAATAACAAAACCTACAAAGGATAAAAGCAAATAAAAAGAGTTTCCAATTTAAAGTGAGACTCTTTTGGGAAGCAGCCTAAAAGATCTTAAAATGTATGTATGTACATGTGTGTATATATACATCTGATACTGTTGGGGAAAAATCTAAAAATATTTTTTCATATGTCTTTTATATATATTTTACTAATCACAAAGGAAGAACATGAATTTGTTTTATCAAGAGTTTCATTTTTTTTTTAATTCTGAAAATCTATCTTTCAATCCCACTTACCTGAGGATCACCTAAAATGGCAATACCAAAGGTCAGCTTCCTTTTCTGTCCACCACTTAGGTTCACAGCCAAGGTATCCTGAATGCTTTTCATTTCTAATTCCAGACAAACTCTTTGAACCTAACCAGAGAGAAGAACAAGTTCAAATAAATGAAAGTACTTTAGATTAAGCTCTTTTGTTTCACTCTCCTCCTCCTCCTCCTCCTCCTCCTCCTCCTCCTCCTCCTCCTCCTCCTCCTCCTCCTCCTCCTCCCAGAACTCAAACTATACTATAAAGTAGTATTCATTGGTGCTGGCAAAGAGACAGAAAGGAGGATCAGTGGAATAGAGTTGGCGTAAATGACCTCAGCAAGACAGTCTATGAAAAATCCACTATTTGATAAAAACTGCTGGGAAAATTGGAAGACAGTGTAGGAGAGATTAGGTTTGGATCAACACCTCATACCCTAAGGCCAAGATACATTCAGAATGGGTGAATGACTTGAAAATAAAGAAGGAAACTATAAGTAAATTAGGCAAACACAGAATAGTATACATGTAGGACCTTTGGGAAGGGAAAGATTTTAAAACCAAGCAAGACTTAGAAAGAGTCACAAAATATTAAATAAATAATTTTGACTACATCAAATTAAAGAAGTTTTTGTACAAACAAAACCAATGTAACTAAAATCAGAAGGGAAGCAACAAATTGGGAATTAATCTTTATAAAAACCTCTGACAAAAGTTTAATTACTCAAATTTACAAAGAGCTAAATCAATTGTACAAAAAAATCAAGCCATTCTCCAATTGAAAAATGGGCAAGGGACATGAATAGGCAGTTTTCGGTTAAAGAAATCAAAACTATTAATAAGCACATGAAAAAATGCTCTACATCTCTTATAATCAGAGAGATGCAAATCAAAACAACTCTGAGGTATCACCTCACACCTCGCAGATTGGCTAACATGACAACAAAGGAAAGTAATGAATGTTGGAATGGATGTGGCAAAATAGGGACATTAATGCATTGTTTGTGGAGCTGTGAATTGATCCAACCATTCTGGAGGGCAATTTGGAACTATGCCCAAAGGGTGATAAAAGACTGTTTGTCCTTTGATCCAGCCATAGTACTTCTGGGTTTGTACCCCAAAGAGATAATAAGGAAAAAGACTTGTACAAGAATATTCATAGCTGCACCCTTTGTGGTGGCAAAAAATTGGAAAATTAGGTGATGCCCTTCAATTGGGGAATGGCTGAATAAATTGTGGTTATATGTTGGTAATGGAATACTATTGTGCTAAAGGGAAAAATAAAGTGGAGGAATTCCATGGAGACTGGAATAACCTCCAGGAAGTGATTCAGAGCGAAAGGAGCAGAACCAGGAAAACACTGTACACAGAGAGTGATACACTGTGGTACAATCGAAAGTAATGTACTTCTCCATTAGTGTCAATGCAATGTCCCTGAACAAGCTGCAGGGATCTAGGAGAAAAAAATACTATCCTCAAGCAGAGGAAAAACTGTAGGAGTAAAATCACCGAGGTAAAGCAACTGCTTGACTACAGGAGTTGAGGGGATATGATTGAGGAGTGACTCTAAATGAACACTCTAATGCAAATACCAACAACATGGAAATGTGTTCAAATCAAGGACACATGTGATACCTAGTGGAATCGCACATCGGCTATGGGAGGTGTGGGGGGGCGGGGAGGAAAAGGAAATGATCTTTATTTCCAATGAACAATGCTTGAAAATGACCAAATAAAATCATGTTTAAAAGGGAAAAAAATGTTTACCTACCTCTTGCTCCACCGTTTTTGGCGGAACTCCTTTGATTATAGCATATAGCCTTAAGTTTTCTCGTACAGTAAGGAGATCAATATGGACATTAAATTGTGGGCAAACACCAATGATCTTCCTTATTTCTTCTATGTCTGACATTTCAGAGATGTTTTTACTATAGAATCTAACAGAACCTACAAACATACAGTTAACTAGTTTAAAAACAAGAGTATTTTACTAAATTCTAGAGTTTTTTTAACTTAAAATATCTCACTATATATACAAACACATAGTATACAAAATATGCATTGATTTATAGATAATGAATTGCCTAATTTGTCCATTGAGAGCTCCATGATATTCTTAACTTATTCCTCAGAATGTTAGAACTAGAAAAGACTTTACCAACATCTAGTTCAACTCCTCTTCCTCCCTCCCTCTCTTTCTCTCTCCAACTCCATTCTCTTTTTCTTCCCCCTTCTCCCTCCCTTCTTCCTTCCTTCTCTTCCATACAAGAAGTTCCAGCCAAACTTGCCTAGTTGTTTTTCTTTGAATAGGGTTTTCCCTTTCCCACCTCCATACTTTGCACAGATGACCCCCAATATCCGGAATGCACTCCCCTTTCACCCTTGCTTCTTAGAATTTTAACTTACTTTATGATTAAACTCGGGTTACACTTTCAACATGAAACATATTTTGATAACCCATCTTTAGAAGTACATTTCTTATAGTTATAAATTGTAAATATTATAAACTGTCTCAACTACACTTTCTACCAAGTTGTTCTTGCTCTCTGCTCTGCAAATTAGCATGAATGAATTACAGTGGAAATAACCCTGGCAGACCCTATAACATCTTAGAGTTAAATAGCAGTTAAATGTAATTTAATAGGATTTAAATCACCAAAGGATTTTGGCTAGATAATCCTACAGATGGAATGAGAATTCTAGTATCTTGACTCTTAAGTGAAGGTTCATTCTACTTAACCACATCGCTTTTTTATGTATTGGAAATTAATAATATTTTTACATCTTTTTATCTGTCTATAAAACAGGTTGTGATTGAGAAATGTGTTACTCACCTTCTGTTGGGGCAGATAATCCACTAAGAATATTTATTAGTGTTGATTTCCCAGCTCCACTGTGGCCAAGTATTGCTGTGATCTGGCCTTCATAGATGTCTAATTGAAAATCTAAAATTGAAGTAAAAATTGTTTTTATTATATGTGACAAGGAAATCACATTTATACAATTTTTACTTTGTGCCAGACACAAGGACTTAGCACTTGTTTTTTTAATTAATCTTTATAACAAGGTGGGGATTATTATTAATCACATTTTTTTGCAGATGAGAAAACCGAGATGAATAAAGATTAAATGATTTTTCCAGGATCCCAAAGCTAATGTCTGAAGACTGAATTTGAAATCATTTTCTTGACTCCAAGCCAAGTTATTTACCCACTGTCACCAAACTGGTGGAACAAAACTTTGACATTAGAATTATGCCTTAAAGAGGAAGATGTTCTAAAAAAATTGGAATGAGATAATTCCAATTGGTTTGATGTTCAGGTTTACTACTGAAAAATTGAATGGTATTTTCATAATTCTAAGGGCAGAAGAAAAAAGGAGATATCTTTAAAAAAATCTAAATTTCTTAATTTTCTTCTCAAGGATTTCAAAGAAAATGGAACAAGCTCTTTTACATTTGATTTGCTAATGAAGTTATCCTTTTCTACCACTTCTATTTAATAGTTTTAGAAATAATATATGTATGAGAACACAACTTGGAAATATATTGGTATCATTAAAGGTTAATATATCCAATTTTCTCCATGAGATCTTGTCTGGAAAACAAGAGGATTAGAACAAAATATTGAAGTGGTAGATTATTCTAATTTATAATACCTGTAAGTAAAAAAATTACAATCTATTATAACTTGAAATACAGCAATATGAGGGAATATAAAGTTTAGAAAGCACAGTTAAGTATTTTTTGATAAAGTAAAAATTTTACCAAAAACAAATGATAAAAATAATCACCTGAAATTTCAAAGAAAAAGAAAAAATCTCTAAATAAAATTCATAAAAAGTAGTTGAAGGAATAAATTCCACTTGTAATTACAACTAAAATATTATTTGCCTACACATTAACCTACCAAAAGCATCTACAGAACAACTTAAGTATTTTCAAAAGAATATGTTTTGCTAAATAATGGGAGAGATAGTCACTGTACAGCATTAGATCTAAGGATTATCATAAAAATATCAATGTTCTTAATTCAATATATAAATTTAATACAGTAGTAATTTTATTAACTTTTATGTTAGTTCAAATATTAAAGTAATATTTTATATGATAAAATAATAATTATAAAATATATTCAGAAAAACTCAAGGATGCCATGAAGAGTTATTATAAAATAATGTTGACATTATCAATAATCCTTGCCATTCAGATTTCAAAATATGCTGGAACCCTGTACTGTCTGACATTGGACAAAAAAAAATACAAAAAATTGGTCAACCCATTTCAAATCACACAGTAAACAATATTGTGAAATAGTTGATTTCTATAAACTGCAATAATGTAACAACTATTTTTAAAGTTAATATGTCAAAAAAAGAGTAAGTAAGATAGAAATATTGAACAAGGTAAAACAAAAATAAAAACCCATTATGAAAGAGAACTTAAATGTTTAAGGCTCCTAATTAATAGCTCTACTCTTAAGATCATGTCATAGTTATAGCTAGTCCAAAGAAACTTTCAAACTGCATTTTGGAGGCTAGATGTGTGGGTTCATTTCAAGTTACCCATGGAAGTAATTCAGTCAGAACCTCCAGTCACACCAAGAGATGCAAGACAATGATTATGTCCAGTTATATAAATTAAAGGGAGTGCTTTTAGGAAGGATGGGGGAATAGTTGGAAACGACAGTGAAGAGATAGCTAAAGTGTTCTTTTAGGAAATGGAAGTAGAAATCTAGATAGGGTCAGTTCACATCGCACAAATTTTGCTCAGGGCAGGAGACACCTGTATATTTATATTCCTAAATGTGAGGAGGCTGAAGAAGCCCAGCCTCAAGGATTTATGTAGCAATGGAATTCATCAGGCCTAAATAGAGATGGGAAGTGTCCTTAAGTTACTGAGAATGCAAGAAAAGGTCCAAAAGACAAAAATTCCAAGAGAGAAAGGATGAAGCAAGCCCATCTCTCCAGCAAAGAAAGTTGAGACATAAAGACAGAAGTAACATTAGAAAAAACATGTAAGTGGGAAGATAACATAGCAAATGAACATGGTGCTCTGACAGAAAATGGAGCAAATACCAATTTAAAAAAGGAATTCCCAATACTTCTTATATCTCATAGGAAAATAGTAAAAACTCCAAAATGGTCAAAGGAATAATGAAATTATACATATATATTATATATTTGTATATGTATACACCAATACAAACAAGAAAGTAAACCAGAAATGAGTTTTCAAATAAGAATTAAAGGAAACAAACACTATGTTATAAAAATTAGAAGACATGATATCTATCAAAAAGGAAGAAGTTCTATAAAAAGGAAAATAGATTTGTCATTCAAAGATACAGAAGTAGAAGAAAATATGGCAGAAGAGAAGGAAAAAAAAAACAACCAGAAAAAACATATGAATGCTCTTTTATAGGTCCAATTAATTGATTTACCTTGAAAATAATACAAATAGTTAAATTAAAGATCATAATTCTCCCAAAAGGACATTCTGAATCAAAAATATAGACTATATTAGTAACAAAGACAGCAAAAAGCCTATGATGGTATCAATATATGTAGAAAAAGCTATTGACAAGAATCAACATCTATTCTTGTTTAAATCACACATAACACACACAAACTATAAAGCTAAGATTATATATAATAGGTATAAATAAAGATTTTATACTAAGATCAAAGGTTAAGGGAAGATGATTATCCACACATATTTGATATAATACTAGAAAAACTATCTATAGCAATAAGACAAGAAAAAAATTGAGGGAATAAGCATCAGTGGATGGATGGAAGAAATAAAATTATTACTTTTATTGTAAATCATGTGATGTTTTACCTAATCAAGTCACCTAAAATTAATTGAAATAGTAACTTCAGCAAAATAGTAGGATGTAAAATAAAATCATGTCATCTTATACATATATATAACCAACAAAACCAACAACAAGGGAAAGAGAAATTTCATTTAAAGTTACTATGGACCATTCCTCAGTTCATAAATGGCCAAAGGATATGAACAGGCAGATGTCAAAAGAAGAAATCAAAGCTAATAATACTCATATTAAAATCCTCTAAATAACTATATTTTTCTTTCATTTTGCTCAGTGGTTAATACAGAAATATATTTTGCATAACTTTCTACAGATGATTATATTCATAATTGATATTACATTATTTTATTTCTCCATGGATAGGGGAGGGACTGAAAGGAGGAAAAGAATTTGGAACTAAATTAAAAAAAATTAATTTAAAAAATAAATAAGAAATAAAAATAATAAAATAACTATAGAATTATAATATAATTGGGAGAATAACTACAAAAACACACAGAGGAACTATATGAATATGCCAACAAAACATTTTTATGTAAAGATCTAAATAATTGGAGAAATAAGTAACAAAATACCATTGCTAGATTAATTAATTTATTTAGTGCTATACCAAACAAACTACCAAAATATTACTTTATAGAGCTGGAAAAAAATGAAATTCATCTGGATTTACAAAATGTGAAGAATGTCCAGAGAAATAATAAAAAAAAGAGAATAAGGGAAGACAGGTATTTAGTAGTACAAGATTTCAAATAATATTATTAATAGTATTTGTCAAAATGATTTGATAGTGGTTAGAAAATATGGGGTTTATCAGTGGAACAGATTAAGTATGCAACATATAGAAGAAAACAAATTAGCTTGATAAATTCCAAAGATTCCAGCTAATGGAGTAAGGGTTCATTGTCTGAGGAAGAATTATTAATAAAACTGTAAAGCAGTCTGGCAAAAACTGACTAGAATTCTGATCAATGCAGTAACCAAATATAATTCTAGGAGACTGGTTACAAAGAATGCTACCCAAATCCTGGTGGGAAGGTGATGGACATCTGCATGGTGAGACATTGATTTTTAGACATGACTAATATGGAAATGTTTTTGCTTGGTTATTCATATTTGTTATGTTGTGGGGGAGAAGGGAGAGAAAAACAAGTGTCTGTAAATTTTAAAAATACAGTAAAATTTTTAAAAAAGGAATGGAGACTGATAATTCTAAGAGCAGAGTTCAAGGCTGGGCCTCCTGGCTGGTAAGACAGTGACTATAGTCATATAATAATGCTTCCATTTGACATTTATTCTTTCATGAATTTGTATTTCTAAGAGTGAAGAAGAGCAATATATAAGAAGGAGAGGATAGGGTGAAATGAGCAAATTAGCCAAAAAAAATTTAGCAAACTATTAACCATCACATGAAAGATTTTTCCAAATAACTAATAATAAAGAAATTACAAATTAAAACAACTGAGGTTTCTTCTTATATCCAGGAAGTGGGAGTTGAAGAAAAATAGCAATAGGATTGGTGGAACTTCAGAAAGACAGTCACACTAACATGTTGCTGGAGTGAATTGAAAATACATTTATGAAATTATGCAATGGGGAAGGGATGTCTAGTTCATGGGCAAACCTATGAAAGATCACAATGCAAGAGGTAATGAGGTTGCAATTAATACCTTAATGAAGCACAAATGATATAGGAATGAGCAGATATTTAATCTACAGAGACAACTGGCAAAAAAGGGGCACAGAGGTAGATGATGTGGGCACAGGGGCTGGGGTGGTGAAATAAGACAGGTGACAACATTCAGGAGGGGAAGAGGCACGATCACCCTCATAAACATGAACCCTTAGGAGATGGAAGAGTGTTGGGGAGCAAGAGTTTCAGGTCTCATTTTTACAGGCCTTTTTTTGAGGAATAGAAAATTTATCTGGTCCACCTTGGTGTTAGTTCATTGACCTATCCAAATTATCTCAAAGTATTCTGTAAAACTTATCATTGACATGCCCACATCATCTGAAAATAATCAACACTCTATAGACTTCTGTTCTGTTGTTCTTCTGGAATTTGTCTGAGATTTACAGATCATTGGACAAAACATTCCTGCTAGCAGAGTCTAGATGATGTCTATGAAAGTGAGAAATTGAGAATGATTTTGTAGCAGGAGTTTGGAGCAGCTGAGACTGATGACCTGTCATTCAAACGAGAGTATTCTATTTGGAATCTGACTGGGAGAAGCAGGTGGAGGAGACCAACTGATGGCTGGAACTTTCTGGCGTGAAAGAGGGAAGAAGACTATTCTCTCTTGACTTTGGAGACTGAAGTCTGAAGGTGGTTTTGGCTTTGAAGACAGAAGATAAAAGGACAAAAGTCCAGATCTCTCTCTGATTTGCTCTGTTGTGATAGTGACTGAACTTCCAGACCTATCAGCCCATTTCTCCAAATTGAAATATTCCATCATCCTCCAAACTGAGATTAATTGTAGTATTAGGAAAATCCCCAACCCTCTTTACCTCCATTTCTTATCCTTCCCTGTCTTTGCCAATAAACCTCTTACATAAGATAAAGAGGAGAAAGAGTATTTCATTTGAGACATCATAAGACTCACCCTGGGTTGATTTAGAAGAAGAAGAAGGAAGAAGAAGGAAGGGGGAGGGGAGAAGAAGGAAGGCTGAAAGAAGGGAGGAAGGAGGAAGAAAGTAGATGACAGTCTGATCTGTTTAGTTATCAATTACCAATCAAAATAGTCCCTTATTACACTTCCCATGATTCAGCACATATTAATAGGATGTGATTTTTGTTTAATTTATGATACAATTTGCAAGTTATGTTCCTTTGATCTTTAGGATATGTGATTTTTAAGTTCCCATTCATTCTTTTACTTTCTGGTATTGCCACTTTATATTAGCTTCTTATATACTTATGCTACTGACTAGAAGGGGCTGGAGAGGTGGTCAGGAGAACCAGAACAAGATGCAATTTTAACACATGGAGGAACTTGGTAATAATCCATTTATTCTCAAAAGCATTTGGAATTATGGTAGGAAATGGACTAAAATAACAATGTTACTTCATTGGAATAGGGAACTTTTGGTGTGTAATCTGTCCACTGATACTCAGTATATATATATATATATATATATATATATATATATATATATATATAATTCAGCTATAACATAGTTTTAGAGAGCTGTTTAGAGTGCAAAGAAGTTACTTAGAGAGCCAGACCTAGAGACAGGAAGTCCTAAGTTCAAATATAACTTTAGAAATTTCTGAAATTTAGAAATTTAGAAATTTAGAAATTTCTGAGTTGTGTGACTTAACCCCCATTGCCTAGCCCTTACTACTCTTCTGCCTTAGAACCAATACATAGTATTAATTCTAAGATGGAAGGGAAGGGTTTAAAAAAAAGTGACTTTCATATAGTATGTAAGTGACAAAGGACTTGAATCTAAGTTTGTCTAATATAAAGACCTAAGTAACAATGTCTCCCTTTAATCTAGAGATCCCATTGCTTAGCACTTGCTTTAAGGAAATCAAATTCCATTGACACTAAAACATGTATGATAATACATTGTTTTAAGGCCTGCAATGCACTTTACAAATTTTCCTTGTTTTATCATTACAACAACCCTGGAAGGTAGATGTTACTATTTTCATCATGTTGTTGTTGTTTTTGAGTCATTCAGTTGCACCCAACTTTTTGTGGCCCTTCTATCCTCCACCATTTTTCAAAGTCCAATTCAAGTTCATGCTTATTATTTCCATGGTATATCCATCTCAGCTTCTGCCTTCTCCTCCTTTTGCCTTCAATCTTTTCCAACATCAAGATCTGTTCCAATGAGTCCTGTCTTCTCATTATTTGATCAAAGTATTTCATTTTTAGCTTCAATATTTTACCTTCTAGTGAATAGTCTGAATTAATTTCTTTAAGTACTGACTGATTTATCTCCTTGCTGTCCAAAGGACTATCAAAAGGTTTCTTCAGTACCACAATATGGAAATGTTGATTCTATGGTGCTCAGCTTTTCTTCTAGACCAACTCTCATAGACATACATTGCTCCTGGAAAAACCATAGCTTTGGCTATATGGATTCTATATGTATGTATATATGCATAAAAACCTATAAGGATAAAGGACAAGGTGTTATATCTGCTCTGAAGTTTATTGTCCAGGTTAGGCATAGATTTTATTCTAAGGAATAAGCATCTTTCAATTTCATGGCTATAGTTGGTTGTCATCTGCAGTGATCTTTGAGCCTAAGATTATAAAATCCAATTACTACTTCCATTTCTTCTCCCTCTGTCAGGAAGTGATAGGACTTAAGATCTAAGGTCTTCCTAACTTTTGAAAGTCTAATGCTACATCCAATATACTACCTCACACTGCTTCTTATGGTAGCCAAAGAATTGGCAATAGAGGAAATAACATAAATTTGTTGTTGTTATTCAGCCATTTTCAGTTATGTCTAACTTTATGTAGACTCATTTGGAGTTTTCTTGGCAAAGATATTGGCATGGTTTACCATTTACTTCTGCAACTCATGCTATAGATGAAGAAACCAAAACAAATGGGATTAAGTGATGTATTCAAGACCACACAGCTAGTGAGCATCTCAGGTCTAATTTGAATTATGGAAGATGAGACTAAGATGAGGCTTGATGAATATAGGGCTAACGTCCTATCCACTTTGCCATGTAGCTTCTTTACCCATAGATTGGGGAAGGCTAAATAAGCAATGGAACATAGAAGTAATGGAATATTACTGCACCTTAAATATCTATGGGGTGGGACAACTGGGTAGTTGGGTAGATCAGTGAATTGATAGCCAGGCCTAGAAATGGGAGGTCATGGGTTCAAATCTGGACTCAGATACCTCCCAGCTGTGTGACCCTGGGCAAGTCCCTTGACACCTATTGCTTAGCCCTTACCACTCTTCTACCTTGGAACCAATACATAGTATTGATTCCAAGACAAAAGGTAAGGGTTTAAAAAAGTTTATGGGGAAGAGCATTCAAAGATTTTTTTGTTCTTTAAGATTTTCATAATTCCTGATTTTATGTGGTTTTTACAAAACTATCTCCCTATAGATTAAATCTGACCTATGCTAACAAAGTTTGATTTATTATGCTCTTAATTGAGCATAGGGATTATTGAAGGAGGAGCAGTGGCAGTACTCTTTTTTTTTAAATTTTAATTAATTGATTAATTTAGAATATTTTTCTATGGTTACAAGATTCATGTTCTTTCCCTGTTCTCCCTCAACACCACTCCCATAGCCAAGACATGATTTCTCTAGGGTTTTACATGTGTCATTGATCAAGATCCATTTCCATACCATTGATATTTGCACTAGGGTGATTGTTTAAGAGTTTATATTCCCAAACATGTCTCCCATTGAGCATTATGATCAAGAAGTTGTTTTTCTTCTGTGTTTCTGTTCCTACAGATCTCACTCTGAAAGCATATTTTCTCATAAGGCCCTCCAAATTGTCCTTGTTCATTGTATTGCTGCTATATCAATCTCTGTGTACAATGTTCTCCTGGATCTGCTCCTTTCACTCTGCATCAATTCTTGGAGGTCATTTCAGTTCCCATGGAATTCCTCCAGTTCATTATTCCTTTGAGCATAGTTGTATTCCATCATCAACATATACTACAATTTGTCCAGCCATTCCCCAATTAAACGGCATCCCCTCATATTCCAATTTTTTGCCAACACAAAGAATGCAGCTATGAATATTTTGGTACAAGTCTCTTTCTTTATTATCTCTTTAGGGTACAATCACAGCAGTGCTATTACTAGAACAATGGGTAGGCAGTTGTTTATCATTCTTTGGGCATAGGTCCAAATTTCCATTCAGAATGGCTGGATCACTTCACAACTCCAGCAGCAATTCATTAATGTCCTGACTTTGCCACATCCCCTCCAGCATTCATTACTTTCCTTTGCTGTCATGTTAGCCAATCTTCTAGGTGTGAGGTGATACCTCAGAGTTGTTTCAATTTGCATCTTTCTGATTATATGAGATTTAAAACACATTTTCATATGTTTTTGATAGTTTTGATTTCTTTATCTGAAAATTGCTTGATTTTTTTGGTACAATTGATTTAGGTCTTTATAAATTTGAGTAATTTGACATTTGTCAGAGTTTTTTGTTATGAAGATTTTTTCCCAATTTGTTACTTACTTCTAATTTTGGTTACATTGGTTTTGTTTGTACAAAATCTTTTATTTGTGTAATCAAAATTACTTATTTTACATTTTGTAATTTTTTCTAACTCTTGTTTGGTCTTAAAATCTTTCTTTTCCCAAAGATCCAACAAGTATAATATTCTGTGTTCACCTAATTGACTTATAGTTTCCTTCTTTATATTCAAGTCATTCACCCATTCTGAGTTTATGAGTGTGAGATGTTGATCCAAACCCAATCTCTCCCATACTGTTTTCCAATTTTATAGCAGTTTTTGTCAAATCATGGATTTTGGTCCTAAAAGCTGGGATCTCTGGGTTTATCATAGACTGTATTGCTGAGGTCACTTACCCCAAGTCTGTTCCACTGTTCCTCCCTTCTGTCTCTTAGCCACTACCATATTGTTGTGATGACCACTGCTTTATAGTATGGTTTGAGATCTTGTACTGCTAGGCCACCTTCCTTAACAATTTTTTTTTCATTATTTCCTTTGATATTCTTGATTTTTTTGTTCTTCCAAATGAACTTTGTTATGTTTTTTTTCCTAATTCAGTAAAAATGTTTCTTGGTAGTTTAATGGGTATGGCACTAAATAAGTAAATTAATTTGGGTAGGATTGTCATTTTTATTATGTTAGCTCATTCTACCCATGAACAATTAATATTTTTTCCAATTGTTTAGATCTAGTTTTAATTGTCTGGAAATTGTTTTGTAGTTGTGTTCATATAGTTTCTGTGTTTGTCTTGGCAGATAGATTCCTAAGTATTTTATATTGTCTAGTTTGATTTTAAATGTAATTTTTCTTTCTAACTCTTGCCTCTGAGATATGTTAGAAATATATAGAAATGCTTATGATTTATGTGGTTTTGTTTTGTAACCTACAACTTTGCTAGAGTTGTTTGTTGTTTCCACTAGCTTTTTGATTGATTCTCTAAGATTCTTTACATAGACGATCATATCATCTGCAAAGAGAGATAGCTTGATCTCCTCATTGCCTATTTTAATACCTTTAATTTCTTTTTCTTCTCTATTTGCTACTGCTAGTGTTTCTAGTACAATGTTAATTAATAGACATGATAATGGGTATCCTTGTTTCACTTGTGATCTTATTGGGAATGATTCTAATTTTTTCCCATTGCAAATGATACTTGATAATGGTTTTAGATATATACTATTTATTAGTCTTAGGAAAGGCCCTTCTATTCCTATACTTTCTAGTGTTTTCAATAAGAATGAGTGTTGTATTTTGTCAAAGTATTTTTCTGCATCTATTGAGATAATCATGGGACTTTTGTTGGTTTTTGTGTTGATATAGTCAATTATGTGAATAGTTTTCCTAATATTAAACCATCCTTGCATTCCTAGTATAAATTCAATCTGATAATAATGAAAAACCCTTGTGATCACTTCCTGGTCTTTGCTAGTATTTTATTTAGCTTTTTTGCATCTATGTTCATTAAAGAGATTGGTCTATAGTTTTCTTTCTCTGTGTTTGACATGACTGGCTTTGGAATCAGTACCATATTTGTGTCATAAAAGGAATTTGGTAGAACTCTTTCTTTGCTTATTCTGTCAAATAGTTTGTATAATATTGGGATTAATTGCTCTTTGAATGTATGATAGAATTCACTCGTGAATCCATCTTGCCCTGGAGATTTCTCCATAGGGAGTTCTTTGATAGCTTATTCAATTTCTTTTTCTGATATGGGTTTTTTTAGGTAGTCTGATTCTTCCTCTGTTAGTCTAGGCAATTTATATTTTTGTAAATACTCTTCAATATCACCTAGATTGCCATATTGATTGCCATAAAATTTGGCATAATAATTTTTAATTATTCCCTTAATTTCCTCTTCATTGGAGGTGAGGTCTCCCTTTTCATCTTGGATATTGCCAATTTGTTTTTTTTTCTTTCCTTTTTTTTAATTAGACTGACTTGTACTTTGTCTATTTTATTTGTTTTTCCAAGTACCAGCTTCTAGCCTTATTCATTAAATCAATAGTTCTGTGACTTTCAATTTTATCAATTTCTCCTTTGATTTTTAGGATCTCTAATTTAGTCTTCATCTGGGGATTTTTAATTTGTTCACTTTCAAGTTTTTTGATTTGCATGTCCAATTCATTAACCTCTGCCCTCTCTAATTTGTTAATATATGAACTCAAGGATATACATTTCCCCCTCAGTACTGCTTTGGTTGCATCCCATAAATTTTGAAATGATGTGTCATCATTGTCATTTTCTTCAATGAGATTACTAATTGTTTTTATGATTTGTTCTTTAACCGATTTTGGAGAACAATATTATTTAATTTCCAATTAATTTTTGTTTTGGCTCTCCATATACCCTTACTAATGATTTTTTTTATTACATTATGATCTGAAAAGTTTGCATTTATTATTTCTGTTTTTTTTCACTTGTTTGCCATGTTTTTATGGTCAATCTTTGAGAATGTACCATGTGCTGCTGAAAAGAAGGTGTATTCCTTTTTGTCCCTATTCATTTTTTTTCTACATATCTACTAACTCTATTTTTTCTAAGATTTCATTCACTTCTCTTACATCTTTCTTATTTATTTTTTGGTTTGATTTATCTAGTTCTGATAGAGGAAGGTTCAGGTCTCCCACTAGTATAGTTTTACTATCTATTTTCTCCTTCAATTCCATTAGTTTCTCCTTTAGGAATTTGGATGTTATACCATTTCCTGCATACATGTTGATTTTTGATATTTACTTATTGTCTATACTGCCTTTTATCAGGATGTAATTCTCTTCCCAATCTCTTCAGATCTATTTTTATTTTGGCTTTGTCAGGTATCATGATTTCAACTCCTGCCTTCTTTTTCTCAATTGAGGCCCAATAGATTTTTGTCCAGCTTTTAATTTTTACCCTGTAGGTGTCTACCTGCCCTATTTGTGTTTCTTGTAGACAATATATGGTAGAATCTTGGTTTCTAATCCACTCTGCTATTTGTTTTTGTTTTATGGATGAGTTCATTCCATTCAAGTTCATAGTCATGATTGACACTTGTGTATTCCCTAACATTTTGATATCCTCTCCTAGTTGTGCCCTTTCTTCTTTCATTTTATCCTTTTGAACTAGTGGTTTGATTTTCTCAGTTCAATCAATCCCCAACCTTATTATATTTCCCTTTCTGCTCCCTTCCTTTTTGATCCATTCTTCTTCTTACTATTTTTTAGGGTCTATTAAGTTTCTTCACCCTTTTCTTTCCCTTCTTTTTTGAGCTTCCCACCTCACTCCCCCACTTAGTTTTTCCCTTTTCACTTTCCCTGTGGGTTAAGATAGAATTCAATACCCCAATGGAATTAGATGCTCTTCCCTCTCAGAATTGATTTCACTGAGAGTAAGGTTTAAGTATTATGTATTAGCACTCTCTTCCTCTCCTACTTATAATAGTATTCTTCCACTGCCCTTCCTATGCACCTCTTTGTGTGATATAGATTATCCTATTTATCTTATTTCTTTAAGTTTCTCTTGGTACCATCTTCTATTCCCCCCTCACTTTTTCTTCTTTTGTATATCATCTTAGGCCACTTATTATCCCAATCTCTACTCATGAATGATTATTCTAATTATTATAATAGTGAATATAATTTTTGAGAGTTACAAATAATATTTCTCCACATATTAATATAAATAATTTGATCTTATTGAAGCCCTTAAAGAAAAAATTTAAATAAGAAAACGTTTTTCCCCTTTCCACTCTCTTTGTTATTTACCTTTTCCTGTTTCTCTTGATTTTTGTGTTTGGATATCAAACTTTCCTCTTAGTTCTGGTCTTTTCTTTACAAATACTTGGAAATCTTCTATTTTGTTGAATTCCCAAACTTTCCCCTGGAAGTATATAGCCATTTTTGATGAGTAGGTGATCCTTGGTTGAAGACTCAGTTCTCTTGCCTTTCTGAATATCATATTCCAAGCCATGTGGTCCTTAAGTGTGGAAGCTACCAGATCTTGTGTAATCCTGATTGGTGCTCCTTGATAGCTGAATTTTCTCTTTTTTGCTTCTTGTAAAATGTTTTCCTTGGCTTTGAAGCTCTTGAATTTGTCTAATACATTCCTGGGGGTTGTCTTTTGAGGATTTAGTGTAGAGGGTTTCTATGAACTCTATCAATGTCTATTTTGCCCCCTTGTTCAAAAACATCAGGGCAGTTTTCTTGGATAATTTCTTATAGTATGATGTCAAGATTTCTGTTTATTTCTGAGCTCTCAGGTAGAGCAATGATTCTCAAATTGTCTCTTCAATACTGGTTCTCATGGTCTATCATGCTATCATTGCGATATTTAAGGTCCCTTCTATTTTGTCGGTCTTGACTTTGCTTTATTAATAAATGGTATGCTTTATTAATAAATGACTCTGAACTTCTTGCTGTTTTGTGAGATCATTGGCTTTCAATTGCCTAATTCTAGTCTGTAAAAACTGGTTTTCTGTTTTAATCTTTTGATTTTCCTTTTCCATTTGGTCTATTCTGCTTTTCATGTCTTTAGACTGTTTAATTTTTGTCTCCAGTTGGGAGTTCTTGTCTTTTAAATTGTTGTTTTCTTTTTGAACTATTTCCTACTTTTCTTGCCAAAATCCTTCCATCTTTTTTATAAGCTCTGATTTAAATTCTTCCAGAGCATGTGGCCAATTTCCAGGTTTTTTTGGAAGGGTTGGATGCATTTATTTCTTTGTCCATGTCTGCTATTTCCTTTGTTGTCTAGATTTTTCCTCCATAAAAGTTATCCAGGGTAAATGCCTTCTCCTTGTTCTTCTTGGTGTTGGGAAGCTGTTTTTCCTGGACATTGTTTGCCATCATCATGCTGGTTTTTCTTTCCCTTTCCAGTCAAAAGTCTGAGTGAGGAGGGCAGGATCTCTGTGTACGTAGCTAAGGAGTGAGGTTTTTGCCCGATGCCTTGAGTCTCACTGTTTGTATTGTTTGCCACCCTTGTCTGCACTATCTCTATGCCCAAGGTCTGTGCTCTTCAGTCTACTGGGGTCTCAAGTCTAGGTGCTGTCAGAGGTAGGCTCTTAGTGGTCTTAGTCAGCTGCCAAGCACCTAGAGGTGCACCTCACTTGCTCACTGATTCTAGTGCACCTGCACTGACCCTAGCACATTGGCTCCATGTCTGTGGGGTGGGAGATGGTTGATCAGCTTGTGTTTTGGTGGAAGCTATTTCACCCCCTTATAGTGTGGAAATGCCCAAATCCCACATACTTTCAATTCTGCACCCTACTGTGGAGTCCCTTCATTCATATGAATTTGGGGTTCTTTTTTTTTGGCCTTTTGAGGTAGTCTATATCAGTAGGTATTGAGAAGAGGAGGAGTCCTGCATTTACACTGACACCATGTTTACCTGGAAGTCCCTGGTGGTATTCTTGTTAGTATTGTTATACACAGAAAAAAGCAGAGAAAATTTGTTCTGTCTGGACCATCAGAACACTAAAGAGATGGGGAAGTGGCTTCTTCCTACATCTCCAGTGGGCCTTGAGTTATACTAAATAGGTGTCTGTGAATTTTAATTTTAGTAATAATTTATCCTCAATAAGTGGAAGGCTAAATTTAGTCATTTAGGATCATTATTTTAGGTGCAGGAGTTGTGAATAAACACATTTAAATGGTATAAAGCTGCTTAGTGAGCAAGAAACAGGTAATACAGATAAATAAATTTCCCCCTCTTCTATTTTTGAAGGCACTGGACTGTTCCTAGTAAGGGACAGAATGAAAGCAATGATAAATGAAAAGTTACACACCATCTAGGACCAGCCAAGAGAAGAAATGGGATAAAGTGGCTATGCTTATTTTACATTTATGTTTAGCTCTGCCAGAGATCATAATCAAATCATTATAAATAATGAATTTTAAAAGCCAATACAATTCACTTTTTCCACTTACCTCTCAAAGCTTCCACTTTTTCGGACTTTCTTTTATATTCCTTTTTCACGTTTCTGATTCTGAAAGGAGATTAAACAATTTTGAGACTCTTTCCCAGTAATTTAATCAATGTAAATGACTAGCTAAGAAGTATGAATAATTTTGCATGAAAGAATGAAAGGTTTGGAGAGGCCCTAGACAGAGATAATATAAATGATGCAAAGAAAAGTTGTACTAGACAGAGATAATATAAATGATGCAAAGAAAAGTTGTACTTGAGACTTGAATTGAAAAATCATATATCTGAGAGCCATGGGCAGGTAAACTTTGAACTTGTAATTTCATTAGCAGAGGGAAATTCTGGTTTTTAAATACAGTGTATAATGCACATTAGCAACTGATCTGTAAATTTTAGTTTCAGAAAGTGACTTAGAGAACTTAGACGAGACTTACCCTTAGTCATAAAGGGAGTAAATGTCAAAGGTAAGACTTGAACCTAAAGTTGAGGGAGATCAAGATTTGCTATATAATATTCTTTCTCATACTTTTATTTTTACCTAAATATTAATTTTCATTTATTGCTCACCTCCCCCTTCAAACAACATATAACTACAACAGTCTGGCTATTCCTTGCTCTGTTTCCTAGACACTTCTGAATTTAGATTAATATCTTTAGGTATCTGTCAACAAAGACTCCTAGATAATTTTTTAGTTTGTTGTTGATTGATCAAATAGATTAAGTTTTATTATAACCTCTAAATTAATCATTCATTTATCTGTTACTTACGTAATTTCATAAGATCTTGAAATCTGTTCTGGTCTGCTTCAAATTTCACTACTCATAATAATTTAATGACATCTATAAATCCGAAGATTTTTTCCAGTACCACATATTCTAGAACACTTTAAAAATATTAAATCAGATAAACCATCAATAGGGCACCCAGAGTTTGGGGTTGTTTATTATCCATCCAAAGACTATTCAATTTTTATCCCCATCTTTTGCTCTTGTATGTTCATAGAAATATAGGATATTAGGGTTAGAAATTACCTTAAGATTATTTACTCCCAATCCTTTGCTTTATAAACAAGGAGATTAAGACAGTAAAGCAATTTTACAAGGTAGCAATAATTAGAAACTGAGCAAGACATAGCATTCAGTTTCCAATCAGTTGTTTTAATTTGCCTTTTTTCCTAATCAATAGTAATTTAAAGAATTTTCTAATGAGTATAGATGGCTTTGAGTTATTTTTCTAAAAGTTCCCTGGTCATATAGTTTGTCCATTAATCAACTAGGAAATTATTCTTATTTTTATACATTTGACTCAATTATTTGTATATTTGAGAAATGAGGTCTTTATGAGAGAAGCTAGCTATGATTCTCCCCCCATCCTTTCCCAAACCCCATGTGTTACTTTCCTTCTCATTTGGGCTACATTGGCATTATTCTGTTCTAGACCTTTATTTCTGTATGTTTTTTATAAGCATGTTGCTGCATTCTAGTTTCTAATCCATTTTGGTATCAATTTCTGTTTTATAGATGATTTCATCTTGTTCAGAATCACAGTTAAAATTGCAGTGTATTTTCTTCTTTATTATTTTCTTCTCTTTATCCAGTTTCCTTTCTTTTTACTCTGTCCCGCCTCATAAGTGTTTAGCTTTTTACCACTGTCTCATTCAATCGACTCACCCTTTATCATACACAGAATTTTTCTTATTACCTTCCCCATCTACATCCCTATTAGGTTAGATATTTTTTTTCCCTCACTTCAGTATGGGAGAGTATAGGAGAGCAAGAAGATTCTAAATAGTTATTCCCCCTTTCACTCTCTCTTCCTTTCCCTCTCACTCTCCCTCCCTTCTTCTATCTTTCTCTCTCCTCACCTCCATCTCAGAATAAAAAAATGGAAGAAGGTAAAGAAGGAAGAGCACAGGGTTTGAGGCAGGATTTTTTAAAAAAGAAAAGAGAAAGCAAAGAGACAATACTAAGGCATGAGGAGATTCATGCTTGAAGATTTACCACATAACTCAAGTCAAGGTAAATATTGAAAATCTTAAAATATGTGAAGTTTCTTAATGAGAACATTCATTTAAAACAGGTATGTGTGTGTATATGTGTGTGTGTGTGTGTGTGTTTTGTGGAGAAATTGAGATAGAAAAGATTCACAGTTTTGTATGATCTACCTACTTTGTACAGTTGACTATTATTTTCCCCAAGGGCAGCCCTAGGGCACTTGTTAGTGAATTAGATTGTCCCTTGTCTTTTTGTACACTAAGGTAATTAATTACCTGATAGCTTCTTTCCCATGAAATTCTGGAGGCACTGATTCAAAAGAGTCAGAGCAATATGTAGAAGTAGAGTTAGTCTCATTCTCTACTACCTGATTATCAGCCCTGTCATAAGAGTACCAAAATGAAGACTTCAGGAAAAACAAAGGAGAATGTTGTCGTCCATATTTACCTAATGAAATAAGACAAATATTCAATTCAATACAACAAACAGAATAAGCAGAATACAAGATAAATTGATAAGTAATACATAAATTGAAAATATGGGAATCTAGGAAAGCTTTGTTGAGAAGGGGATGGTTGAATTGAGCCTTGAAGGAAGATAGTGATTCTGTGATGTAGAGGTCAAGAGGGAAGATATTTTAGGCCATTCTCTGAATTAATGGAGGAAGAAAATGGAGTATAATTTTTGGGGAACAGCTAATAATTCAGTTAGTCAGGAATGGAGGGTACAGGAAGAAGAACAGTATGAAGAAAGATTAGAAAGGTGAGCTGCAGCTAACTTTCAGCAATTATTCATTTCTAAGCTAATGACCTTAAATTTCATTCTACAGAAAACAGGAAACAACTGAAAAGATTTTGCTCATTAATTTTGAAAAACAAAGGAAGAAATGAAATAGCCAGAAATATGCCTTCAGATGACAACTGTAGTTACTTTGTGAAGTATCCTTTAGAGAGGTAGATATTAGGCTTGTCACATAGCTTTGATGGAAAGATTTCAAAGAAGAGGTGATAAAGAGCTGTAGTAAAGCGCATTAGGCATAGATGCCATCAAAGAATGAAAAAACTGCTGCAGTAATGGAAGGGGTTACTGTCAAGGGCATATATATATATATATATATATATATATATATATATATACATATATTATATACATATATAAACAAAAACTGTGCTTTGCTTATTTCTACTTCTCAGTTCTTTCTCTGAAGGTAAACATACATGTTATTCCTCAAGCAATATTTCTGTTCCTATATGTAATGTTCTCTTGGTTCTACCTATTTCATTCTTCATAATTTCATATAGCTTTTTCTATAGTTTAAAAACATTAATGTACTCTTCATTTCTTTTTTTATGTTTACTTAATTTATTTAGTCAATTTAGAACATTATTCCTTGGTTACAAGAATCACATTACTTCCCTCCCTCCCCTGCCCCACCCTTTCTGTAGCCACATGCAATTTTACTAGGTATTACATGTGTCCTTGATCAGAACCTATTTCCACGTTGTTGGTGTTTGCATTAGGATGTTCATATAGAGTCTTCATCCACAGCCATATCCCCTCAATCCATCTATTCAAGCAGTTGTTTTTCTTCTATGTTTCTATTCCTACAGTTTTTCCTCTGAATGTGGTTAATATTTTTTTTCTCATAGATTCCTCCAAGTTGTTCAGGATCACTGCATTGCCACTAGTGGAGAAGTCCATTACATTTGATTGTACCACAGTGTATCAGTCTCTGTGTACAGTGTTATCCTGGTTCTGCTCCTTTCACTCTGCATCAATTCCTGGAGGTCATATGAGTTCCCATGGAATTCCTCCACTTTATTATTCCTTTGAGCACAATAATATTCCATCAGCAACTTATCCACAATTTGTTCAGCCATTCCCCAATTGAAGGGCATCCTCTTGTTTTCCAATTTTTTGCCACCACAAAGAACGCAGCTATGAATATTCTTGTACATGTATTTTTCCTTATGATCTCATTAGGGTACAAACCCAGCAGTGCTATGGCTGGATCAAAGGGCAGACCGCCTTTTAGCACCCTTTGGGCATAGTTCCAAAATTGCTCTCCAGAATGGTTAAATCAATTCACAACTCCACCAACAATACTTGCCACATCCCCTCCAGCATTCATTACTTTCCTTTGCTGTCATGTTAGCCAATCTGCTAGGTGTGAGGTGATACCTCAGAGTTGTTTTGATTTGCATCTCTCTGATTACCAGAGATTTAGAACACTTTTTCATGAGATTATTATTACTTTTGATTTCTTTAACTGAAATTTGCCTATTAATGTCCCTTGCCCCTTTATCAACTGGAGAATGGATTGTTGTTTTTTTTTTTGTACTTTTTAACTCTTTATAAATTTGAGAAATTAGATATGTCAGAGGTTTTTATTATGAAGATTGTTTCCCAATTTGTTGCTTCCCTTCAAATTTTGGATGCATTAGTTTTGTTTGTTCAAAAACTTTTTAATTTGATGTAATCTAAATTATTTATTTTACATTTTGTGACTCTTTCTAAATCTTGCTTGGTTTAAAATTTTTCCCTTCCCAAAGCTCTGACATGTATACTATTTTGTGTTCACCTAATTTGCTGATAGTTTCCTTCTTTATATTCATGTCACTCACCTATTCTGAGTTTATCTTGGTGTAGGGTATGAGATCTTGATCCAAACCTGATCTCTCCCATACTGTCTTCCAATTTTCCCAGCAGTTTTTATTATTATTTGGGTTTGGGTCCCCAAAGCTGGGATCTTTGGGCTTATCCTAGACTGTCCTGATGAGGTCACTTACCCCAAGTCTGTTGCACTGATCCTGCTTTCTCTCTTTTACAGTATCAAATTGTTTTGATGACCACTGCTTTATAGTATAGTTTGAGATCAGGGACGACATGGTCTCCTTCCTTAGCATTTTTTTTCATATTTTCCCTGGATATTCTTGATATTTTATTCTTCCAAATGAACTTTGTTATGGTTTTTTCTAATTCAATAAAAATGTTTTTTGGTAGTTCAATGGGTATGGCACTGAATAAGTAAATTAATTTGGGTAGGATTGTCAATTTTGTTTTTTTAGCTCATCCTACCCATGAGCAGTTGAGTTTTTCCAATTGTTGAGATCTCATTTTAATTGTGTGGAGAGTGTTTTGTAGTTGTGTTCATATAGTTCCTGTGTTTGTCTCAGCAGATAGATTACTAAGTATTTTATATTGTCTAGTGTGATTTTAAATGGAATTTCTCTTTCTAATTCTCACCGCTGAGATGTGTTAGAGACATATAGAAATGCTGATGACTTATGTGGGTTTATTTTGTATCCTGCAACTTTGCTAAATTTGTTGATTATTTCCACTAGCTTTTTGGTTGATTCTCTAGGACTATTTAAGTAGACCATCATATCATCTGCAAAGTGATAGCTTGGTCTCCTCATTGCCTATTTTAATACCTTCAATTTCTTTTTCTTCTCTAATTGCTACAGCTAGTGTTTCTAGTACAATGTTAAATAATAGAGGTGATAATGGGCATCCTTGTTTCACTCCTGATCTAAATGGGAAGGCTTCTAGTTTGTCCCCATTGCAGATAATGTTTGCTGATGGTTTTAAATATATACTGTTTATTATTTTTAGGAAAGACCCTTCTATTCCTATGCTTTCTAGTGTTTTCAATAGGAATGGGTGTTGTATTTTGTCAAAGGCTTTTTCTGCATCTATTGAGATAATCATGTGATTTTTGTCTCTTTGCTTGTAAATATGGTCTATTATGTGGGTGTTTTTTCCTAATATTGAACTATCCTTGCATTCCTGGTATGAATCCTGCCTGGTCATAGTAAATAACCCTTGTGATCACTTGCTGAAGTCTTTTTGCTAGAATTCTATTTAAATGTTTCCATCTATATTCATTAAGGAGATTGGTCTATAGTTTTCTTTCTCTGTGTTTGACATGACTGGCTTTGGAATCAGTGCCATATTTGTGTCATAAAAGGAATTTGGTAGAACTCTTTCTTTGCTTATTCTGTCAAATAGTTTGTATAATATTGGGATTAACTGCACTTTGAATGTTTGATAGAATTCATTTGTGAATCCATCGGGTCCTGGAGATTTCTCCTTAGGTTCTTTGATGATGAGTTCTTTGATGACTTGTTCAATTTCTTTTTCTGATATGGGGATTTTAGGTAATCTGTTTCTTCCTCTGTTAGTCTAGGCAATTTATATTTTTGTAAATACTCATCCATATAACTTGATTGCCATATTTATTGCTATATTATTTGGCATAATAATTTTTAATTATTCCCTTAATTTCCTCTTCATTGGAGGTGAGGTCTCCCTTTTCATCTTGGATACTATCAATTTGGTTTTCTTCTTCCTTTTTAAAATTTTATTGACCAGTACTTTGTCTATTTTATTTGTTTTTCAAAGCACCAGCTTCTAGTCTTATTCATTAAATCAATAGTTCTGTGACTTTCAATTTTATTAATTTCTCCTTTGATTTTTAGGATCTCTAATTTAGACTTTATCTGGGGATTTTTAATTTGTTCACTTTTTAGTTTTTTAATTTGTATACCCAACTCATTGACCTCTGTCCTCTCTAGCTTGTTAATATATGAACTCAAGGATATAAATTTCCCCCTCAGTACTGCTTTGGCTGCATTCCATAGATTTTGAAATGATGTCTCATCATTGTCATTGTCTTCAATGAGGTTATTAAATGTTTCTATGATTTCTTCTTTAACTAATTGATTTTGAAGAATGGTATTATTTAATATCCGAATAATTGTTGATTTGCCTCTCCATGTACCCTTACTAATTATTATTTTCATTGCATTGTGATCTGAGAAGGTTGCATTTATTATTTCTGCTCTTTTGCACTTGTTTGCAATGTTTTATACCCTAATGCATGGTCAATCTTTGGGAATGTACCATGTGCTGCTGAAAAGAAGGTGTATTCCTTTTTGTCCCTATTTATTTTTCTTTTCGTATCTACTAACTATTTTTTTCTAAGATTTCATTCACTTCTCTTACTTCTTTCTTATTTATTTTTTGGTTTGATTAATCTAGTTTAGATAGAAGAAGTTCAGGTTTCCCACTAGTATAGTTTTCCTATCTATTTCATCCTTGAGTTCCACTAATTTATCCTTTAGAAATTTGGATGCTATGCCATTTTGTGCATACATATTGAGTACTGATATATTGTCTATACTGACTTTTATCAGGATGTAATTACCTTCCCTATCTATTTTAACTAGATTTATTTTTACTTTGGCTTTGTCAGATATCATGATTAATAATCCTGCCTTCTCTTTATCAGTTGATGCCCAATAGATTTGGATCCATCCTCTTACTTTCACCCTATTTGTATCTACCTTTCTCATGTGTGTTTCTTGTAGACAGCATATGGTATGGTTTTGGATTCTAATCCACTCTGCTATTCGCTTGCGTTTTATGGGTGAGTTCATTCCATTCACAATCATAGTTACAATTACCAGCTGTGTATTTCCCAGCATTTGATTTCTACTCCTAGTCCTGCCTTTTCTTCTTTCACTATTTCCTTCTGCAGAAATGTTTTGTTTTTAATCAGTCCCCGTAATTCCCACCCTTGTTTTACTTTCCTTTCTACCCACAAGCCTTCTTATTCCCCCCTTATTTTCTTTACAGTCTTTTGAAACTAATCCCCACCCTCTCCCTTCCATGTACTTCTTCCCTCCCCACCAGTCTGTTTGTTACCCTTCTACTTCCCTATAGGACATAAATCAATTCTTTCCCCCAATGGATTGGATTGTTCTTCCCTCTTTGAGTCAATTTTGATGCATGTAAGAGTTGAGTATTTCCTATCTGAAATCTCTTTACCCTTCGGGTGTATTGATATTCTCCCCCCTCCCACCATGAGATTTTTTCCTGTTCAGGTCTGGTCTTTTCTTTAAAAATGCTTGGAATTCTTCTATTTTGTTAAATGACCGTACTTTCTCCTGTTAGAATATAGTCAGTTTTGCTGGGTAGTTGATTCTTGGTTGTAGACTTAGTTCCCTTGCTTTCCAGAATATCATATTCCATGCCTTTCAGTCCTTCAGTGCAGATGCAGCCAGATCCTGTGTTATCTTCACTGTGGTTCCATGGTATCTGAATGACTTCTTCTTAGCAGCTTGTAATATTTTTCCCTTGGTCTGATAGTTCTTGAATTTAGCTATAACATTCCTGGATATTGTCAGTTGGGGATTAAGTATAGGAGGTGATCTGTGGATTCTTTCAATTTCCACTTTTCCCTCTTGTTCTAGAATATCAGGGTAGTTTTCTTGGATAATTTCCTGTCTTATGATGTGAAGGCTTTTTCCTTTGTCATTGTCTTCCGGTAGACCAATGATTCTTAAGTTGTCTCTCCTAGGACAATTTTCAAAATCTTCTGTTTTGTTGTGAATTTCAAAACTATTCCACCCTAATCAGACCATTCTTTAGAAGATCTGATTCAGCTATTTCCTGATCAATAACAATAGAGATACTTGGAATTGTTTTTATCTGCACAGGAATAGCTGAATTAAGTAAGCCTACATCAGAAGATGTGGCCCAAGGAGACTCCAGTATATCATCAGGTATTGCAAAGGTGGGATGCTCTTTTTCCTCCTGGCTCTATGAGAGAATTATAGGGAGTAAATTTAAAGATTCCTCTGATACTTCTAATAATAAGGAACCATCTGGGGAGCAAGTTATTGTGGCTCTGAGTTTGCTTAGAAGGTCCCTCCCCAGCAAATTTAAAGGGGAATCAGGCATCAAAAGGAAGGAATGTTGTACCTCTAGGGATCCTATAGACACCATTCAAGGGGGGAGTCTATTAACTCTTTGGGGTATTCCTGATACTCCCTTTACATTCTCTGAGCCAACAGATTAACAATGTGAATCAGGTGTTCTCTCTAATACAGATCAAGAAGCTCCAGTGTTCAAAAGACAATCATAATAGGTGTTACCCACCTTTAAAGTAACATGGGGTTCATTAATATGGGGGGATAGTAGATAGGGACAATGGGTAGTAGGATATCAGGGTCTGGAAAATCAAAGGTTGTATCCTCTGAATCCTATGCCCCATCCCCCACCCCAGACACCTTCATTGTGCTTGGGAAGTTCCTTGGACACCCCCCTGAAAGGCACCCCCTTAAGGGACATTAGCACCTCAAGCATTTTTTGGACAAGCACCATTTTTGATATATTGTTGTGGAGTCATTTGATTTATCATTTTCCCAATATCTTTTCCTATAGTCATCATTCCTAAAGTTGTGGTTTGCATTGTCATAATTATAGTTATTTCTATAATTATCACTTTTGTAGTTGTTATTAAACTGTATATTCCTTCCTATAATCTTGAGAAAAGCTCTACACTCTACCATGTTGTGGCCCTTCTTCCCACAAAAGTGGCAGGTAATGGATTGATAATTAGATTTCTGGAGAGGGGCAAATGTCATTGGTTCATTATCATGCCCACTTTCTAGTTTAGCTATCTTATCTTATAAACATCTCATTTCTTTCTTCATTTCCTCCATGGCATCATTATTTTCTTCCTCCTTTTCTTTGTTTCCCTTTAAAATATATATAGCTGTTTTTCACAATTCTTCAAGGTCCATCTCTGACCATCTTGGACAATGTGTTCTAAAATAATCCTTAATCGCTTTGCAAGAGTTATTGTCAAAGATCCTTCTAACTTGTCTTAAGCTAGCACAGCTACATACTCTACAGTAGTAGACTTGTATTCAGCCTTTTTTCCCGCATATCTTTTGATTTTCTAAATCTTCTGTTTTGTGAATGAGGTGCTTCATATTTTCCTCAATTTTTTCATTCTTTTGATTTTGTTTTATAGTGTCCTGCTGCCTTGTGAAGTCACTTGATTCTAGTTATTGTATTCTGGTTCTTAAAGACTGGATTTCATCCCTAGCTTTTTGGTTGTCCTCCTTCTGGTCTGATTTTCTTTGGTGGTCATCTTTCATCCTCTTTGCCTCATCTTTCATCTTCTTTGCCTCATCTTTCATCTCCTTTGCCTCATTTTCAAGCTGGTTGATTTTGGCTTTCAAGACAATATTTTCTTGTTTTAGGTCAAGTGCCTCTGTTTCCAGATGACTTATCTTAGTTTTTAAGTTATTTTCCCAGTTGTCTTCAGCCTCTCTTAATTGTGTTTTGAATTGTATTTTGAGTTCTTCCAGAGCATGTATCCAATTTGCTGGGTTTTCTGTTTTTTTTTTTGTTTTTTTTTTTTGCTCATCCTTTTCTGTTCTGTTTGCTCTTTGTTCATTGCCTGTATAGAAGCTGTTGATTGCAATTTCTTTTTTCTTTTTCTGTTATTTGCTCATATTTACCCCAATCTTTACTCCCTGTAGTTGCCTGAGCCCTTGCTCCTCTCATTTTTTTGTGGTTTTGTGCTTTTCTTTCCTCCTTTACCCTTGGAATTTTATCAGTAAATCTCTCAGTCTGTGAGTGCAGTCTGTGAGGGAAGGGTTTTAGAGCCTGAGCTTCCCTTCCCTCTGAAGGCTTTGATGGGATTAGGTCTGCTAGGTTGATGGATGTGTCATTTGGCCAAAATCTGTGGAGGGGGGGCAATATGGAGTGTCTCCACTGCTGCAATTGCTGCTTGCTCTGTGCTCCACATTTCTTCCTTATCTGCTTCCACACTGCCTGTGTTGGACACTCTGAGCCTGGAACAGCTTTGCCCACAAGGTACTCCCTCCTTTGTCATCCCAGAGTTTCCAGCTGCCATTGGAGGTTTAGTGTTCTAGGTGGGGGAGTGGTCCTGGGACCTTCCTTTTTCTGTCCTCTTAAACAAGAGTGTTCTTGAATTCTGGCTTTGGAGGGTGTACCTTTAAATTGATTCCAGCAAAAGGGTTCCTTGGCTCTGTCTTGTTGTTAGGTTTAATTTTCAGTCCCCTAGGAGCTTTTAGTTTGTAATCGGTAAAGGAAGGGTTTTCAGAGGTCTTAACATTTGCTGCCTTTATGCTGCTATCTTGACTCCACCTTGCTCTTCATTTCTTAAGGTATAATAGTATTCCAACATAGCCACATGATACAACTTATTTAGCTATTCCCCAACTGATGGGCATCCCCTCAGTTTCCAGTTCTTTGCCACCACAAAGAGAACAACTATCAATATTTTAGATGATATAGATTCTTTTGCTTTTTCTCTGGTCAACTTAGGAAATAAACCTGATTGTAGCATTGCTGGATCAAAAGGTACATACAGTTTTATAGTATTTGAAATTACATTCAATCCAAATTCTAGATTGATCCCCAAAATAGATGGAACAGTTCATAGATCCATCAACAAGTGTATTAGTTTTCAATTTTTCTATACCCCTCCAACATTTGTAATTTTACCCTTTTATAATTTTAGGCAATCTCTATCACATATTATTAAACACTCAACATTTTTTGCCACTCTAATCCTTGGCACTGATAATTGGTTCCACATCAGAAATTGATATGATTTTATCCATTAAAATGATATTAAAGAGGCATCTGTTTTGTCACTGTGTCCAACTGTGTTCAACAATATAAGTCCAATCACCAGCAGGCAATTGAAAAGAGATGATAAATATAGAATCGAACTGGTTCAAAAGGGCTATGATTGGGCAGAGAGCAAAGTGAAACCTGAGTACAGGTAAAAAGCCATGAAAAGTACCAAAGAAAAATGAAATGAAAGGTCTATAGGAGGCCACAATAAAAACCAAGAAGTTTAGAACCAGGAAGGTATAGGGAAAGATGGCAGGATAGGAGACTATGCTTAGAGAAAAGATGTTCAGAGGTTTTTTATTTAGGAAAAAACACACACACAGAAAAAATTACTTTTGGGATCATAGTAACATAATGTGGAGAGGAGGAATAGGATCCTGGAGATGAGTAGACTGAGGAACTAGAAGGTAAGAGTGATTGAGCAAAAAGTAGAAGTTATAGTGAGGAAGGCAGTTAGCTAGATTCTGAACTCCCTGAGAAAGGAGGGAGAATAACTTGGAGTGGGTAGATAGTACCTACCTGGATCTGGATTGAGTAATAGATTTGAATAGTGAAGTTAAATCATTTGCTCAAGGTCACACAAGAAAGGTTAATAAAGAAGAGAGGTGAAATTTGTACCCAGGTTCTCTGATTTCAAGCTGTTACTCCTTCACTATACCTTTCAGACTCTTGATCATATTTAGAATATCAACAGCCAAGATGAAATTTATTAAAGGTCTCAATAATGTAGAATTCTTAGTACCCTTTGTCCACATTTACCTCCACTCTGCCTCTGCCAGTAGCACTATCACAACTGAAGAGGACCATCTTGAATTTTTCCTTGTTTTATAGGTTTCCAGGGCCAAAGAATTCTTCACTAGAAGTCAACTAGGCAGATGATGAACCTGTCTGTATTTAATTACACTGTTGCCTACCTTACCTATCTTGGTATATTGTTGCTGGGAAAAGCAAAAAGTCTTTCCATTATAGTGTGATCTAGAACTTGCTCTGGATGGTACAGCCTTCAGAAAACTTCACACCACAATGGCTCTCTCTCTCTCTCTCTCTCTCTCTCTCTCTCTCTCTCTCTCTCTCTCTCTCTCTCTCTCTCTCTCTCTCTCTCTCTCTCTCTCTCTCTTTTCCATTTCATACTACTCCATACATACATGTACATTTATACACATAAATGCAAAGAAAACACACATTGCCTATGTTAACCTAGAAGATGGCTGAATCTGTCAATATCCTGGACATTTTTCTAAGATTCTAGATTGTAGAGCAGATGCAAGCTCTTTCAGAGGAGTTTCCAAATCAGTGATATTACTGGTCCAGTCCATTATAATACCAATCCTTTAGAGTGTGAGGTCCTTGAGGATAGGGATTGCCTTTTGCCTCTTATTGCCTCCAATGCTTATCACAGTATTTGTCCAATGAGCATTTATTGATTTATTGACAGTTTTGAGATTTGAATTTAGGTCTTCTAACATCAGATTCAGAGCTTTTTAAATTCACAATTCACAAAATAGTGAGATTGATAAAGCTGATAATGACAGAAACATTCTTAGTAAATGTTACTGTCAGAACCCAGACTGGCTTAGTGCAAATGGGATTTAGCTCCAGAGAGCTTAATTCAAGAATTATATTTGTTCATCATTTCTCTTCCCTAACCAGTTGTTTTCAGTGGCAAAGCTACTTTTTTGTTATTCAGTTATTTTACATTGTATCTGACTCTGTGATCTCATTTGTGTCTTTCTTGGCAAAGGTACTGGAGTAGTTTGCCATTTTCTTTTCCAGTTCATTTTACAAATGAAGAAACTGAGCCAAAAAGAATTAAATGAATTGTCCAAGGTCACAGAGCTAGTGTCTGTGGCAAGAATTGGACTGTGGAAGATAAGTCTTCTTGACTTCTGCCCTAATACTCTATCAATTGTGCCACCTAGATGCCCATAGAACTTCTTGAGGCCATACCTAAAGCTAAAAGCTAAAAGCTTTTCTCCCCCAACTATCCCAGGGTGATAAGAACCATACTGCTCCTTATTTCATTTAAATTGCATTCCTTGTTGAGCTATCTTCTGTAGCACTGCTGCTATCCTTCTCACAAATTTTTCACTCAAGGTGAAAAAATATGGTTACTGTCAAGAATAAAAATAGAGGAGGTGACTGGGTGGCTCAGTGGATTGAGAGCCAGGCCTAGAGACAAGAGGTTCTAGGTTCAAATCTGGCCTCAGACACTTCCCAGCTGTGTAACCCTGGACAAGTCACTTAACCCCCATTGCCTAGTCCTTACCACTCTTCTGCCTTGGAGCCAATACACAATATTGATTCTAAGATGGAAGGTAAGGGTTTTTTTTTTTTTAATCAATACAGAACCATTTTGGAAACATGAATCCTTCAACTAGTTTAAGCATTGAACCAGTATTATTATATAATAATTTCAACATACTGTTAGAAAAAGCAAACATCCCAAAAACTAGCAGAAGGAAGCCACAGACAAGGTGACTAAAATAGAAAAAATTTTATAGACACAATTTTTTGATGTAGCAGTGAAATCAATTGGCTCAATAGCCAGTTAAACCAACTTAGACCAAAAGGATTGGGCTAGATGGCCTTTGAAAACTATGAGGTACAAAATCAAGATTTCCTATGAAAGCAATTCTACTCATCTTTGTTCTATGTCAGAATGCAAAACTTACCCTAATAAGGTGGTAGAAGACATTAAGAAACATGAAAGCACTGTTACTTACGTGGCAAGATTTTGTCGAAATACACAGCAAGGATCAAATAGAGAAGAATATCAAAAACCATCACGAAAAACGTGGTTAACCATTGATCTGCAACTCCAGAGGGGTAAGGGAAAACAAAACCTCTCATGTTGTAATCCATTTTCATAATCTTAAGGTTTTAAAAAAATCACAAGTTAAAAAGATAAAAGTGTATATATACGAAATAAATTTATTTAGCAGTAAAACTTATTTGCATATATAAGGCTCATCATAAAATGTTTATATCCCTGGAATTAGTTACATTTCTTTCTTATAAAGGGGTTAGGAATCACATTAAATATGATCAAGGAGAAAATAGATTTAATGAAGAATAGAAGTATGATATAATTCTAACTTTTTCTTAAGATTCATTGAAGTTTTAAGAATTATATCTTGAGCATATGAATTAAGTGGCCACAGGAATGGCATTTAAGCTAACTCTACTTTAGGCAAATCTCTAAGATATCATCAATGAAGCTATTTGTGATCTGCATTGGGAGAGATGGAAAGATCACACACTAATATAATAATAGATCTTTAACCCCTCTAATTATCACAGGAAAGATATTATGTAAAGCCAATAGTAAACTAGAAATAATTCTTTCGACTTGCCTGGATCATTCCAAAAATGAAAGCAAAGGGACTCAGGAGACTTAAAATCCATTCCAAATATGGAGGAAGTTGTTGATACAATAAAATAAACCCCAAACCTCCCCAAAAAAGAGTAAGGAGGAATGTGGTCAAACCAGTAAGGACAGGTTTCTTGAGCAACACACTCAGTAGGAATGCTAATGCTACCTGAAAGGAGAAGAAGAACAGTCAATGACAGCTAGAATTCTGAGAATTCTTGATGGAAATCATGCAAGATGGACAATTGTATTATGAAACTGTCTATTAAATTTTTGCTTTAAGGGGCAACTAGGTAGCATAGTGGATAGAGTGTCCAACCCAGAGTCAGGAAGATCTAGCTTCATATTTGGCCTCAGATATTTCCTTGCTGTGTGTCCCTGGCCAAGTAACTTACTGCTCTTCTGTATTAGAACTGATATTAAGACAGAAGGTAAGGTTGTTTTGCTTTGTTTTAAAAATCATGCTTCAAAAAGCCTTTCTTGGGCAAATACAAAAACAATAGACAAAGAATAATTGTGATGATGTCCTTTCTTGACAAAATTTGATCTTGATGAGAACTAAAGTAGAGGAAAAAAACTTCACTTACCAAAGAGAGACCATATAGGAGAAAAATGCTGAATACCATGAAGTAATGAATCATAAATTTACGAGACGTAATGAGGATGGCCAAAAGATTTGCCAAGATAAAAATGTAGCCAGCATACAATAAACCCCAGGAAAGCCTATGGTAGAAATGCAACATAATTTCAGTATTAAATGCTCAGGAAATTCTTTATACCTTAGATCTAATAGGAACTGAACAGCATTATCTGCCTAAAACCATCCTTTCAGTCTAATCAACAAAAAGATAGTAATCATTCTCCTAAAGAAGAGAAATATAAGCTCCATAACTAATTTTAATATGAGAATTATTGCACTAGGGATGGAAGGGATTTTAGAAGATAGTAACCCTTCCCACTTTACAGATGAGGAACTTGAGGTCCTGTGATATTAAGCGACTTTCCCAGGGTCACAAGTCTATCAGAGTGAGAATTTAAACACGGTTAATCTGACTGTATAATTAATGCTCTTTTCATTACACCTTATTGAGTACAACAGAAATATTTCCAATCTTGAAATGAGACAATTTAGTCTTATTCAATTCCCTATGAACCTTGACATATTGCCTAATAACATCCTTAATAAGCCCTTTACATGAAGTATACACACATATAAAGTAATGCAATATAACTTTAAAAACTAATGAAATGTTCTTCCATGTAGTCACCTTTGGAAGCTATCTACGTAACCTCTAGGGTGCTTATATTTCTCAAATATTTCTGGAATCCCTAATTTTTAACAAATTCCACTTGAAAATCAGTCCAATTGCTTCTTTTGCTTCAAGGAGCCAAAATGGAAGAATAAGGAAAAAACATTTCAAACTTGCCTAAACCCATCTCCATACAGTCACTAAAAAATGCCTCAAAATGAATTCTAGAATGGCAGAACTGACAAAGGAAAGGGGTAGAGCAGTGTTCTTTCCCAAGACAATGTAGGACAGCAAGAAAATCCCATCTCATAGCATAAGAGGAAGAGCTCACAGTACCCAAAGGAATTGACAGTGGTGGTAGTATCATCTGGACAAACCAGAAACAGGGGGAGTGGAATCCAGCTTAATCCAGGACAGGCAGCAATCCTTTCTCAAAGGAAAATGTGAAATGATATCAGGGCCCAAAATGACTCCAAAAAAGGACTTAAAAATTAAATAAGCACAAGAAAGCTGGGACAGCACCCACTCCAATTCACAAACAGAACTCAACTTTATGACACAGTTAAAAATAATATAAATTGATAAAATTGAACAACAAAAAAAGAAACTCAGAAGAGTTACTCTGATAACATAAAGGTTTTATATATGTTTATATAGAAAAGCATCTAGCATTGGCTAAAGAGCTACATGTGAAGAAAAAAGAAAAATATAAAGTGGTCTCAGGCACAACAAGATATAAAAAAAGAGCTCAAAAAGGACTTTCTATATCAAAGAAGAAAGAATAAAAATTGGGGGGAGGAGATGAGAACAATGTAAGAAAACCATGAAAAAGGATTAAAAAAAAAGATTATAAAGGAAACACAAAAAGTGGGAAGAGATAGCCAACAATTTTCAAAAGGACACAACTCTTTCAAAGTACAGTTGGGAGGACTTCCGGTCAAGATGGCGGCTTAGAGAAAGCTAAAGTTCAGATCTCCGGAAAACCCTTCCTGACCGATCTCAAACTAAAAGCTCCTAAGGCACCAAAATTCAAGACGATCAACAGCATAGACCCTGGGAATCCTCCTCCTGGACTTGGACCTGGATCAGAAGGTACGGCCCCCCTCAAAAGCCAGAACCCGAGATCACTAGGACCTAAGGGGTAAGAGCGCAGAGTCCAAGTCTCCGGGAAGCCGCAGCCCCGCCCCGCTCAGAGAGCAGGGTCCTCGGAACAACAACCCTCAGGGTCTTCTATCCGAGTCCCAGTGAAAGTCACTGCCCTTCGAGCTCTCCCCCAGCCCCCCGCAGAGAGCAGGCTTGTCTGAAACAACACCAACCCTCAGGGCGGGCAGGACAGCCTCAAGGGCTGTATCCTGCTATTCAAGTCTCAGTGAAAGTCACTGCCCTCGGAGCTCCGGGAAGCCGCAGCCCATCCCCCCGCAGGCCGAACAGCCTCACGGCCAGCTATTCTGAAGACAACTTCCGGAAAGCAACCCGACCCAGAGAGCCGGGGGAGAGTGTGGCCCCCTGGTCCGACCCTTCCACTCCAGTTCCAGTGAGGCATTCTCAATGTAACCCAGGGAAACCTCATAGAACCGACAATCTGCCCAGGACTAAAGCCTCTGAACACCAGACAGAGATAAGAAAAGCTAATCCTCCATATTCAGAGATGGCAAACTCCACAGAAGCACAGAAGTCCCAAAATACCAAGAAAAATAAGAAGAAAGGGGCGATTTTGGACACGTTCTATGGAGCCAAAATACAAAATACAGAGGATATAGAAGATGATATACAAGAAAATGCTCCAAAATCTTCCAAAGGAAATGGAAACTCACCACAAACCTATGAAGAATTTGAATCAGAAATGACCAAAAAGATGGAAGCCTTCTGGGAGGAAAAGTTGGAAATAATGCAAAAGAAATTCACGCATCTACAAAACCGGTGTGATGAAACTGAAAAGGAAAACCAGGCTTTAAAGGCCAGAATCAGGCAGCTGGAAGACAATGATCATGTAAAAGAGCAAGAATTAATAAAGCAAAGCCAAAACACCAAGAAATTAGAAGAGAACATAAAATATCTCACCAACAAGGTGATAGATCTGGAAAATGGAGGGAGAAGAGATAATTTAAGAATAATTGGACTCCCAGAAAAGCCAGAAATAAACACCAAACTGCACATGGTGATACAAGATATAATCAAAGAAAATTGCCCAGAGATTCTAGAACAAGGGGGCAATACAGCCACTGACAGAGCTCACAGAACACCTTCTACACTAAACCCCCAAAAGACAACTCCCAGGAATGTAATTGCCAAATTCCAAAGCTATCAAACAAAAGAAAGAATCCTACAGGAAGCCAGAAAAAGACAATTTAGATATAAAGGAATGCCAATCAGGGTCACACAAGACCTTGCAAGTTCTACTCTGAATGATCGTAAGGCATGGAACATGATCTTCAGAAAGGCAAGAGAGGTGGGTCTCCAACCAAGAATCAACTACCCAGCAAAACTGAATATATACTTCCAAAGGAAAGTATGGGCATTCAACAAAATAGAAGATTTCCAACTTTTTGCAAAGAAAAGACCAGAGCTCTGTGGAAAGTTTGATACCGAAAATCAAAGAGCAAGGAATACCTGAAAAGGTAAATATTAAGGAAAGGGGAAAAATGTTATCTTCTTCTATTACTCAAACTCTCTTCTATAAGGACTACATTTA
The DNA here is from genome assembly GCF_027887165.1 of Monodelphis domestica. NCBI lineage: Eukaryota > Metazoa > Chordata > Mammalia > Didelphimorphia > Didelphidae > Monodelphis > Monodelphis domestica. Next base: position 223,555,495 of record NC_077228.1, on the reverse strand, counting down.
TATCAATCTATGTATACTAATATGTGGGGAAAATGAAATGTATAAATAGGGGGTAAAGAAAGACCAAATAGAATAATCTTTCTCACACAAAGATTCAAATGGGAAGAGGAGGGGAAGAAAACTCCTATAAGAAGGAGAGGAAGAGAGGGAGTTTTTCTTTACTTAAACCTTAATCTCAGGGAAATCAACTCTGAGAGGGAAAAACATCCAGATCCATTGGGATCTTGAATTCTATCTTACCCAACAAGGGTAGGGAGAAGGGAAAACCAAGGGGAGGAGGTGGGGAGGGAGAACAAAAAGGGAGGGAAAGAGAGGGGGGAGGGGGAGGGAACAAAAAGGGAGGGACTAAAAAGTGAAACATCAAGGGAGGGGACAAGGGGGACTGATTCAAAGTAAATCACTGGACTAAAATGTAGAGCTGAAGAAGAAAAGGTTAGAATTAGGGAAGGCAATCAAAATGCCAGGGAGTCCACAAATGACAATCATAACTTTGAACGTGAATGGGATGAACTCACCCATAAAATGTAGACGAATAGCAGAATGGATTAGAATCCAAAACCCTACCATATGTTGTCTTCAAGAAACACACATGAGGCAGGTTGACACCCACAAGGTCAGAATTAAAGGATGGAGTAAGACCTTCTGGGCCTCAACTGACAGAAAGAAGGCAGGAGTTGTAATCATGATATCTGATAAAGCCAAAGCAAAAATAGACCTGATCAAAAGGGATAGGGAAGGTAATTATATTTTGTTAAAAGGGACTCTAGACAATGAGGAAATATCATTAATCAACATGTATGCACCAAATAATATAGCACCCAAATTTCTAATGGAGAAACTAGGAGAATTGAAGGAAGAAATAGACAATAAAACCATACTAGTGGGAGACTTAAACCAACCATTATCAAATTTAGATAAATCAAATAAAAAAATAAATAAGAAAGAGGTAAAAGAAGTGAATGAAATCTTAGACAAATTAGAATTAATAGACATATGGAGAAAAATAAATAGGGATAAATAAGGAATACACCTTCTTCTCAGCACCACATGGCACATTCACAAAAATTGACCATACATTTGGTCACAGAAACATAGCACACAAATGCAGAAAAGCAGAAATAATGAATGCAGGCTTCTCAGATCACAAGGCAATAAAAATAATGATTAGTAATGGTACATGGAAAACCAAATCTAAAACCAATTGGAAATTAAACAATATGATACTCCAAAACCGTTTAGTTAAAGAAGAAATCATAGAAACAATTAATAATTTCATCGAGGAAAATGACAATGGCGAAACATCCTTTCAAATCTTTTGGGATGCAGCCAAAGTGGTAATCAGAGGTAAATTCGTATCCCTGAATGCTTATATTAATAAACAAGGGAGAGCAGAGATCAATCAATTAGAAATGCAAATGAAAAAACTCAAAAGCGATCAAATTAAAACCCCCCAGCAGAAAACCAAACTAGAAATCCTAAAAATTAAGGGAGAAATTAATAAAATCGAAAGCAATAGAACTATTGATTTAATAAATAAGACAAGAAGCTGGTACTTTGAAAAAACAAACAAAATAGACAATGTACTGGTCAATCTAATTAAAAAAAGGAAGGAAGAAAAGCAAACTCACAGCATTAAAGATGAAAAGGGGGACAGCACCTCCGATGAAGATGAAATTAAGGCAATCATTAGAAATTAATTTGCCCAATTATATGGCAATAAATACACCAATTTAGGAGAAATGGATGAATATATACAAAAATACAAACTGTCTAGACTAACAGAACAGGAAATAGAATTCTTAAATAATCCCATATAAGAAATTGAAATCCAACAAGTCATCAAATAACTTCCTAAGAAAAAATACCCAGGGCCTGATGGATTCACAAATGAATTCTATCAAACATTCAAAGAATAGTTAATCCCAATACTATACAAACTATTTGACATAATAAGCAAAGAGGGAGTTCTACCAAACTCCTTTTACGACACAAACATGGTACTGATTCCAAAACCAGGCAGGTCAAAAACAGAGAAAGAAAACTATAGGCCAATCTCCCTAATGAATATAGATGCAAAAATCTTAAATAGGATACTAGCAAAAAGACTCCAGCAAGTGATCAGAAGGATCATTCACCATGATCAAGTAGGATTTATACCAGGGATTCAGGGCTGGTTCAACATTAGGAAAACCATCCACATAATTGACCACATCAACAAGCAAACTAGCAAGAACCACATGATTATCTCAATAGATGCAGAAAAAGCCTCTGATAAAATACAACACCCATTCCTATTAAAAACACTAGAAAGCATAGGAATAGAAGGGTCATTCCTAAAAATAATAAACAGTATATATCTAACACCATCAGGTAATATCATCTGCAATGGGGATTAACTAGATGCATTCCCAATAAGATCAGGAGTGAAACAAGGATGCCCATTATCACCTCTACTATTTGATATTGTACTAGAAACACTAGCAGTAGCAATTAGAGAAGATAAAGGAATTGAAGGCATCAAAATAGGCAAGGAGGAGACCAAGTTATCACTCTTTGCGGATGACATGATGGTCTACTTAAAGAATCCTAGAGATTCAACCAAAAAGCTAATTGAAATAATCAACAACTTTAGCAAAGTTGCAGGATACAAAATAAACCCACACAAATCATCAGCTTTTCTATATATCTCCAACACAGCTCAGCAGCAAGAACTAGAAAGAGAAATCCCATTCAAAATCACCTTAGACAAAATAAAATACCTAGGAATCTACCTCCCAAGACAAACACAGGAACTATATGAACACAACTACAAAACACTCGCCACACAACTAAAACTAGACTTGAGCAAATGGAAAATCATTAACTGCTCATGGATAGGACGAGCCAATATAATAAAAATGACCATCCTACCCAAACTTATTTATCTATTTAGTGCCATACCCATTGAACTACCAAAATACTTCTTCACTGATTTAGAAAAAAACATAACACAGTTCATTTGGAAGAACAAAAGATCAAGGATATCCAGGAAAATAATAAAAAAAAAACACATATGATGGGGGCTTTGCAGTCCCTGACCTTAAACTATATTACCAAACAATTTGGTACTCGCTAAGAAACAGAAAGGAAGATCAGTGGAATAGACTGGGGGAAATCGACCTCAGCAAGACAGTATATGATAAACCCAAAGATCCCAGCTTTTGGGACAAAAATCCCCTATTGGACAAAAACTGCTGGGAAAATTGGAAGACAGTGTGGGAGAGACTAGGAATAAATCAACACCTCACTCCCTACACCAAGATAAATTCAAAATGGGTGAGTGACTTAAACATAAAGAAGGAAACCATAAGTAAATTGGGTAAACACAGAATAGTATACGTGTCAGAGCTTTGGGAGGGGAAAGGCTTTAAAACCAAGCAAGACATAGAAAGAATCACAAAATGTAATATAAATAATTTTGACTACATCAAACTAAAAAGCTTTTGTACAAACAAAACCAATGTAACTAAAATCAGAAGGGAAACAACAAATTGGGAAAAAAACTTCATAGAAACCTCTGACAAAGGTTTAATTACTCATATTTATAAAGAGCTAAATCAATTGTACAAAAAATCAAGCCATTCTCCAATTGATAAATGGGCAAGGGACATGGATAGGCAGTTTTCAGATAAAGAAATCAAAACTATTAACAAGCACATGAAGAAGTGTTCTAAATCTCTTATAATCAGAGAGATGCAAATCAAAACAACTCTGAGGTATCACCTCACACCTAGCAGATTGGCTAACATAACAGCAAAGGAAAGTAATGAATGCTGGAGGGGATGTGGCAAAGTAGGGACATTAATTCATTGCTGGTGGAGTTGTTTACTGATCCAACCATTCTGCAGGGCAATTTGGAACTATGCCCAAAGGGCGACAAAAGAATATCTACCCTTTGATCCAGCCATAGCATTGCTGGGTCTGTACCCCAAAGAGATAATGGACAAAAAGACTTGTACAAAAATATTCATAGCTGTGCTCTTTGTGGTGGCCAAAAACTGGAAAACGAGGGGATGCCCATCAATTGGTGAATGGCTGAACAAATTGTGGTATATGTTGGTGATGGAATACTATTGTGCTAAAAGGAATAATAAAGTGGAGGAGTTCCATGGAGACTGGAACAACCTCCAGGAAGTGATGCAGAGCGAGAGGAGAGGAACCAGGAGAACATTGTACACAGAGACTAATACACTGTGGTATAATAGAATGTAATCGACGTCTCCATTAATGGCGGTGTAATGTCCCTGAACAATTTGCAGGGATCCAGGAGAAAAAAAAAACACTATTCATAAGCAAAGGATAAACTATGGGAGTGGAAACACCAAGGAAAAGCAACTGCCTGAATACAGTGGTTGAGGGCACATGACAGAGGAGAGACTCTAAATGAACACTCTAATGCAAATATTATCAACAAAGCAATGGGTTCAAATCAAGAAAACATCTAATGCCCAGTGGATTTACGTGTCGGCTATGGGGGGTGGGGGGGAGGAAAAGATAATGATCTATGTCTTTAATGAATAATGCTTGGAAATTATCAAATAAAATATTTTTTAAAAAAAACAGAAAAACAAAGTACAGTTGAACAAATAGAGAAGTTACAATAAGTTACTGGAGAAAATATGTTCATAAAATGTAGAAGCAGTGAAACAGAAAAGGAGGTCCATAAGCTCATTGAAGAAAATAATTCCTTAAAAATTACAATTGGACAAATGGAAAATAATGACTCTTTAAGGCTTGAAGAAAAATCAAACAAAAGCAAAATAATAAAATAATAGAAGAAAATATGAAATTTCTTTATGGAAAAACAATTTATCTGAGAAATAGATAAGGGAGAAATAATTTAACATTATTGGACTGCTTAAAAACAAAGAATGAAAAAAAGAACCTGGACATCATACTAAGAGAAATTATCAAGGAAAACTAACCTGACATCCTAAAATCAAGGAGTAAAATGGGAATTGAAAGAATCCACTGAACACCTGCTGAATGGGACCCCAAAAGGAAAAATTCCAGAAATATAAAATACTAGTGTGCTATAAGAAATAATGAGGATGATTTAAGAAAAACGTGGAAAGACCTTGATATATTGATACAAAAGAAACTGAGTAGTACTGGAAAAACATTGCATATAATAACAGCAATATTATATGATGAACATTTATAAATGACTTAAGTTTTCATAGCAATACAGTAATCCAAGAGATTCCTTATGAGGAAATGTACCAGATGGTATTTTTGCCTTCACAGAAAGAACTGAATGAGTCTGAATGTAAATAGAAACATAAAATATTTCACTTTATTTTTTCACTTTTCTCTTGTTTTTTTAATTTACCTTTTACAAAAGGATTTATATGGGAAAGATATTTTGTACTTTTTAAATTTAAATTAATTTATTTAGTAAATTTATAACATTATTCCTTGATTAAAAGAATCATTTTATTTCCCTCCCTCCTGTGCAATTTCACTGAGTATTACATGTGTCCTTGATCAAAACCTATTTCCATGTTGTTGGTGTTTGCATTAGGATGTTCATTTAGTGTCTAATCCCCCAACCATATCCCCTTGACCCATGTATTCAAGCAGTTGTTTTTTCTTCTGTGTTTCTACTCTCACAGTTTTCCCTCTGAATGTGGATAATGTTTTTTTCTTGTATATACTTCCAAGTTGTTCAGCATCACTGCATTGCCATGAATGGAGAAGTGCATTACATTTGATTGTTGATTGTACTTTTGTAAAATAAATATCAGATTGTCACCTCATGGAAGGGGGAGAGAAAGGATGGATAGCAAATTTAACTCAAACTTTTAAAATGAAGGTTAAAACATTTTTTCATATAGTTAAGGGAAAAAATAGAATATTTTTAAATAGTAATGGAAATGATAAAATTTGGGAAAATTGGGACACTAATGCACTGTTCATGAAGTTGTGAACTGATCCTACAGAATAATTTTTAGATATGCCAAAGTGCTATAGTACTATGCACACCCACCAACCCAGAAATACCACTGTTAGTCTGTATCCCAAAGAAATTTATAAAAGGGTAAAAAGATCTATTTGTACAAAAACATTATAGCATGTCCTCTTTTTGTGGGTATGCCCAACAATTGGGAATGGCTGAAAAAGTTATAGCATACGATTGTAATGGAATATTATTGTCCTATACCTGGAAAGGACCCTATTCTTTCCATTTCTAAGTTTGAGGGATCATTTGGCTTGTATAGTCTTGCCAAGTTATTGAATATGGTTTGGGAAAGGTCACATTCCAGCACAATCAGCCCTGACAGAATTGTTGTCTAGAGCAGGTCTATGTTGAATCGGTCCAGATTCCAAGCTAGAACTTTCTCTCCAGTATCAGAATTATGGGGATATTTGTAGTGTAATTGAGAAACAGAAGTTACCCCACATAGGCCATATGGTTTTGCTGTTTAACTCACCTCAGAAGCCCAGATTCATGGATGGATCCATTGTTGATGAGTATAGAAAAGGCAGCCCTTGGAGATTTTTCTTTCCTTTTTTTTTAATTAAAATTTTTATTTAATTAATTTAGAATATTTTTCCATGGTTACATGATTCATGTTCTTTCCCTCCCTCTTCCCCCCTAGTCAATGTGCAATTCCACTGGGTTTAACTTGTGTCATTAATCAAGACCTATTTCCATATTATTGATAATTGCACTATGGTGATCATTTAGAGTCTCCATTCCCAATCATATCTCCATCAACCCATGTGATCAAGCAGTTTTTTTTCTTATGTGTTTTTACTCCCACAGTTCTTCCTCTGGATGTGGATAGTGTTCTTTTTTTTTTTTAACCCTTACCTTCCATATTGGAGTCAATACTGTGTATTGGCTCCAAGGCAGAAGAGTGGTAAGGGCTAGGCAATGGGGGTTAAGTGACTTGCCCAGGGTCACACAGCTGGGAAGTGTCTAAGGCCAGATTTTAACCTAGGACCTCCCGTCTCTAGGCCTGGCTTTCAATCCACTGAGCTACCCAGCTGCCCCCAGGATAGTGTTCTTTCTCATAAGTCCCTCAGAATTGTCCTGAATTATTACATTACTGCTAGTAGAGAAGCCTAGGAGATTTTTCTAAAGAAAACTGAAGGAGGGCATTCATCTGGTTCTCTATTTAAACTATTTTGTGAAAAAAGAAGACTATGGAAGCATGGCTTTGAGAAAGAAAGTTTATTGCAATACCTATTTTGTTCTCATTCTTGGTAGTATGTTTTCTATGTATATTTCTCTGGTTTAAAACACTGGTTTCCATCATTCATTTCAGTTCCTTAATATGATATTCTTAAGGAATTCTGATTCCTTATGGTTTGTGTTTCACCAAGATCTTGATTTTGACTGAACCCTCCTTTTTCTAGAGTAGTTTTTCCTCTCGTCCATGGGTTGCTTTAATTACTGGCACAGATCAGCGGCTCTTCAGAGGTTACAACAAATCAAACAAGATTCCCTAAACATAGAAGGCTGCTCACATTTAGGAAGAGCAGGTTGTGTCAAGGAATAGGTTTCTGACTCCATTTGTGTTGTTATTCATACTCTTCCTATTAAAGGGGGATACTAAGTGAAATGGGAATTAAACACTTTAGGAGATTATATAGACGGTTGACTAGAGTTTTATGCAACCTAGTCTGTAGGGTGTATGGGGTGTTCAGGGAGGGGTAGTATCTCTGGTATGGAGGGCTTGTCGTGCCCTCCTAGGGCAGCTCTCCAGCCTCTGACCCCCACCTGACACCCAGGTCTCACTTGTGGCTCCCAGTAGCTGCTAGCATGCGGCAGCGGCCACACCCCGGGCAACGGCCTCGCCAGGCCAGCCAAACCTTGTGAGGGTAGCCATCGGGTCGTCGACCCCTGGTGAACCAGGGTCTTGCTTACCCAGCATGTGAAGACTGCTTCGGCTGAACAGACGGAAGAAACCAATAAGAAGGTTGAAAGAGGGCGATGCAGCAAAGCACTGTGGAGTGCTCAGGGCGTGTTGGAGCACAAAAGACAACACGGCCATCCACTGCAGCTGAGGAAGTCTCCAGGTGTAACAACTTTTCGTGCCACTGGACCCAGGCTTCCAAAGCCGAGAGAGTGGAACTGTCTCTGTGCATCGACTTTTCCACTTAAATCTCCTTCACGCACAAGTGTTTTTGTGCACATTCATCTATCATAGATGAAAGCGCACAAAGACAATCGTCATCCTCGGTTACCGAGAGACTACTACTACTACTATTATTGTTCTCTAAGAAATGATGAGCAAGATGATTTCAGAAAAAACCTACATAAATCTAAATGAACTGATGCAGAGTAAAGTGAGCAAAACCAGTGCACTGCCCACAGTTATACCTATATAAAACAATGAATATCTGTGAAGAACTTAGCTATTCTTAGCAATACAATGATCTGAGAAGATAAACCCAAAAGGACTTATGATAAAAAATGCTATCCAATGCAAAGAAAGAAATGATAGAGCCTGAATGCAGATCAAAGCAGTTCACTCTCTACTTTATTTTCTTTTTTTTTTCGTAGATCTTTTAATAGAACATGATGAATATGGAAATATGTACATGTATAACCAATGGCAAATTGCTTACCATCTAAGAAAGGGAGAAGGGGAGATAGGAATGGAGAGAATGCAGATCTCAAAATGTTAGAAACGAATAGCAAAAGTTGTACTTATATAAGAAAGTTGAAAGAATAAACCACAAGAAATTACTTCCATTATTTTGGAGTCATTTGTCCTTTGGGGCCCCAAATATTGGTAGGTATTTTTCATTCACCATACAAATCAGTGAAAACATTATATTCCCTTCAAAAATACAGTAATTTCCATCACTAGAAATTTTTGTAAGGATTTAGCACAGGCTCTGAATGCATTTTTAAGAGGACACAATGGTCCTCAAAGGGACCATAGTTCATAATATTATGGAACAGATCAGGTAAAGCTATTACAAGCTATGGGTGGGAGAAGTAGATTCTCTCAAGGAGAAAAATCTCTGTCATTTAAATGAGTTTGGTGTATCCAAATCATTTCTCACTAGCCTATCTATAAAAAAAAAATGAAGAGAAAAGCAAAAACAATATGTAAATAACAAAAGTATTCTAGGTATAAGAAAATAATATTCATTCAAGGAAATGTAAAAGAGGGAAGAGAATTTTAGAACTGGTATTGCTACATGTTGTAACCCTGTCCCTTGTGGTGTTAACTAATGGACACTAGTGATATTGCAAACATGTTATAGAGAAATCTCATTCCAAAGAACTATAAAATACAGAGGATATTTGGAATTCAACACCAAAGTGTGCTCAACACTTCAACAGATTCAATGACAAAGTTTTCTTAGAGAAGTTACTTCAAGACTTCCGGATAAACATGGCATCAGTCTATATGCAGGACTCTTCCTCCTCAGCACCTACCAATATAGACTATTTCAAAAGACAAAAAAATAAAAATAAAAACAAAAGCAAATTCATATGAATGAAAGGACTTTACTGTAGGGCACAGCATTGAAGGTACATGGGATTTGAGCATTTCCACACTATAAGGGCGTGAAAAAGCTCCCACCAAAAAATGAGCTAATCTATCCTCCTCCACCCCACTTACGGAGACAGAGTCAGAGCCAGCGTGTGCTAGAATCAGTGGGTGAACAAGGGGCACCTCTGGGTCCTTGTCAGCTTACTAAGATGATCAAAGACCTACCCCTGAGAGCAGCTAGACCTGAAAGCCCAGCAGGCTGAAGAGCACAAACCGTGGGTGTTCGCGGAAAGATAGCACAGAGAAGGGTAGCAAACAGCAGAAGCTGCAGAGATTCGAGAGCTGACCTCAGCAAAATCCCTGCTCCTTAACTCCATACACAGAGAGCCTGCCCATCTCACTTAGATTTTGACTAAAAAGGGAAGGAAAAACTTCAACAGTGGTGGCAAATAGTGACCAGGAAGAACAGCATGCCACCACCAAGAAAAAACAAGAAAAAGGGGTTGTCGCTGGAAAACATTTACGGAGGAAAAACTCAGGCTACCGAAGAAATAGAAGAGGAAATTCAAATAAATGTACCAAAAACTTCCAAAAAATGGAAATTGTCCACAAGCTCTTAAAGAATTTACATTGGAGGTTATAAAAATGATGGAAGCCTTCTGGCAAGAAAAGTGGAAAAGTAGTTCAAAGAGAAAATAAGTTTAAAGGACAAGAACTCCCAATTGGAGAAACAGCTGGAAGCCACAAAAAGCAGGATAGACCTAAACAAAAAGGAAAACCAGTCTTTAAAATCCAGAATTAGGCAATTGGAAGACAATAGTCTTGTAAAACAGCAAGAATTAATAAAGCAAAATCACAAGGCTGACAAAATAGAAGAAAACATAAAATATCTCAAGAAAGTATGGGCATTCAACAAAATAGAAAATTTCCAAGTATTTGTAAGGAAAAGACCAGAACTAAGTGGAAATTTTGATATCCAAACACAAAGATCAAGAGAAACATGAAAAGGTAAATATGAAAGAGAGGGAAAAGTAGAAAAATGTTTTCTTTTTTTAAATTTTAATTCAAACTCTCTTCTTTAAGGGGTACAATTAGACCAAATTATACATATTAATATTTGTGGAAAATGTTATTTGTAACTCTCAAAAATGTTTTCATTATTATAGTAAGTAGAAGAATCATTCATAGGAAAATATTGGGGCATTAAAGGCTATAAAATGATATAAAAAAGGTGAGGGGGAATCTATGATGGTACTAAGAGATACTTGAAAAAATAAAATAAATAAAATAATCTTTGTCACACAAAGATACACATGGAAAGGGGAGGGGAAGAATTATAAAAGGGAGAGGAAGAGAATGCTAATAGGTGATACCCCAATATTACTCTCAGTGAAATCAATTCTGAGAGGGAAGACCATCTAGATCCATTTGGATCTTGAAGTCTATATTATCCTACAGGGTAAGGAAGAAGGGGAAACTAAGGGGGGTAGAGGGAAGGGAGCTCGAAAAACAAAAAAAGGGGAGGGAAGATGAGGGAGGAGGGTACTTAACAAACCCTAAGTAACAAGAAGGGGACTAAAAACGAGGGGCCAGAAAGGGAAGCATATCAAGGGAGGGGATTAGGGGGATTGATTAAAAGTAAACCATTGGTTTAAAAGGATATACCAAAAGAAGAAGGACAGAACTAGAAAAGGATATAAAAATGCTAGGGAATTCACAAGTGACAATCATAACTTTGAATATTAATGGGATGAACTCACCCATAAAACATAGACAAATAGGAGAGTGGATTAGAATCCAGAATCCTACTATATGTTGTCTACAAGAAACCCACATGAGGTGAATAGATACACCCAAGGAGAGAATAAAAGGGTGGAACAAGACCTATTGGGCCCCAACTACAGAAAGAAGGCAGGAGTTGCTATAATGATATTTGAAAAAGCCAAAGTAAAAATAGACCTAATTAAAAGGGATAGGGAAGGTAAATACATCCTGATAAAAGGGAGTATAGATAATGAGGAAATATCACTAATCAGCATGTATGCACCATATGGTATAGCACCCAAATTTCTAATGGAGAAACTAGTAGAATTCAAGGAGGAAATAGATAGTAAAACTATACTAGTGGGAGACCTGAACCTACAACTATCAAATTTAGATAAATCAAATAAAAAAATAAATAAGAAAGATGTAAAAGAGGTTAGTGAAATCTTAGAAAAATTAGAGTTAGTAGATATATGGAGAAAAATAAATAGGGACAAAAAGGAATACACCTTCTTTTAAGCAGCACATGGCACATTCACAAAGATTGACAATATACTAGGTCATAAAAACATGGCATACAACTGCAGAAAAGCAGAAATAATAAATGCAACCTTTCCAGATCACAAGGCAATAAAAATAATGATCAGTAAGGGTACATGAAGAGCTAAATCAAAAACCAATTGGAAATTATATAATATGATCCTCCAAAATTGACTAGTCAGAGAACAAATCATAGAAACAATTATTAATCTCATTGAAGAAAATGATAATGATGAGGCATCATTTCAAACACTATGGGATACAGCCAAAGAAGTACACAGAGGAAATTTTATATCCTTGAGTTCATATATTAACAAATTAGGAAAGGCAGAGATCAATGAATTGGACATGCAAATCAAAAAACTTGAAAGGGAACAAAATAAAACCCCCCAGAAGAAAACCAAATTAGAGATCCTAAAAATTAAGGAAGAAATCAATAAAATCAAAAGTGATAGAACTATTGAACTAATAAATAAGACTAGAAGCTGGTATTTTGAAAAAACAAAAAAAAATAGATAAAATACTGGTCAATCTAATAAAAAAGAAGAAAGCAGAAAATCAAATTCACAGTATTATGGATGGAAAGGTAGAACTCACCTCCAATGAAGAGGAAATTAAGGCAATCTTTAAAAACTATTTTGCCCAGTTATATGCAATAAGTATGGCAATCTAGGTGATATGGATGAATATTAACAAAAATATAAATTACCCAAATTAACAGAAGATGAAATAGAATTCTTAAACAATCCCATAACAGAAAAAGAAATTGAACAGACCATGAAAGAACTCCCTAAGAAAAAAATCCCCAGGGCCTGATGGATTCAAAGTGAATTCTATCAAACATTCAAAGAAAAGCTAATCCCAATATTATACAAACTATTTGACATAATAAGCAAACAGGGAGTTCTACCAAATTCATTTTATGACACAAATATGGTACTGATCCCAAAGCCAGGCAGGCCAAAAACAGAGAAAGAAAAGTACAGACCAATCTCCTTAATGAACATAGATGCAAAAATCTTAAACAGGATACAAGCAAAAAGACTCCAGCAAGTCATCACGAGGGCTATTCACTTTGATCAGGTGGGATTTATACCAGGGATGTAAGGATGGTTCACTATCAGGAAAACCATCCACATAATTGACCATATAAACAAGCAAACCAACAAAAATCACATGATTATATCAATAGATGCCAACATCATCTACAATGGGGATAAACTAGATGCATTCCCAATAAAATCAGGAGTGAAACAAGGATGCTCCTTATCACCTTTATTATTCAACATTGTACTAGAAACACTAGCAGTAGCAATTGGAGAAGAAAAAGAAATTGAGGGTATTAAAATTGGCAATGAGGAGACCAAGTTATCACTCTTTGAGGATGACATGATGGTCTACTTAACAAATCCTGGAGAATCAATTAAAAAACTAGTGGAAAATATCAACAACTTTAGCAAAGTTGCAGGATACTAAAGAAACCCACACAAGTCATCAGCATTTCTATATATCTCCAATACATCTCAGCAACAGGAATTAGAAAGAGAAATTCCATTCAAAATCACCTTAGACAATATAAAATACTTAGGAATCTATCTGCCGAGGCAAATTCAGGATCTATATGAACACAACTAAAAACACTTTCCACATGACTAAAACTAGATGTGAGCAATTGGAAAAACATTAACTGCTCATGGGTAGGACGAGCCAATATAATAAAAATTACCACCCTACCCATTCTTATCTACCTATTTAGTGCCATACACATTGAACTTCCAAAAAACTTTTTTACTGAACTAGAAAAAAAACATAAGAAATTTCATTTGGAAGAACAAAAGATCAAGGATATCCAGGGAAATAATGAAAAAAAAAATAGAAAGGAAGGTGGCCTTGCAGTCCCAGATCTCAAACTATTGTATAAAGCAGTGGTCATCAAAACAATTTGGTACTGACTAAGAGACAGAAAGGAGGATCAGTGGAATAGACTTTGAGTAAGTCACCTCAGCAAGACAGTCTATGACAAACCCAAAGGCCCCAGCTTTGGGGACAAAAATCCAGTATTTAATAAAAACTCCTGGGAAAATTGGAAGGCAGTATGGGAGAGATTAGGTTGGGATCAACACCTCACACCCTACATCAAGATAAACTCAGAATGGGTGAATGACTTGAACATAAAGAAGGAAACAATAAGTAAATCATGTGAACACAGAATAGTGTACACGTCAGACCTTTGGGAAGGGAAAGATTTTAAAACCAAGCTAGACTTAGAAATAGCCACAAAATGTAAAATAAATAATTTTGACTACATCAAATTAAAGAAGTTTTTGTACAAACAAAACCAATGTAACTAAAATCAGAAGGGAAGCAACAAATTGGGAAACAATCTTCATAACAAAAACCTCTGACAAAGGTTTAATTACTCAGAATTACAAAGAGCTAAATCAATTGTACAAAAAATCAAACCATTCTCCAATTGATAAATGGGCAAGAGACATGGATAGGCAGTTCTCAGTTAAAGAAATCAAAACTATTAATAAGCACATGAAAAATTGTTCTAAATCTCTGATAATCAGAGAGATGCAAATAAAAACAACTCTGAGGTATCACCTCACACCTAGCATATTGGCTAACATGACAGCTATGGAAAGTAATGAATGTTGGAGGGGCTGTGGCAAAGTCAGGACATTAATGAATTGCTGGTGGAGTTGTAAATTGATCCAACCATTCTGGAGTGCAGTTTGGAACTATGCCTAAAGGGTGATGAAAGACTGTCTGCCCTTTGATCCAGACATAGCATTGCATGGTTTGTACCCAGAAGAGATAATAAGGAAAAAGACTAGTACAAGAATATTCATAGCTGCAGTCTTTGTGGTGGCAAAAAATTGGACTATGAGGGGATGCCCTTCAATTGGGGAATGGCTGGATAAATTGTGGTATTTGTTGGTGATGGAATACTATTGTGCTCAAAGGAATAATAAAGTGGAGGAATTCCATGGGAACTGGAATGACCTCCAGGAGTTGATACAGAGTGAAAGGAGCAGAACTAGGAGAACATTGTACCTAGAGACTGATACACTGTGGTATTATCAAATGTAATGGACTCCTCCATTAGTAGTAATGCAGTGATCCTGAACAACTTGGAGGAATCTATGAGAAAGAACACTACCTACATTCAGATTAAAAACTGTGGGAGTAGAAACACAGAAGAAAAACAACTGCTTGATTATGTGGGTTCAGGGGGATATGATTGGGATATATACTTTTAATGAACATCCTAGTGTAAACTTCAAAAACATGGAAATAGGTTCTGATCAAGGTCATGTATACTACCCAGTGGAATTGTGCCTTGGCTATGGGAAGGGCAGGGGGAGCGAAGGGTGGATAAAATATGATTTTTATAACTAAGGAATAATGTTTGAAATTGACCAAATAAAAATAAAATTAAATTTAAAAATGCTAAAGCTTAAAAAAAGAAACTATTTCAACAACTTAAATTGCTGGAGGAATATTCACTATTATTTAAAATGAAAATATTAATTAAGAAAAGGAAAACATGTTATGAAAAATCTTGAAAGAAGACTTAGAGGATGGGAGGAAAGACCTTCTAACCTGGAAAATGGATGAGATTTGCTCAATTTACAACAAAATGTAGGCTAATGATAAAATGGAGATACATATGTTGGGAGAGGAAAGCTACAATGCATTCTCTTTCTTTGCCTCTATAAGGAATTCCAAAAATGTTCTTGTACAGCAACTTCTTTAATATAAGTTTAGAAATTCCAGAGATGATGATTAGGAAGAGGGAAACAGTCTGCTGTAGAGGAAAGAATATTTGCTTTGAAGTTTAAAGACCTATATTCAAACTGAAATTCTGCTGCTTACTACTGCATTAATTACTTGGAGGCACAATTTACTCCCCAAAAATAAGGAGTTGGAGGAAATGATTTCTAAGAACTCTTTCAGTTCTAGATATGAAAAATTCCATGATTCAGATTCATTTCTTTGATGGTCATGATAACACTGATACTAACTACCTTGAGGAGATCATTATAAGAATAACTTTAAAGCACCATTAAGACAATAATTTTCATAACTATTTGGTCCCAAAGTTCTGGCATTGTTAAAAAAAAAAAACAACCACAAAATACACCTAGTAGTTGTATTACTTATCTTCCATAACATATGACTTTTTGACTCTATAACATTACTCAAGTTCTCTTTGTCCTTCCAGTCCAAAACACCCCTTCTCAATCATTACTCCCTCATATCGTTTTTCCTCCTTTATTAGAAAATAAGTTCAATGAGGTCAATAATTGTCTTTTTTTCTGGTATTTGTGTCCTTAACTCTTAGCAATACTTTGCAATTAACTGATTTACTCATTGGTTTATTCATTTAATATTCTCCTTAGTCTTATTTGAACAATGCTAAAATGTCCCAGTTCCATAATATAACTCAATAGGACTTATAGGATGTATCTAATAAATTTGAGACTTTCTGATAAATCTCCTATTCAGGATTTACTCAGTATCCTATAAATCTTGCTCTAGTTATTTTTAATATTTCATGGGTACCAGTATGGCATGGATATTGTTTATATTTAATCTTTTTCTGGATCAATTCAGCTCTTTTTCTAGTTTTATATGATCTTAGTGATGATATTTATATCACTTTCAACATTCAAGTCATTATTGGTAATGAGGTATAACCAATATATGTGACCATTTCCCCACAAATTTTTTGGCCATAGTTAGGCCATATGGTTAGGCAATAACCATATACAGTACTTTAATATGTAAGAAAATATGTACAGCAGAGATTCCTGAAAGGCTATCATATGTAAATTTGTTCCAATGTCATGTCACTATTTGGTTTTCTTTTAATGTTGCTCAATCTTACTCAGAATGTGCAAAATAAATGTATCAGCTATTCTAGTAGGAAGACTAGTCAGGCCACTTAATGTCTTAAGATCCTACTCCTTATGGATATAGGTGTGTCTAGTGGAAGGGATATATATATATGTATATATATATGTATATACATATATATGTTTTAAATTATCAATGTATTAAGTATATGAAGTTTAAATCATAATCCTGGAGAACAAGATAGTAGTTTTTAGTTAGCTCATATCTTCTACTTATTCATATTCTATTTATTCTAATTTATTTTGCATTACTTAAAGGCAAAATACTTATATAACTTACCAGAAAGCTGAATCTTGGAGGCCCATTATTGTCATCCATTCCTTAACTTTTTTTCTCTCTCTTGTAACATTAATGGTTAAAAAATATATCATTGGAGAGAAAGAAACTATGTAGATTAAAATGACAAAATTGCTTATAATTAAAGACTGGCCAATGAAAGGATGAACCTTCATCGTTATTCCATTGATTGACATGAGCTGATCCATCACCGAATAATTTGTTGTGATCTAAAATGACATATTAACATTTTAAAAGTCAATCAATTTCTTAAATAAGTGAATGTATTTGAGGACATTTTACATTCTTTTACTTCTTTCAGTCTTTAGCATTTACAGATGTGTTACATTCTTTAATAATTGGAAAATTTAATTGTAGGATGTCCTCAATATTATCTAATTAGCATTTAGCAAACATTGATAAGTATCTAATTATATACTCATCTAGTATACAAAGATAGTCTCTTCCTTTAAATTGTTTTCTATTGTGAAGTAGAGATTGATGAGGTCAAGCGGGGAGAGGGATAAAGGGTGGAAAGAGAAACAAATCAGTTTAAGAATATTTTATTTTAGTAGGGGTAAAATACTTTAATTAAAACAGGGACTTCCATATGGTATCTGAGCTTAATCTTGATGGAAAAAGAATTTTGAAAGGCAAAGAGGAAGAGATGCATTTTTGGCAAGGAAGAAGGCTTGTGCAAAAACAGGGAGCAGGGGTTCAGTGGCTAGAGTCAGGCTAGAGACAGGAGGTCCTAGGTTCAAATCTGACCTCAGACACTTCCCAGCTGTGTGACCCTGGGCAAGACACTTAACCCCCATTGCCTAGTCCTTACCACTCTTCTGCCTTGGAGCCAATACACAGTATTGACTCCAAGATGGAAGGAAAGGGTTTAAAAAAAACAAGGAGGGAGGAAACTGCACATTGAATTTGTAGAACAACTAGTAGTGAAATTTGACTAGAACACAGCACAAATGAAACATATGTGGGCTGGAATCAGATCATGAATATCCTTTAATGCCAGAATGAGGAATTAAGATTTCATCATTGGAGCAATAGGAGTTAGTAAGCAAAAAAGTGATGGCATCAGAGTATAATTTATATAATCATTAGGATTCTCAAAATTAGATACTTACTTCTATAATGGCAGAATTTATGATAGTTTGAAGAGCAACAAAACCTTCTTCCCAATATTCTTCAAGAGAACACCTGATTTCTTTAGAATTATTTATGCAATATTCTTTAATGAGAAATAAAAACATCATTATTGTATAAGATTACAATGGGAAGAATTATTTTGCTTTGAATCTCTGGAGAACCTTTTTATGTGGGGTAAGGTGAATGAGCATTCCTATAAAACTTTATATGCCAGGCATTGTGCTAAGCCCTCTTATAATTGTTTTTTCAACTGATGCTTACAATAGCCAGGCAAGGCAGATGCTACTATTGCTTCCATTTTTCAGTTAAGGAAACTAAGGCAAAAGGAGGTTAAATGCCTTTTCTTGATTCACACATCCAGTATCAGTCTGAGATTGAATTAGAACTCAGGTCTTGCTGAATTTGGGTCCAATGTTCTCTCCATTATGCCACCAGTTTCCTCTGGTGCATTTAGTTTAAAGCAATTTTGTTATGTGTGGGTATGTTGTATGATAAAATATATTAACATAGTCTGAAGCAAAATAACTTGATTTATTTTGGGGGTTGACCAATATATAAATTCCTTTGGGGCCCAGAGTTAAAAAATATTGGAAGTTGAAACCATATTTAGTGAGTACTCTTTACATTGTTTGCTAAAGCAGCCTGAGTTGTCATTATTGGAAGCTGAGAGAAGGGTGTTTTAAAGGAACAAGTAAGAAGTCACAAAGCATGCTCATGATAGATTTTTTCAAAAATTTAGAATAAATCAGTTGGGTAGAGCTTCTCTGACTTCGCTGAATATCTTTCCCACCTACCCAAACACCTCTTCTTTGTCCAATATTCTCAAGATTTTTTATTTTTAAAAGAGACACATTTCTTCTCCACCTAATAGAATGCTCACACTATAGAGTCATCACAAAGTTCCTTCTAATTACTCATTTACTTTTTAAAATTTGTGGTCTTGTGTTTCTATTTCCAAGTTTCTACTCATTTTAGTCATTTTTATCCAAAATATTTAAAAGTTCTCTATCTCAACAAAGATCCATTTTCCCCTATAAGGTCATAACCAGCTTCAGAGAGTATACTATTTTTGCCCAGGTATTTTGCCTTTTGGACTATCTATCACATTCCAAGATTGCCTCTCATTTGTATTAGAAGCTTCCTGTTCTTGAGTGATCCTAATTGTGGTTCCTTGCCAAGTATAGTTTTTATGGCATTTATTTTTAATAGTATTTTTTTATGTGGGAGTGTAGGATTTTAATTTTTATATTCTTGGGACTTTTCATTTTGGGGATTTCATTATGGAGATGATGCACTGATTCCTTTTATCTTTACTTTCTTTTTCGTTCTAATAGATTTGGTCAATTTTCGCTTAAGACTTCTTGAAATATAGCTTTCAGGCCCCCCTTTTTCAAATTGTGTTTTCAAGGCATTGTCTCTTTTTTAATCTCTTTTCTAGGTCTTTTTTTTATATCACAGATATCAAATACTTTACAATTTTCTTTTCTATTTTTCAATCATTTAAATTTTGTTTTAATATTTCTACCTATCTCATGGCTTGTTGCTTTCTGATTAGTCTATTTTGGTTTTTAAGTTAATTCATAGTTTGTATGAGGTTTACATTTTCTCTTTTAATCTACTTATCCTTCTTCCAATTCTTTCCTTCAGAGATTTTATTTCATTTTCTCCTAATTTGCTTTAGTGTGTGTAAGTGTGTATGTGTGTGTAATCTTTGTAAAAAGCATTTTTTTCTTTGAGTCTTTTGTGGAAGTACTTACAGAATTTCCCTTTTGGAGGAAATTTCTAGCTCTATGACTTTTTTTCATTGGTTGAGGGCTTCTTTGACTTACTCATCTCTCAAACTTTAGTTATTGAATTGGAGATTTGTGTCAGGATCAAGGATCTGCACATTGCTATACTTGCAAGAGAATTGATCCATCCGTTTAGTCTTGATGTGGGTGCTTGTGCTAATTTCCACTTCCTGAGTTTATGTCCCCCTAGATTTTTGAGGTTTGGAGTGATGAATCTTTAGGGTCTTTTCAAGACAGAGTGCCAGATACTTTCCCACGGGCATGGGGAAATGGGCTGCCATATGCCTCTGGTCACTGCCCATTCCTATTATTTCCTGAACACCCCATTTGGGGAGTAGGGGGTGGATCCTATTCTCTTGTTACTTCAGAGGACAGAATCTTATAGGATATATTTGTCCATAACCTATCTCGGGCCAGACTACTAAATTGTTGGCTTATTTGTTCTTTGTCAATGGATTTGCTGACAGCATCCCTTCATATTATCTATTAATTTCTGTTAACTTCCTATTACCTATTAACTTTGTTTACTTCAGGAGTAGAAGTCACTAATAGTTTATTGAGGATTTCTTGATCATTATTTGGGCTGGTGTGTATATCAGGTTTTGGCAGGAATAGGTAAATGGGTGGTCTGTCTCTTGTTCAGAAAGCCTTCTTGGCTGTAAGTTTGATACTTGTAATTATTTGTTTAATAGATTAAAATCAATTGTAGCCAACTCTGAAATAAAATCAACTTGTGGAAAAGGAAAGAAAGAAGGAAAATGATGATTCTTTCATGTAGACATTGATCTTGTACTGGCTGGATATGGGTGCAAAGTTCCTGGCTAAGGTGTTAGACTAAACCTCTAATTCCAAACTGATCAGTTAGGTGCAGTATGACTCCCATACTATTGGTTCAAGAAGAGATCAGTTGAAATAGCTGACTGTGAAGATAATTTGAAGCTATCTCTACAAGTGGGAAAAATATTTAGAAGCGTCAAATTAGGGAAATAAAGATAACAAATATTCTTGAGTTGTTTTTTGGAAACAAGATGGAAATATACATTTAGAGCTGTCAACCTATCCATGTTCATTGACCTAGGGATCCCCTTACCAGTATTAGGCCTTAAGGGCATTACTGAGGTGGTAAAAAAAAACTGTGCATTTATGAAAATATTCAGTGAAGCTTTGTTTGTAATGACAAAAATAACAGAAAATAATACAAATGCAATGAATGAAATGATTGTATACATTATGAAAACTAAATTTAACAGATTGCATTCTATTATTAGAAATGACATATATCAGAAATATAAAGAAAATAAGGGAAATATATAAAGAGATAAAAAGAGAATAATACAAACTATGATTACATTTAAAGATAGAAGCACCAAAATAAAGAGAAAAAAAAGTAAAACAAATTGGAAAGAAACTCAAAAGCTAAGGATGTTTATGTGAGCACACATGTATAAATTACTTATTTTAAACAAATTATAAATGTGGAATGTGTGATTTTGCATATAAATATTTTATGTACTTGTTTATTTAAGTTTTTGTTGATGGTCTTGGTTATTAAGTATCTGATAACAAATTTTAAAAAAGAAAAAACAGGATATAACAAAGATGAGAGGGAAATATACATTTGAATAGGAACATGTTCACTAAGAGTTATTCTCTTAGAGGAAAATATTCTTTATTTCAGTAAAGATGCATGCTATTTGAGTTTAAGTATGGAATTTATATTGTTGAAATCATCTCTTTTATACTTCATACCCTCATAATTCCACCATCTTATTATAAAATCCATAAGTTCAGAATAATAAAGGAAAGTCACCTGAAAGTTCATTAAATTCCTCTATTAATTGAAAATGATAATGCATTGTCTTCAACTCATATGAAAACATATTATGAAAGAGGACTTCAAATGGGAAAAAGAATCCACGAGATACATTTCCAACTTTTTCATTTGTAATCCCAATGATATTTATTCCTGCCATGCACAAAAAAAAAAAAGCCATTAAGGAGATTAATGGATAACTAGCTGATTTACATAAAGTTCCTCAATACTTGAAGTAACTCAATTGTATAGAAGACTTACATATAGCAGCATAGACAAGGAGGTATTTCTAATAATCTAAAATGCTAATAATGAATAAGAAATGCATTTTATTTTACACTACCATCTTAAATCACCTTTGATCTGAAAATGCCATTTAAAACCATTTAACAAAGTATATGTACAAATTTATAGACAAGTAGGATAAGGAGGGAGCTTAACAGAAAGTTCATCAGTCTTCAGCATAGATATCTTTATCAGGTGATAATATATTCTGATTAAAGATGAATGATTTACTTTTTACTTATGATAAATTTGGAGTAAATAGTGTAATAATGAAAATCTTTTCATCTCAGGTAGAGGTGAGTCTACATAAAGCTGGAAAAATGATGATAGTGAATATACAAAATGCCTAAAGATTGTAAATTACTTCAGTTCTTTTGGTTCCTCTCTCTTATAGTTGTAATTTACCCACTCACTTATCCCTTTCTCTCCTCTCCCTCAACCCAGAGAAAAAGCAATATGGACATTGAAATTTATAAACATTTTGTTCTGCTTTGTTAACCTCTGGGAGAGGTTCAATTTGTGCCTCAAAGGCAACTTAACTTTTCAACATTGCAGAAACCCATGTGATCCCAAATACTAGCCACAAGAATAAACTGCAAGCACCATCAGGCTCCTCTCAAAGTTTTTCTGTTGATGATGGCAATATCTAATATCTTCATGGGGTAAAGTTCCTTTCCCCCAAAAAGCAGCTCCTAGTTTAATTCAGGAGCATTATATTTATGATTTGTAAGTTTGTTTTTCTTCATATGTGCAGAGGAAAAACAGGGTATATAAATCATGAAAATCATAAATATAGAGCTGTGAATACTCTGAGAGGTCATAAAGTCCAAACCTTCATTTTTTCAATGAAGATAGTAGGGTAGAGGAAGATTAAATGTCACACAGCTAATACCTTGGCTCATCACTCATTTAACTTTCTGCAACCTGCTCCCTATTGAAGATCTTTGTATATCCAAAACTTGGAGCTGTTAACCCTAATCCCAGTTCGTCACTAAACTAATCTTAAATGTTTAGAGATTATGAGTCTATCCTAACACTACAGGGGAAAACATTGTAATATTTTGTTTTGCTTTTAATGAAGGAGGAATAATTGGAGTCCTGAGAGCAGGGGATTCACTATCGCTGGAGGTTGGGTGGACTGGACTGCTATGCATATAGATTGCCTGAAGTGGGCTTGATAACTACATAATCCATTATAATAAATACCAGTTGAAGCAGTGTTATAATAACCAAGAGTTTAAGCTAATTGGCACAGCTAGGTGACTCATTGGATGTAGAGACAGGCACAAATAATAGAGAAAATGGGAGGACCTGGGTTCGAATTTGAACTCATATACTTCTTAGTTGTGTGACCCTGGGCAAATCACTTAACTCCCATTGTCTAACCTTTATTTTTCTTCTGCCTGGGAACTGATACTTAGTATCAATTATAAGACAGAAGGGAAGGGTTTAAAAAAAACAAACAAATAAATAAACTAGTTGGAAGACTGATGATACTGAAGTGGACTTCAGTAAGAACTAGCTCAGGTTCAAGAATATGTAATAATTAAAATTGTGATGCTAAGAGTAGCTTAATAACTTTATTAAATCAAAATGGTAGTAGTAGTAGTAAAGGGAGGGAAAGATAGTAGAGGGGTAAAGAGATACTTAACTTTCTAATCTATGGGCCACCATGATGGGCCTGTGGTTAAACTCTGAAAAGGGTTCCCTCATTTCTCCATGCTCCAGCCAGAAGACCCCATAGAACATCTGGTCTTCACTTATAAGCTCTTTTCTCCATCCACTAACTTTCACATATCACATCCCAGGAACCTCTCATAGTTTCTTAATTTGCCTGGGTCACCCAGGGGGGAATTGATTGTGGAATCAGTTTCCTGTCTCCTTGGTTCCTTGGTTCTTTTACTTTCTTTCTCTGAGGGCTTATCTATACATGAATTTACTCAGTGTTTTTGACCTCCGAGTCATTGAGAGGTGAGAGATTTTTAAAAGTGACATAATGGAGAGAGAAATTTGCTCCAGACAAATAGAAAAGTCTAATAATGAGCCTGGGGAGCTCTGAGTCTAAAGGTAAATAGGATGGAATAAGTAGGGCTGTGTTTGAGAATATTAAAATTTATAAGGCACTGTTGACATTATATTCCATCAGTAAAGTAGGAAAACTGCATCTAAATACCTAATTGTCAAGAATCATTATATAATAAATAAGAGATAAAAAGCCAACTTAATTCCCCAATATACCCTATAAAAGCTCTACCTCATTTTATATTTCTTCTCTCTCTATTTCCTTTCCTTAAATAGAGTCCTGAGGTAAGGGGTTATCTCTGACTGGCACAGACTAGAGGAGGGAGTAGCAAAGAAATGAGGGAAATATGATAATTAAAAATAGTGGGGGTGCATTTTATTAAGGACCATTTTTATTCAAATATTAGAACAAAATGGAGGAAGTTATATTATGATAATATCCTAAGGGCCTCAAACATATAGAAGACTTTTAGTATTTTAATATTGCATGTGCTATAATAAAATCTAAAAGGGAGATTGGAAATGAAAGTTGCTTATTTTAGAATGAGGCAAATCAAAGACACAAGATAGACAAGCAATATTCACTGGTTGTCTTCCCTGACTATCAAGAAACAATCTTGAAAGGCAATGAAAACAAATTAACTGGAAATTATATATTTTTTTAATCTGTAATAAAAATTTTATCTAGGACTTCCGGGTAAGCATGGCGGCAATCTAAACGCAGCTTACTTACTCTCCCCAGAAAATACTGATAAAGACTACCCCAAAATACCCTAAGAATCATTTTCAGAGGAAAGCTGTAAAGTGGGACACAGCATTGAAGGTGTGTAGGATTGGGGCTTTTCCAGTATATAAGAGGGTGAAAGGGCTTCCACCCAAATGCAAGCTGATCCACCCCCCTCCACCCCCACCTACAGAGTCAGAGCCAGAGCACGCCAAGACAAATGAGCAAAAGAAGCCTCTAGAGTGAGTAAGGGCCACCTCTGTGTCCTTGGGAGCTGACTAGGTCAGCAGAGGACACACGCCTGAAAGCAGCTAGGTGGAAAACCCCAATGTACGAACGAGCACAGACCTTAGGTACCCAGAGCCAGCATGCCCGCTGGAGCCAGGAAGTGAGTGAGGAGTGCTTCTAGAGAGAGCAGGGGGCACTTCTGAGTCCTTGGGACCTGACTAGGGCACCCCGGGGACTTACCCCTAAAAGCAGCTAGACCAGAAACCCAGGGGGCAGGAGAGCATGACGCTGAGTGCCCCTGGGAGTTGCAAAAGACTGCTGTGAATCAAGAGCCTGCCCCAGGCAAAATCCTTGCTTCTTAACTCCATACACAGAAAAGCTGCCCAGCTGACTGAGATTTCTGACTAAAGAAGGAAGGGAAAATATCCAGAAAAATGGCTAATCATGACAGGAGCCTCAAAATTCTTCCAAAAAACATAAAAAAAAAAGCGGTGACCCTCAACAGCTTTTAGAGAGGAAAAACCCAGGCTACAGAGGAAATACTGGACGAAACTCAAACAAAGGCAAAACCAAAAAATCCCTGGAAATTGTTCATAAGACCTGGAAAAATATCAAATGCAGCTTATCCAAAAGATGGAAGCCTTCTGGTTACAGAAGTGGGAAATGGTTCAAAAAAAAAAAAAGGAAGAAATCATAGCTGAATACCAAAAGGTTAAAGCAGAAAATCAAAAGATTTTAACAGAAAACCAGGTCCTAAGAACCAGAATTGAGCAACTGGAAACCAATGATCTTGCAAAACAGCAAGAATTAATGAGGCAAAGACAAAAGACTGAAAAAATAGTAGAAAGCATAAAATATCTCACTGATAAGGTGATAGATCATGAAAACAGAGGAAGGAGGGGCAATTTGAGAATCATTGGTCTACCTGAAAAGCCAGAAATAAACAGAAACCTTGACACCATACTACAAGAGATCATCCAAGAAAACTGCCCTGAAATTCTAGAACAAGGGGGCAAAATAGACATTAAAAGAGTTCATAGAACACCCTCTACTCTAAACCAAAAAACAACTCCCAGAAATGTAATTGCCAAATTCCAGAGCTTTCAAGCTAAGGAGAAAATCCTACAAGAAACCAAAAAGAAACAATTCAGATACAAAGAAGCATCAATCAGGATCACACAAGACCTGGTAGCTTCAAAACTAAAAGACCTCAAGACCTGGGACATGATATTCAGAAAGGAAAGAGAATTGGGTCTTCAACCAAGAATCACCTATCCATCAAAACTGACTATATACTTCCAGGAGAAAGTATGGGCATTCAACAAAATAGAAGATTTCCAAGAATTTGTAAGGAAAAGACCAGAACTAAGTGGAAAGTTTAATATCCAAACACAAAGATCAAGAGAAACATGGAAAACATAAATATGAAAGAGAGGGAAAAGGAGAAAAATGTTTTTTTTCTTTTTCTTTTATTCAAACTCTCTTCTTTAAGGGCTACAATTAGATCAAATTATATATGTTAATATATGGGGAAAATGTTATTTGTAATTCTCAAAATGTTTTCATTATTATAGTAAATAGAATAATCATTCATAGAAAAAGAATGGGGCATTAAAGGATATAAAATGATATGAAAATAAAGGTTGAAGGGGAAATGATGATGGTACTAAGAGATACCTGAAGAAATAAAATAAATAGTGTAATCTTTGTCACACAAAGATACACATAGGAGGGGGAGTGGGGAACTACTCTTATGAAAGGGAGAGGAAGAGAGGGCTAATAGGCAATACTCGAATATTACTCTCAGTGAACCAACTCTGAGAGGGAAGAGCATCTAGATCCATTGGAATCTTGAAGTCTATCTTATCCTACAGGGTAAGGAAGAAGGGAAAACTAAGGGGTGTATGGGGGAGAGAGCTCAAAAAACAGGAGGGAACGAGAGGGAGGAGGGAACTTAACAGACCCTAAAAGAACAAGAAGGGAACAAAAAGGGTGGGGCCAGAAAGGGAATAAAGGGAGGGGAATAGGGTGACTGACTAAAAGCAAACCACCAGTTTAAAAGGATATAGCAAAAGAAGAAAGGTCAGAACCAGGAGAGGATATCAAAATGGTAGGGAGTCCAAAAGTGACAATCATAACTCTAAATGTGAATAGGATGAATCCACTCATAAAACATAGACGAATAGGAGACTGGATTAGAATCCAGAATCCTACAATATGTTGTCTACAAGAAACACACATGAGGCAAGTACATACTCACAAGGTCAGAATTAAAGGGTGGAACAAGACCTATTGGAATTCAACTGACAGAAAGAAGGCAGGATTAATAATCATGATATCTGACAAAGCCAAAGTAAAAATAGACCTGATTAAAAGGGACAGGGAAGGTAAATACTTCCTAATAAAAGTGAGTATAGATAATGAAGAAATATCACTAATCAACATGTAGATGCCAAATGGTATAGCATCCAAATTTCTAATGGAGAAACTAGTAGAATTAAAGGAGGAAATAGATAGAAAAACTATACTAGTGGGAGATCTGGACCTACCACTATTGATGAATCAAATAAAAAAGTAAATAAAAAAGAGGTAAAAAGGTGAATGAAATCTTAGAAAAATTAGAGTTAGTAGATATATGGAGAGAAACAAATAGGGACAAAAAGGAATACACCTTCTTTTCAGCACCACATGACACATTCACAAAGATTGACAATATACTAGGTCATAAAAACATGGCATACAACAACAGAAAAGCAGAAATAATAAATGCAACCTTTCCAGATCATAAGACAATAAAAATAATGATCAGTAAGGGAACATGGAGAGCTAAATAAAAAATTAACTGGAAATTAAATAATATGATTCTCCAAAATTGATTAGTCAGAGAACAAATCATAGAAACAATTAATAATTTCATTGAAGAAAATGACAATAATGAGACATTCTTTCAAACTTTATGGGATGCATCCAAATCAGTAATCAAGAGGAAATTTATATACTTGAGTTCATATATTAACAAATTAGGAAGGGCAGAGATCAATTAATTGGACATGCAAATCAAAAAAACTTGAAAGGGAACAAATTAAAAACCCCCAGAAGAAAACCAAATTAGAGATCCTAAAAATTAAGGGAGAAATCAATAAAATTGAAAGTGATAGAACTATTGAACTAATGAATAAGACTTGAAGTTGACATTTTGAAAAAACAAACAAAATAGACAAAATATTGGTCAATTTAATAAAAAAAGAGGAAAGAAGAAAATCAAATTAGCAGTATTAGGGATGAAAATGGAGAACTCACCTTCAATGAAGAAGAAATTAAGGCAATCATTAAAAACCATTTTGCCCAATTATATGGCAATAAATATGGCAATCTAGGTGATATGGATGAATATTAACAAAAATATAAATTGCCCAGATTAACAGAAGAAGAAATAGAATTCTTAAATAACCCCATATCAGAAAAAGAAATTGAATAGGCCATGAAAGAACTCCCTAAGAAAAAATCCCCAGGGCCTGATGGATTCAAAGTGAATTCTATCAAACATTCAAAGAACAGCTAATCCCAATACTATACAAACTATTTGACATAATAAGCAAACAGGGAGTTCTACCAAATTCATTTTACGACACAAATATGGTACTGATCCCAAAGCCAGGCAGGCCAAAAACAGAGAAAGAAAACTACAGACCAATCTCCTTAATGAACATAGATGCAAAAAATCTTAAATGGGATACAAGCAAAAAGACTCCAGCAAGTCATCATGAGAGTTGTTCATTTTGATCAGGTGTTATTTATACCAGGAATGTAAGGATGGTTAAATATCAGGAAAACCATCCATATAATTGACCATATAAACAAGCAAACCAACAAAAATCACATGATTATCTCAATAGATGAAGAAAAAAACCTTTGACAAAATACATCACCAATTCCTATTGAAAACACTGGAAAGTGTAGGAATAGAAGGATCTTTCCTAAAAATACTAAACAGAATATATTTAAAACCATAAGCCAACATCATCTGCAATGGGGATTAACTAGATGCATTCCCAATAAAATCAGGAGTGAAACAAGGATGCTCCTTATCACCTTTATTATTCAACATTGTACTAGAAACACTAGCAGTAGCAATTGGAGAAGAAAAAGAAATTGAGGGTATTAAAATTGGCAATGAGACCAAGCTATCACTCTTTGTGGATGACATAATGGTCTACGTAATGAATCCTAGAGAATCAACTAAAAAGCTAGTGGAAATAATCAACAACTTTAGCAAAGTTGCAGGATACAAAATAAACCCACATAAGTCATTAGCATTTCTATATATCTCCAACACATCTCAGCAACAGGAATTAGAAAGAGAAATTCCATTCAAAATCACCTTAGACAATATAAAATCCTTAGGAATCTATCTGCCGAGGCAAACACAGGATCTATATGAACACAACTACAAAACACTTTCTACATGACTATAGATGTGAGCAATTGGAAAAACATTAACTGCTCATGGGTAGGACAAGCTGATATAATAAAAATGACCATCCTACCCAAACTTATCTATTTAGTGCCATACTCTTTGAACTTCCAAAAAACTTTTTAACTGAACTAGAAAAAAAAAAAACATTACAAAGTTTAATTGGAAGAACAAAAGATCAAGGATATCCAGGGAAGTGATAAAAACAAAATACAAAGGAAGATGGCCTTGTAGTCCCAGATTTCAAACTATACTATAAATCTGTGGTTATCAAAACAATTTGTTACTCGCTAAGAGACAGAAAGGAGGATCAGTGGAATAGATTTGAGGTAAGTGATCTTAGTAAGACAGTGTATGACAAACCCAAAGATCCCAGTTTTGGGGACAAAAATCCACTATTTGATTAAAACTGCTGGGAAAATTGGAAGGCAATGTGGGAGAGATTAGGTTGGGATCAACACCTCACACCCTACACCAAGATAAACTCAGAATGGGTGAATGACTTGAATGTAAAGAAGTAAAGAATAAGTAAATTGTGAGAACACAGAATAGTATATATGTCAGACCTTTGGGAAGGGAAAGATTTTAAAACTAAGCATGACTTAGAAAGAGCCACAAAAATATAAAATAAATAATTTTCACTACATCAAATTAAAAAGGTTTTGTATAAACAAAACCAATATAAATAAAATCAGAAGGGAAGCAACAAATTGGGAAACAATCTTCATTACAAAAACCTCTGACAAAGGTTTAATCACTCAAATCTACAAAGAGCTAAATCAATTGTACAACAAATCAAGCCATTCTCCAATTGATAAATGGTCAAGGGACATGATTAGGCAGTTTTCAGCCAAAGAAATCAAATCTATTAATAAGCATATAAAAAAGTGTTCTAAATCTCTGATAATCAGAGAGCTGCAAATCAAAACAACTCTGAGGTATCACCTCACACCTAGCAGATTGGCTAACATAACAGCTATGGAAAGTAATGAATGTTGGAGGGGATGTGGCAAAGTCGGGACATTAATTCATTGCTGGTAGGGTTGTGAATTGATCCAACCATTCTGGAGGGCAATTTGGAACTATGCCCAAAGGGTGCTAAAAGACTGCCTACTTTTTGACCCAGCCATAGCACTTCTGGGTTTGTACCCCAAAGAGATAATAAGGAAAAAGACATGTACAAGAATATCCATAGCTAGGGTCTTTGTGGTGGCAAAAGTACTGGAAAATTAGGGGATGTCCTTTAATTGGGGAATGGCTGAACAAATTGTAGTATATGTTAGTGATGGAATACCATTGTGCTCAAAGGAATAATAAAGTGGAGGAATTCCATGGGGACTGGAACAACATCCAGGAAGTGATGCAGAGTGAGAGGAGCAGAACAAGGAAAACATTGTACACAGAGACTGATGCAGTGTGGTACAATCAAGCATAATGGACTTCCTTATTAGGGTCAATGCAATGTCCCTGAACAGCCTGCAGGAATCTATGAGAAAAGACACTATCCACAAGCAGAAGACAAGTGGGGGGAACAAAAACACCAAAGAAAGGAAACTGCCTGACTACAGGGGCCAAGGGTATATGATTGGGGATGTGGACTCTAAATGAACATCCTAGAGTAAATACCAACATGGAGGTGGTTTTGAATCAAGGACACATGCGATACCCAGTGGAATTGCGTGTTGACTATGGGTGGGGTGGTGGGAGGGGAGGGAGGAAAAGAAAATAACTTTTGTATTCAATGAATAATGTTTGAAATTGAACAAATAAAAATAAAGTTTAAAATTTAAAAAAGAATAATTAAAAATTTTATCTAACTGAGACAAAAGTATGATGTAAACATATCTATGACTATAAGAATAGGGGTGAGGGGTGAGGTGAGGAGCAAGAGCTAACAAACTTTTCTGGTTTGTTATAGAAAGGTTTTCCATTTTCTCTAGAGATTTTCTTGGCTCAGTATAGAGCATGTGATAGGAGATGTGATTTAGCCTTGAAATTCTTTTGGTTTGTGAGTATAGAGATGAATATGATTTGATTTCTTTAAGGATTTCCTACGTGGAAAATCCTTCCAATGATGGAGATCGACCAATCAATATTATTAAGTAACTGTTATGTGCTAGGTACTGGGCATACACATTTTTAAAAATGGAATCAGGTGCAGAGGCAATATGGAGGAGAAGGTACTAGGAGCCATTTGATTTCAAACAAATTAACCTCCAAATAAGTTTGACATAACACCTCAAAATGAATTCTGGAGTAGTAAAACACAAAAGGATTGGATTAAAAAAATTATTTTTAGGCCAAGACAACTTAGAAGATTGGCAATAGAGGCCTGTCATAACTGGGTTAGTGTAGAGCATAATGCTCCATGACTTGACACACTTTTGCAAGTCAGTACAAGCCTTGGAAGTAATTTTTTTTTAAATTTATAGGAGAGATTTATTTGAAGAAATATTACAACATATAAAAACTACATAAAGTATTAATTTCCACTTGCATAAGTGGTAGATTATTTAATACAATGCATAATAAAAACAGATTTAAAAATCCAGAATCAGTTGCAAGGACTTTCAGAACCTTCAGCAACAGATGGTAAGGGGACCTGGAAAACTGGTCAAAAAGGAGATCACAGGGGTCCCTTTGTTGGCTCTAGTTGCAGAACTCTGTTGTATTGCCCATACTCAGATTCAGGCCACAGTACCAGCATGAGAACTAGTGCACACACTACTACCTGTGACCAGAGTGGAGAGTAAGACCTTGGTCACAGTTTCAGTTTAGAAAAAGGATGCTTGCAGTTTGTTATAGATCAGAGCACAGGCTGGGATAGTATTGGGCACATCTCTCTTTAGATCATAATATATTGGGAGAACAGATCTCCAGAACTAACTCTGAAAGCAGTTTTACCAAGAACCTGAACAGTGCTCCCTTCACCACAGGAATGGAACCCAATTTTAACAGTTTTTTAAAGTTAAAGGCAAGAAAAAGTCTGGAAAAGGAGAAAACAATAACAAAGAAACTCAATATAGAAAATCATCTTGTAATAGGGAAGGAAAAAACACAAACTCACAAGATGACAACAAAGTCAATACTGTAGTGTCTAAAGTTTCCAAGAAAAATATGAATTAAAGTCCTGAAAGAATTATTGGAGGGACTCAAAAAGGACTTTAAAAATCAAATGAAAGATATAGAAGAAAAAATTGTTAAAGAAATGAGAGTGATGAAATGAGTTGACAAAAGTTGACAAAAAGAGTAGACAGTAAATGAGACATAAAAATAATAAAGAAAATAATACCTAAAAACAGAATAGACCAATTGATTAAAAAAAAGACACAAAAATCTACCAAAAAGAATTCTTCATAAAGCAGAATTGATCAAATGGAAAAAAAAATAAATGAAGAGAAGGACTTCTTAAAAGGCAAAATTGGTCATATGGGAAATATATATATATATATATATATATATATATATATAAATACTCTGAGGAAAAGTGCTCAATAAAAAGGAGAATTGCCTAGTGTAAAAGAAAGTTCAGAAGCTTACTGAAGGAAGAAATGTTTTAAAAATAGCAAGTAGAAACTAATGACAAGAGAAGCATAAAAAATAAACAGAAAAGAGAAATCAAAAGACACTCAACAAGGTTTTTGGGAAGATAATACAACTCCTAAGAACTTTGTCATAATTAGGACAGTTAGAAGAAGTCCACATAATCAGAGGGAAAAGTTATGAGTTGAATATGAGGGACTGATATCTAAAAAAAATAAAATTAAGGCATGATAAAGAGGAATGCACTGGGATACGGTAGAAGAGAGGAAAAGAACAGGATAAATTGTCTCACAGAAGAGGTAAGAAAGTTTTTCTAGTGGAAGGGAGTACTTGAACTTTACTCTCATCAGAATTAGCTCAAAGAGGGAAGAGCATATGTACTCAGTTGAATATAGAAATCTATCTTACTCAACAGTAAATTAAGTCAAGGAGTAAGAAAAGGGGAGCTGATTGAACCGATAGAAAACTGGGGGAGGCAGTGGTTAGAAGCTAACATCTTTGATAATTGACAGGATAAAAGGAAAGAGAATAGGATAAATGGGGGGAATAGGATGGAGGGTAATCATAATAGTGGGAAAACTGAGTTTTTCTAATAAAAGCCTCATTTTTCATATACATAGAGAAATAAGTCAAATGTATAAGAATACAAATCATTCTCCAACTGATAAATGGTCAAAAGATCCGAAGAGACAGTTCTCAAAGTAATTAAAGCTATCTATTATCATGTGAAAAATATTTTAAATCACTATCATTTATTTATTTATTTGTTTATTTATTTATTTATCCATTTTTAAACCCTTACCTTCTGTCTTGGAGTCAATACTGTGTATTGGCTCCAAGGCAGAAGAGTGGTAAGGGCTAGGCAATGGGGGTCAAGTGACTTGCCCAGGGTCACACAGCTGGGAAGTGGCTGAGGCCAGATTTGAACCTAGGACCTCCCATCTCTAGGCCTGTCTCTCAATCCACAGAGCCACCCAGTTGCCCCCCATCACTATTATTTAGAGAAAGGCAAATTAAAACAATCCTGAGGCACTACAAGCTGGCTATTATGACAGAAAATGAAAATTACAAATCTTGGAGAGCATTTGGGAAAATTGAGAGAGTAATGTACAGTTGGAAGAGTTGTGAAAGGAATTTGGATCTATGTCCAAAGGACTTTCAAATCATGTATACACTTTGACCCAGTAATGCCATTATTAGGTCTATATGTCAAGGAGATTTTAAAAAATAGAAAAAGGACCCACCCATATGTACAAAAATATAGCAGCAGACTTCCGGGTAATCATGGCTGCAATCTAGACGCCACACGCTTCCTCTCCCTGGCACCGAACGAAATAGATTACATCAAAGGAGCATAAAAATCACCTTTGGAGGAACAGAAGGACACCCCAGTACTCCCCAGTACTCCACAGAGGCGAAGGTATGTGGGGTTTGAACATTTCCACACTATAATAAGATGGAGGAAAAGCTTGCACAGAAACGTGAACTGAGCCACTCTAACCCCCCCCCCACATCCCCCACCAAAACAGAGTGAGCTACCAGACTGCTCACTGGGACAGCGAGTGAGTAGGGAACGTCTCTGTCTGGGGGGGCACTCCAGGGTCCTTGGGATCTGGGGACTGCCAGGAAAAAAAGTCTCAGGGCGGTTTCACGGGAGAATCCGGCGCTGATCAGGGGGGTCAGCGGAGCTGTACTTGGAGCTGTTGTGCTGAACATCTGGGCAGAGCTAAACACCAGGGGCAGACCACGCACTGATTATCTGGGCGGAGCTGAACACCTGGGCAGTTTGGCTGTGATCAGGGCCCCAGAGCTCTAAGAAACCTTGGAGACTGGGAAAAATTAGTCTGAGGCAACCTAAATTCACAGAAAACCCGCCCATACCACCCAGATGCCAGACCAAAAAGGAAAGGGGAATAAAACCACCAAAGGGATGGCTCACATGGCCCAAAATCAAGCCTCCAGGAAGAAAGGGAAAAAGGTGACTATTGAAAACTTTTATGGTGGAAGTACCCAAGGAAAAGAAGAGAATGAGGAGGAAATCCAAAAAAAAAAAAAATCAGAACATGCCTCCCAAAATGGAAACTATCAACAAGCTCTGGAAGATCTCAAACTGGAGCTTACCCAAAAGATGGAAACCTGGAAAGAAAAATGGGAGAAAGAGATCAGCAGTCTGACAGATAAGACTGCTCAATTGGAAAAAGAGCTCGAAGCATCCAATAGAAGGGCAGACAAAGCTGAAAAGCAAAACCAGTCCCTAATGACCAGAATCAAGCAACTCGAAGAAAGAGAGATGATGAAACAGCAAGAATCAATAAAGCAAACCCAAAAAATTAATGAATTAGAAAAAACATAAAATATCTCACTGAGAAGGTCACCGATCTCGAAAACAGAGGGAGAAGAGAAAACCCCCGAATTATCAGTCTCCCAGAAAAACCAGAGATAAACAATAAACTCGATATTATTCTACAGGAGATTATAAAAGAAAATTGCCCCCACGTTCTGGAGCAAGGGGGCAAAATAGAAATAGAAAGGATTCATAGAACACCTTCTATACTAAATCTCCAAAAGATAATCCCTAGGAATGTAATTGCCAAATTCAAGAGCTTCCAAGAAAAGGAGAAAATCCTACAAGAAGCCAAGAAGAGGAGCTTCAGATATAAGGGGGCTCCCATAAGGATCACACACGACTTAGCGGCTAACACACTAAGAGACCACAAAGCATGGAACACGATATTTAGAAAGGCAAGAGAGCTGGGTCTCCAACCAAGAATCAACTACCCAGCAAAACTGACTATATACTTCCAGGTGAAAGTATGGGCATTCAACAAAATAGAAGATTTCCAAGCATTTGCTAAGAAAAGACCAGAGCTCTGTGGAAAGTTCGATATCCAAGCACAGAAAGCAAGAGAAACATGAAAAGGTAAATATGAAAGAAAGGGAAAAGGAGATAAATCTTATCTTTTTCTTTAAGTCAAACTCTCTTCTATCAGGACTACATTTACATCAAATTATATATATTAATATGTGGGGAAAATGTTTTGTGTAACTCTCAAAAATTGTAGCATCACAAGAGTAGTAAGAAGAAACATGCATAGGGAAAGATTGGGTCATTAAGAAGATTTGGGAAAAGTGGGGGGCAAAGAAAAGAAAAGGGAGGGGGGAACCGTCGATAATACTAAGACTTACTTCACGAAATAGGGTGGGACTTAATAGAATAATCTTTCCCATATAAAGATACACATGGGAAGGGGAGGGGAAGAACTCTCATATGAGGAGAGGAAGAGAGCGTGAAGTAGAATTACTTAAACCTTACTCTCAGTGAAATTAAATCTGAGAGGGAAGATCATCTAGATCCAGTGGGATCCTGAATTCTATCTTATCCATTAGGGCAAGAAAGAAAGGGAAATTAAGGGGGGGGGAGGGAGCATAAAAAGGGAGGGAAGAGGAAGGGGGGAGGGGAAGGGAGCACAAAAAGTGAGGGGCTAGAAAGGGAAGCATCTCAAGGGAGGGGGAGGGAACTAGGGGGACTGACCTAAAGCAAATCACTGGTTCAAAAGGAGATAGCTAAAGAAGAAAGGTCAGAACTAGGGGAAGGTATCAAAATGCCAGCGAATCCACAAATGACAATCATAACTTTGACCGTGAATGGGATGAATTCATCCATAAAACGTAGACAAATAGCAGATTGGATTAGAACCCCAAACCCTACCATTTGTTGTCTTCAAGAAACACATATGAGGCGGGTTGACACTCACAAGGTTAGAATTAGAGGTTGGAGTAAGACCTTTTGGGCCTCAACTGATAGAAAGAAGGCAGGAGTTGCAATCATGATATCTGACAAAGCCAAATCACAAATAGACCTCATCAAAAGGGATAGGGAAAGTAAATATATTCTGATAAAGGGAGTATAGACAATGAAGAAATATAACTAATCAACATGTATGCACCAAATCGTATAGCATCCAAATTTTTAATAGAGAAACTAGGAGAATTGAAGGAGGATATAGACAGGAAAACCATATTAGTGGGAGACTTGAACCAACCATTATCAAATTTAGATAAATCAAACCAAAAAATAAACAAGAAAGAGGTAAAAGAGGTGAATCAAATTTTAGAAAAATTAGAGTTAATAGACATATGGAGAAAAATAAATAGGGACAAAAAGGAATACACCTTCTTTTCAGCACCACATGGCACATTCACAAAAATAGATCATACACCAGGTCACAGAAACATGGCACTCAAATGCAGAAAAGCAGAAATAATAAATGCAGCCTTTTCAGATCACAAGGCAATAAAAATATTGATTGGTAAGGGTACATGGAGAGCCAAATCAAAAATTAATTGGAAATTAAATAATATGATACTCCAAAATCGGATAGTTAGAGAAGAAATCATAGAAACAATTAATAATTTCGTTGAAGAAAATGACAAATGCAAGACATCCTTTCAAACCTTATGGGATGCAGCCAAGGCAGTACTTAGAGGAAAATTCATATCCCTGAGGGCATATATTAACAAATTAGGGAGGACAGAGATCAAGGAATTGGAAATGCAAAATTAAAAACTTGAGAACGAACAAATTAAAACCCCTCAGAAGAAAACCAAACTAGAGATCCTAAAAATTAAGGGAGAAATTAATAAAATCGAAAGTGACAGAACTATTGATTTAATAAATAAGACTAGAAGCTGGTACTTTGAAAAAACAGACAAAATAGACAAAGTACTGGTTAATCTAATTAAAAAAAGGAAAGAAGAAAGGCAAATTAACAGCATCAAGGATGAAAAGGGGGATCTCACCTCCAATGAAGAGGAAATTAAGGCAATCATTAAAAACTACTTTGCCCAACTATATGGTAATAAATATACCAACCTAGGTGATATGGATGAATATTTACAAAAATACAAATTGCCTAGACTAAGAGAAGAAGAAATGGATTTCTTAAATAATCCCATATCAGAAACAGAAATCCAACAGGCCATCAAAGAACTTCCTATGAAAAAATCCCCAGGGCCTGACGGATTCACCAGTGAATTCTATCAAACATTCAAAGAACAGCTAACTCCAATACTATACAAACTATTTGACATAATAAGCAAAGAGGGAGTTCTACCAAACTCCTTTTATAACACAAACATGGTACTAATTCCAAAACCAGGCAGGCCAAAAACAGAGAAAGGAAATTATAGACCAATCTCCCTAATGAATATAGATGCAAAAATCTTAAATAGGATACTAGCAAAAAGACTCCAGCAAGTCATCAGAAGGGTCATCCCCCATGATCAAGTAGGATTTATACCAGGGATGCAGGGCTGGTTCAATATTAGGAAAACTATCCACATAATTGACCACATCAACAAGGAAACCAACAAGAACCACATGATTATCTCAATAGATGCAGAAAAAGCCTTCAATAAAAACTCCCATTCCTACTAAAAACACTAGAAAGCATAGGAATAGAAGGGTCATTCCTAAAAATAATAAACAGTATATATCTAAAACCATCAACTAATATCATCTGCAATGGGGATAAACTAAATCCATTCCCATTAAGATCAGGAGTGAAACAAGGATGCCTATTATCACCTCTATTATTTGACATTGTATTAGAAACACTAGCAGTAGCAATTAGAGAAGAAAAAGAAATTGAAGGCATTAAAATAGGCAAGGAGGAGACCAAATTATTGCTCTTTGCAGATGACATGATGGTCTACTTAAAGAATCCTAGAGATTCAACCAAAAAGCTAATTAAAATAATCAACAACTTTAGCAAAGTTGCAGGATACAAAATAAACCCACATAAGTCATCAGCATTTCTATATAATTCCAACACAGCTCAGCAGCAAGAACTAGAAAGAGAAATCCCATTCAAAATTACCTTAGATAAAATAAAATATTTAGGAATCTATCTCCCGAGACAAACACAGGATCTATATGAACACAACTACAAAACACTTTCCACACAACTAAAACTAGACTTGAACAATTGGAAGAACATTAACTGCTCATGGGTAGGATGAACCAATATAATAAAAATGACCATCCTACCCAAACTCATCTATATATTTAGTGCCATACCCATGGAACTTCCAAATTTTTTTTTTACTGATTTAGAAAAAACTATAACAAAGTTCATTTGGAAGAACAAAAGACCAAGGATATCCAGGGAAACAATGAGAAAAAATACAAAGGAAGGGGGACTTGCATTCCCAGATCTCAGACTATATTATAAAGTAGCGGTCATCAAAACAATTTGGTACTGGCTAAGAGAAAGAAAGGAGGATCAGTAGAATAGATTGGGGGCAAGCAACCTCAGCAAGACAGTATATGACAAACCCAAAGATCCCAGCTTTTGGGACAAAAATCCACTATTTCATAAAACTGCTGGGAAAATTGGAGGACAGTGTGGGAAAGATTAGGTTTAGATCAACACCTCACTCCCTACACCAAGATAAATTCAAAATGGGTGAATGACTTGAACATAAAGAAGGAAACTATAAGAAAATTAGGCGAACACAGA
This sequence comes from Monodelphis domestica, assembly GCF_027887165.1. NCBI lineage: Eukaryota > Metazoa > Chordata > Mammalia > Didelphimorphia > Didelphidae > Monodelphis > Monodelphis domestica. The sequence continues at coordinate 223,515,934 of NC_077228.1, read as the reverse complement.
ATAGTATACATGTCAGACCTTTGGGAAGGAAACACTTCAAAACCAAGCAAGAATTAGAAGGAGTTACAAAATGCAAAATAAATAATCTGGAATACATCAAATTAAAAAGCTTTTGTACAAACAAAACCAATGTAACCAAAATCTGAAGGGTAGAAACAAATTGGGAAACAATCTTCATAAAAACCTCTGACAAAGATTTAATTACTCAAATTTACAAAGAACTAAATCAATTGTACAAAAAATCAAGCCATTCTCCAATTGGCAAATGGGCAAAGGACATGAACAGGCAGTTCTCAGCCAAAGAAATCAAAAATATTAATAAGCACATGAAAAAGTGCTCTACATCTCTTATAATCAGAGAGATGCAAATCAAAACAACTCTGAGGTACCACCTCACACCTAGCAGATTGGCTAACATGACAGCTATGGAAAGCAATGAATGCTGGAGGGGATGTGGCAACGTGGGGACATTAATTCATTGTTGGTGGAGTTGTGAATTGATCCAACCATTCTGGAGGGCAATTTGGAACTATGCCCAAAGGGTGATAAAAGACTGTCTGCCCTTTGATCCAGCTATAGCACTGCTGGGTTTGTACCCCAAGGAGATAATAAGGAAAAAGACTTTTACAAGAATATTCATAGCTGCACTCTTTGTGGTGGCCAAAAATTGGAAAAAGAGGGGATGCCCATCAATTGGGGAATGGCTGAACAAACTGTGGTATATGTTGGTAATGGAATACTATTGTGCTAAAAGGAATAATAAAGTAGAGGAATTCCATGGAGACTGGAACAACCTCCAGGAAGTGATGCAGAGCAAAAGGACCAGAACCAGGAAAACATTGTACACAGAGACTTATACATTGTGGTACAATCGAAGGTGATGGACTTCTCCATTAGTGTCAATGCAATGTCCCTGAACAATATGCAGGGATCTAAAAAACACTATCCACAAGCAGAGGATAAACTGTGGGAGTAAAAACACCGATGAAAAGCAACTGCTTGACTACAGGGGTTGAGGGAATATGACTGAGGAGAGACTCTAAATGAATACTCTAATGCAAATACCAACAACAGGGAGATGGTTTTGAGTCAAGAACACATGTGATAACCAGTGGAATCTTACGTAGGCTATGGGAGAGGGAAAGGTGGTGGGAGGGGGGGAGGGGAGGAAAAGAAAATGATCTTTTTTCCAGTGAATAATGTTTGGAAATGACCAAATAAAATAATGTTTAAAATTTACAAAAAAAAATTGAAATTCAACCAAAAAAAAAAGAAAGGCTGGAAACTTTTCATTTTACTAATAAATACTTATACATTAAAAAAAATATAGCAGCTCTTTTTGTGGTAGTAAAAAATTGGAAAGTGAGAATAATACCCATCTACTGAGGAATGACTAAGTAAATTGTAATATATGATTGCAATGGAATATTATTGTGATATAAGAAATAACGAGGACAAGGATTTCAGAAAAACTTGGAAAGACTTAAATGAACTAAATGTAGTAAAAGTAAGCAGAACCAGGAGAACATTGTACACAGCAACATTAATACTGTATAATAAACAACTTTAAATAACAACTATCCCGAGCAATCTAATGATCTAAGATAACCCCAAAGGACATGATAAAAAAGGCAACCTGTTTCCAGAGAAAGAACTGATAAAGTCTGAATCCAAACCAAGGCACACTATATTTCATTTTCTTTCATCATTGTTTTGTTTGTTTTCTTCCACAAAAGAATTAATATGGAAAAATGTTGTACATGATTGAACATATAAAATTTATATCAGATTGCTTACCATCTTAGCAAAATGGGTGGAGAGGGAGCAAGGGAGAGAATTTGAAAGTCAATTTTTTTTAAAGTTAAAAATTGATTTTACATATAAATGGGGGAAATAAAAAGTATTATCAAATATAAAAAATGGAGTTAATCCTTGTTCTCTTAGGAATGCCTAAAATATATAAGTACAGGATAAATACAAAATAACACCCAATCAGTTGAGGGATAATAACATTGAGGGTAATCAAGAAAAAAACTTTCACCTTGAACTGAAGGTACACATTCTAAGGAGGAGAAATGAATTCAAATCTAGCCTTGGACACTTCCAAGATGTATGACCCTGGTCAAGTCACTTGACCATAATTGCCTTACCACTCTTCTGCCTTGGAACTGATTGTTAGTATTGATTTTAGACAAAAGGTAGGAGTTAAAGAAAGAAATGAAAGTGAGAATGAAATTATTCCAGATAGAAACAATAGAGGAGAAATATGGTATATCATATATGGGGAACAAAAAGTAAGCCATTTTGGGGAGACACCAATGAGAGAATTGGGGACAGATATATCTGTAACTAACAGTCTCAGTGTACTGATTGGCACACTGAAAATTCAAAAGATTTGCCTTTTCATAGTAACAGATAAGTACTGAAATTAAGATGTTAAGAACAAGAACTTAAGTCTTCCTTTCCTGTCTATTTCACAACAGTGACTTCCGTATCAGGGAGTATGATTATTAAGATGAGTAGGAAAGAGTTCTAATTCTACTTCTTGTAGAATTGTTAGAATCCTCTTTCCCTATTAGGAATGAGTTTAGACTCATCCTAACATCTGTTAATTTCAGAAAGAAATAAGAGTTCATTCTTTAAATTGAACCCTTTTCTATATGAGACATAGACATAATCCACAGAATATTTATTAAATGTATACAACAATAAACACACTCTATTAAGAATGTTAAATTATGGCAAAATTTTGGAAAATAGGGGGGTGTCTATCAATTGGGGAATGGCTGAACAGATTGTGGTATATGTTGGTGATGGAATACTATTGTGCTCAAAGGAATAATAAACTGGAGGAATTCCACGTGAACTGGAACAACCTCCAGGAAGTGATGCAGAGTGAGAGGAGCAGAACCAGGAGAACATTTTACACAGAGACTGATACACTGTGGTACAATCAAATGTAATGGACTTCTCTATAAACAGCAGTGCAATGATCCAGGACAATACAGAGGAATTCATGAGAAAGAAAACTATCCACATCCAGATTAGAAAAATGTATGATCGAATAGTGCGATAGGGATGTGATTAAGGTTTTGATGTTAAAAAATCACTCTACTACAAATATTAATAACATAGAAATATATTTTGAACAATGATATATGTATAACCCAGTGGAAGTGCTTCTCTGCTTTGGGAGGGGGGAACATGAATCATGTAACCATGGAAATACATTCTAAATAAAATGAAAAATGAAATAAAAATAAAAAAATAAAGTGTTTGGGACTTACTTAAAAAAATATTCAACTAGGGAGCAGCTAGGTGGCTCAGTGAATTGAGAGCCAGAGACCAAGAGGTCCTGGGTTCAAATCTCACCACAGACTTCCAAGCTTTAGGTGCCTGGATAAGTCACCGGCCTAGTGATTTTGCCTAGGCATTACCACTCTTCTGCTTTGGAACCAATACAAAGTATTGATACTAAGACAGAAGGTAAAGTGTTGTTTTTTTTTTTAAGACTGTTAAACTATTTTGAAGACTTGAAACATTAAGTCTGCTGAGCCCCTTTCTGCCTAATATGGTTATAGGAAAATAGCCTTTCTGCAATTGTGGATCTTCTGAAATGAGACCGCAAGAAAATTGAGGAAACAACACATTTTAAGTGTTGGTCTAACTTATTTGTACATTATAACATTTAAAACACTAAGCAGTTAACTCATCTATATATTAAAACTCAAATTAAGTATTTTTATTTTTATAACAAAAAAGGATAATAATAACAAATATTTGCTCTGAGCTGGTAGAGAACACACCTTTCATAAAGGGAGCCAAAGCGATTTTTTCCATTATCTGTTGAGTTATGCTGGTGACTGGCATATATTTAATCCGAAAGTCAGGATAACTAAATTTGTCTAGGCTTCCCAGATCTACTGGAGGTCTTCCAGGAATCTGGATCTCTGTAGTGTGCATTCGAAACAGTAACAGCAGCAGGCATAGACCCAATGACAGAAGCCATTCCTATTTAACACAAGGGAAAAACAATTGAGAATGTGGTCACTGGTTAGGCTATTCTCATTAAGCTCCTATTCCATTTAAAAATCCCCTTGTGTGTTTGACTCAGGACTAGCCTCTTGTGATTTTTTATTAAGAAATAGACAACAATTATTATTCCACCAAGCTCATATTTCTTAGACAGACATATAAGACAAGATGGGGAGAGCATAAGGGGAAGACATAATATGGTTTTCCCATAAAAAATAAGACCAACAAATAGTAAAGAAATAATGATTTAATGTACCATTTTAAAGTTCATGAAGGAATTTCCTCTAGCATATAAAATTAAAAGATATGTTTTAGAAAACTTGAGTTCTATTCACCATTCATTTTCCTGCTTGTTTCCAGTTCCCAACATTCTTTCCTGTGGCTCCTTTAAAATATATATTTTCCTGAGGACTGATAGAATAATCATAATTTCAATGAATTTAATTGAGAATGAGTGAGGATGTCTGTCCCTCAAGTGTCCTAAAAATTAGGTATTTGACAATAAACTCTGAGTGGACAGGATTAAAGATTATTTGGATGATCCATTTTCAGGACCAGTTTATATCACTTTGTATACTGATTCATTCATTGTAACTTAGGGAATCCCACACATTTGGCAATTTGGAAACTCAACAGAGTGCTACAGATCTTGGACCTAAATGTACTGTTTTATCTAGGTAAAGAAACCCATCCAAATGAGTTTTTCCATTTCTGCAAATAGTACTTTTATTATCCTTCTAACTTAATCATCTTAATCATAATGGACCAGTTGAATGAGAGCAACAGAGATAAGATAAATATTTGGCTATTTAAACATTAAGCTTTGTGTTGGTTACTAGTAGTTTTTATTGTTGCATACCCAGAAATTCTGAGTCTATGGTAAGCAGAATGGTTTTGTGTGATTTCTGTGAATTGATGACTTGGGGAGGTGTTATTTTTATTTCATTTGGGAAAAAAAAAGATTTATTTCTCAGGGAGTGAATTTCCCTTTTTCAATGAACCTTTTATTTGAAACTTTTCCTTATTCTAGAACATTTTCAAGCATGCATAGCACAATATTAAACCAGCTTGTAGGTTCAATATAAAATGAGTACTTAAATAGCAGTACAAAATGAAGAAAGGCATGAATATTACCCGGGAGTTATATCTTCCTTTACCAAATGTGAAGACATAACTTTGTTGCTTTTTGTTTCATTTTGCTTTAAAAGATAAATTTAGTTTTTTCAATAATTCCACATTTTTTCTCTCCCACCTCCCCTTTTCCATGGTACCAAAAAATAGAACCAAAATCTTTGGAACAAATATGGAATTAAGTAAAACAAAACCATACAATGTTCTGGGCTTTTAATCATACCAATAAACTCTCTCTTTTCATCCTCCATTTTTTAAGCACATTCTTACATAGAAGGGCTTGAGTTTGTTGGCAAATACTTGTCTCTCTTTTAATCATTTTGACCTGTTTGTTAGGAGAGAAAACAATGTTAGCATTGTGGCATATGCATGTATATATACATACATACATACATACATACATATATATATATATGTTCAGTCATTTCAGTTGTGTCCAACTCTTCATGAGCATATTTGGGAATTTTTAGGCAAGGATATTAGAATGATTTGCCATTTCATTTTCTGGCTCATTTTATAGATGAGGAAACTAGACTAACAGGATAAAATTACTTTCCCAGGGTCCCACAGTTAATATGTTTCTGAAGCCAGATTTGAACTCAGGAATATGAGTTTTTTTTAACTCCAAGCTCAGTATTCCATTTACTGAGCCACCTAGCTTTCCACCCCACTCCCACCATCTGCCAAAAGATAGTAGGGGTTTAATAAGTATTTGTCCCCCATATCTCCCATTTTGATTTTGGAAATATGAGAAAACTCTTTATTAGTCTCTGGGAAAAAGAATTTATCATCTCCCCTTTTATCACCCTTTTGGCTACTCATACTATCTACTCTCAGAACGAATGCTCTTTAAGAAGAAAATATTATCTAGTAATACCTTCAAGGAATTGTTTAGTGTAATTACTTTTTGAGGTTCTTAATATGTCCTAGAAAGGAAATTTCAACTGACTTAAGAAAAGAGATTAATTTAAGAGGAATGACATTTACTGCCCTTGTTTCACTGAATAACTAATGATATTCCCTGAACATCAGTTGGCACTGATGGTAGAAGGCTAACATTTAATATTTAACTTATTTTTCAGTAAACCAATACAGCCAGGCCAGGAAGTAAAAGAACTATTTTGTTCTGAAAAAGTTCATTATGAATCAAATCAGCAAACATTTCCTAAGCACCTAACAATTCTTGCCCTCACAGAGCTTATATGCTATATTTCTCAATGTCTCCCCTGTGAATACACAAGGAGAATACATTTGAATGGATATCAAAATCATGCACTAGCCTCTTACCTCACTTATCACTGCCCTCCCTAGAAGCAACCTCAAGAAGTTTCTGCTCTCCCTGACCCACTCCTTCATGTGGTAGTGTACTGGGGACTCTTTTCTAAAGAAGCCCAAGGCCTAAAGTCTTTCTTAGAGATGTTCCCCTGCTCATACACACCTCTAAACTTTTTAGATTTCTTAGGGTGGTAAAATTTTTAGGTACCTAGTAGAGAGGAATTGAACTGTCTTACTTATGTTCAAGTGTCAGGCAATTCCAATCACATTGAACAGTCTACAAAAATGCTTGGGATTTGGACTGGATAGGAAAGAATAAAATTATGGAGGGATGTTTTGGTTCTTTGAGCAGGATATCTTATGCTCTGCCATTTAACAATGCTTGATACCTTCTACATCATGCATCATCCCTCCGAATTAATCTCCAGATACCTCAAACTTGGTGTCCTGTAGACATTTAAAATATATAGTAAAAAACTGAAATAATTGTCTTCCCTGTCCCATTCCTCACCTCTTTATAACATTCCTTTTATTTTTAAGTGTGACTCCATCCTTCTAAATACCCATACTGGTCACTATATATGTCTTCTGATACTCTTTCTTATCTGATGTCTCTTTCTTATCTCAGTAACCATTTTTTCCCAATCTCTTCCAATACTGCCACCATTTTGGTGAAGACCTTCATCACCTCATGCCTAGGCTGTTATAATAACCCACCTATTGTTCTGCCTATTACAACTCTCTCAACTTCAGCCCATCCTTCATTTTGTTGTCAAATTCATTTTTCTAAAGTGAGTGACACTGTCTTTCCTTCCCACCTCTACTCAATGACCTCCAGTGGCTCTCTATCACTTTCAAGATCAAATGAAAAGTCCATTGTTTGTCATTCAAAGCCCTTCATTACCTGTTTCTCACCTCTATACCTATCCATCTTGCATTTTATATTTCCAGCTAAAATGCTGTATTCTATAGGAAACCTTTCCCAATTCTTATTAATTCTAGTTTCTACTGTAATCTGTCATATATCCTAAACATAGCTTGTTTGTCTACAGCTGTTTGCATATTGTCTTTCCCATTAGTTATGATCTCATTGAGAGCAGGTTGACATATAGTCTGTTTATTGATTGGCTGATTAATTTAAAGCAATAGTAAAATTAATTTTGGTAGAAGAGAAAAGAATGAGAATGATTGAAATTTTTTTGAAAAATGTCATTTACAGACCAAATAAAAGTGACTTTCTTCTTTAAAAATAAGTAGAAAAAACTTGAATATGTGATTTCATCCATATAGGGAACTCCTATTTTGTAAACCCTCTGTGCCCAAACAGAACTGATTTGTTACAACTCACTGTTGGGGTGCTGGGAGCAATGGAAGGTAAAGTGATTTGACCCTTGGTGATATAACTAGCATTTTCCGAGGAAGGATAAAGTGAATAATCACTATGGCACTTTTGCATAGAGTTTAGAACATATAAGTACATATTTGGTTACTCATAAAATTTATATTTCTGGTTTACTTGATTTTAAAGAATAGCTTATTCATAAAATAATTACAAATATTTGGTTCAATCTACTTTTAAGTGTTTGACATTTTTCTTACTCATGTAGCTACAAGCTACTGAATTTAGAAGATTTTTGCACTTCCTAATTTGAGGCCAGTTTATGAGAACTAGGCAAAAGGTTGAGAACAAAATCACATCCTTTATGAAGTGGCCACATGGTAAAATAGGAAGAATGGTAGATATGGAAACAGAGGACCTGAGTTTCAGTGTTGACTCTGTGACCTATATGACCCTGGACAAATCAAATCCTTCTCTTAGGTCTCAGTCTCTTCTGTGAAATTAGAAAGTTGAACTAGATAATCACTTAGGTCTACACGGTTGCTCTTAACTTATGACCCTATAATCCCAAATTAGCTAATAGAATTGCAATAGATGACACATTTTAACTGGGTTTTTTTCTCCTTAATGGAAACTCCCTAAGCAAAATCTCACAGTCCTCTAAATCATGTTAACAACAACAAAGGCAAATTAAATTAAATTCTGATGAAGAAAAATTGTCTTCTGGAAATAATAAACTTGTTTTTTAAAAAAAGCCTAATCATTTCCCTTTCAAGCAGTTTTTTTTAACCAAAGAGTAAATTTCTTGTCTCTAAATTTCTATAATTTGAGATAAAGAAACACATACAATAAAAATATTTATCACCATTCTCTGGCAGAAAAAATCTCTTTCAAGAAGTCAAATGAATTCTCTCAAATTCAGAAAATGAAAAAAGTAAGAAAAAGTAAATAAGCAAATTATTCAAATATTTGCGAATGTGTCAGAAATGAAACAGAAATTTAAAAGTAATTTAAGACTAAATTTCAAAAATTATTTCTCCTAGATCATGCTACAATCATTTTTCTCTGGATCCTCAATAGTCTCCAAATTTAATTTTTTCTCGTGAATGATAGAAATCTCCCAATTCCATAATTCTTTAAGATTTTTTTGACTATATATAAAATAGACAGAACTTTGGAAACATGAATTACTAATACATATACTATCCCTCCATATTTCCCTGAACAGATGTAGCTGAATACCACTTGTCACTTCATATATTTATGATATGTCTGCTACTACACTGAGAGAGGAGTTGATGCATTACATAAAACAAAAAGAAGAAACAGATATTAACTTACAGTCAGGAAAGCTGAAACAAGGAATCTAAATGAATTATTAATTCATTGTCTCTCCATGTCCAAGAGAACAGTTCAAAATGCTCTACAGTCCCTTTTAAGTGAAGTTTTCAGTGTTTCCTATTTTCAACAATTCCTATTCAAATCAGTTTTGAAGAAGGTTAAGGCAGTCAGGTCACTGAAGGTCAGTCAACCAGAATGCCAAAATGCATGAATCATCATATCCTGTTTTCCATTCATTCTCTACTATTCAGTGGAGAGAGACAACAGTTCTAGATATTTAGCTGTCCATTTATTCTGGAAGGAGTAATCTTATGAAGACGAATTCCATGATCTTCCTCTGGTTCTGCTTCCTGGAATAAAAGAGAAATGACCAAATTCAAATATTTCAAAGGAAAAAAAAAGATCCATTAAGAAGGATGATCACAAAGTGGTCTTTAGACAGGAAAAATGTAAATAGCCAAGTCAAAGAACACATTGAAATGGAAGACAGGAAAATGAGAAGCGGGGAGGGGAGCCCCAATGTCAAGACAAATAATTACTGATGTGAGAGGTTTTCAACTGAAGGTATCAGCCTCATTTTAAGAAAAATGTTCTAAATCATAATATTAATAGCTGGCCTTTTATGGTGTTTTAAGCTTTATAAAGTGTTTTATGGATATATTTCATTTTCACAAAAACCCTGAAAGATATTGGGGAGGGGGGAATCGATGAAATGGGAAAGGCACAGAACCAGGAGAATAATTTTAAACAATTGACAAATCCCCCCTTCTGGAGGAAATCTTTTCAGACCCCTTAAGTCTACTTCCCTTCTACTGTTAATTATTTTATCCTGAATATTATTTATTTGGGCATAGATTAGATTGTGAGTTCCTGAAGAGCAGAGGTTTCTTTTTTTTTCTTTTATATTCCATTTTCTACTGTTTTCCTTCTTCTTTTTCTACTATTTCTTTCTTCAAAAATCTTTCTTTGAAATCTCCTATTTTATAGATGGCAAAATAGACTAAGAAAGGTGATAGTTTCCAAAGTTCAACAACTAATAAATAGTAAATAAGGTAAGCAGAATTCAGTCCCAGATTTTATGATTCCTTACTCCAGGGCTCATTCATTGTTCTGTGGCCTTCTTTTTTTTTGTTCTTATTTAATTTATTTATTTTTGAAAACATAAATTTCCTATATGTTTATTTTTCTTCATATCCACATAATAGATCTTGTTCACAAGTATCTGAATCCCTCTCCACCCTCTCACATCACATAGAATAACATCAAGGAGGCGAACATGTTCATATAAATTAATTCTTTCATGTTTGATTTTTCTGTTCACTTTCTGGAGATAATATTCTCAGTTTATTCTTCCAGTATTAATTCTATAATAGTATATAATGTTCTCCTGGTTCTACTCATTTCACTGTTCATTATCTTATATATTTTTCCAAGTTTTTTTTAATCAATCCATTCATTGTTTCTTATGGGAGGTATCAGACCTAAATGACCTGGAGCCTGGCTAAACCACTTCAGTTGACTTTATGGCATTATCACTAGGTGTCCCAATGCCAGTAATTGCCTCTATAACCTAGACAGGAACTATAATTAACTTCCTCTGGACCCAAAGGGAAGTTTCTCTTTCAAGCCTTGTTATTAATTATAGGTGTTTTGGCTACTGTGAGCATATCTGGTGCATTAAGGCAAGGATAAAGTATTACAATTGGAACATGTATATATATATATATATATATATATATATATATATATATAAAGAGAGAGAGAGAGAGAGAGAGAGAGAGAGAGAGAGAGAGAGAGAGAGAGAGGAGAGAGAGAGAGAGAGAGAGAGAGAGAGAGAGAGGAAGAGAGAGAGAGAGAGAGAGAGAGAGAGAGAGAAGAGAGGAGGAGAGAGAGAGAGGAGAGAGAGAGAGAGAGAGAGGAGAGAGAGAGAGAGAGAGAGAGGAGAGAGAGAGAGAGAGAGAGAGAGAGAGAGAGAGAGAGAGAGAGAGAGAGAGAGAGAGAGAGAGAGAGAGAGAGAGAGAGAGAGAGAGAGAGAGAGAGAGAGAGAGAGAGAGAGAGAGAGAGGAGAGAGAGAGAGAGAGAGAGAGAGAGAGAGAGAGAGAGAAGAGAGAGAGAGAGGGAGAGACGAGAGAGAGAGAGAGAGAGACGATTACTCATAGCCATAAGCATGGGTTAGGGTTACGGTTAGAACTAGAGAAATGAAGACTAAAACAACTCTGCAATATCACCTCACACCAACAACAAAAGGGCAAAGTGACAAATGTTAGAGTGCATGTGCAGGTCATTTAGGTCTGATATTGGAATGAAAATGAGAGAATCATAAGATATTCAAGAGGTAATTAAAGCTTTACCTTAGCCATAACATGGAAATGATTCTTAACAGGGATACAGCACATTGCTTGTGTAGAAATGTGACTGATCAGCAGGGCAGGATATGGTTATTTAAGAAGCCTTGGCATAGCCAATAAGTTTTGAAAGGTCCCTATGCCATGTAGATGGGCCCTTTAATGCTCCCAGGTAACCATCAAGTCTTGTCATCATATCCTTTGGCCACCAGAAAGCTGAATTATTGGTTAGCTTCTTGAGCCTTAGTACCCTGGGCTCATCAAACCATTAAGGCATTCCTTGCCTTTTAAGTAAAGAATTAACATAACAAATATGGCAGAAGGTGTGTATGTGTGTGAAATCAGGTAGATATTAATCCTATCACATCTGAATCTTTGATAGCAAAGCCTGAAAGTCTTCTAAAGAATCTCCTACTATTTAAATGTACTTAGAACCATTCCTGGACAACTGAAATGTTGGGGTTGAGAAGGGTAGCCTGGCATAGCTTGACAAAATGAAAAAGAAGTGGAAGGAGCTAAATTAAAAATATTTTTTTTTAAAAAAACAACACAAACAAGTTTTAAAATGGTCCCCCTGAAGGAATGAGCAAACATGGACGATAAAGATCAATAATCTTAGTGAGTGGGATAAAAAAAGAACAGGCACCCATGCCACTCACTCAAAATAAAAGAATATCTAGAGCCAGAAAATGAAAGAAAAGCAGTTATTTATTTCTTTTCCTCATGAGAAAGGCAGATGCCCTAATGGCAAATACAATGCTTGGGTACACAACCAGACATTTTATAGGTTACTAACACAAGGCTCCCAGATTCTCTCGCCAGGTCAGCCCGTGCCTAGGGTCTGAACTTCTGAGCACTGTATTCTATTTGTTATTTATTATTAGAATGTATTGAACAATCTAGTCACAAGTATTCTAACTTGGTTCAGGGTAAGATGAGGTACAGAGAAAGTGTTACTTTAATATTCTTTTTTTTTATATTTTATTTGATCATTTCCAAGCATTATTCATTAAAGACATAGATCATTTTCTTTTCCTCCCCCCCACATCCATAGCCGACACGTAAATCCACTGGGCATTACATGTTTTCTTGATTTGAACCCATTGCTATGTTGATAATATTTGCATTAGAGTGTTCATTTAGAGTCTCTCCTCTGTCATGTCCCCTCAACCGCTGTATTCAGGCAGTTGCTTTTCCTCAGTGTTTCTACTCCGATATTTTATCCTATGCTTATAAATAGTGTTTTTTTCTCCTAGATCCCTGCAAATTGTTCAGGGACATTACACCGCCATTAATGGAGAAGTCCATTACGTTCGATTATACCACAGTGTATTAGTCTCTGTGTACAATGTTCTCCTGGTTCTGCTCCTCTCGCTCTGCATCACTTCCTGGAGGTTGTTCCAGTCTCCATGGAACTCCTCCACTTTATTATTCCTTTTAGCACAATAGTATTCCATCACCAACATATACCACAATTTGCTCAGCCATTCCCCAATTGAAGGGCATCCCCTCGTTCTCCAGTTTTTGGCCACCACAAAGAGCGCAGCTATGAATATTTTTGTACAAATCTTTTTGTCCATTATCTCTTTGGGGTACAGACCCAGCAGTGCTATGGCTGGATCAAAGGGTAGATATTCTTTTGTCACCCTTTGAGCATAGTTCCAAATTGCCCTCCAAAATGGTTGGATCAGTTCACAACTCCACCAGCAATGAATCAATGTCCCTACTTTGCCACATCCCATCCAGCATTCATTACTTTCCTTTGCTGTTATGTTAGCCAATCTGCTAGGTGTGAGGTGATACCTCAGAGTTGTTTTGATTTGCATCTCTCTGATTATAAGAGATTTAGAACACTTCTTCATGTGCTTGTTAATAGTTTTGATTTCTTTATCTGAGAACTGCCTATCCATGTCCCTTGTCCATTTATCAATTGGAGAATGGCTTGATTTTTTGTACAGTTGACTTAGCTCTTTATAAATTTGAGTAATTAAACCTTTGTCAGAGGTTTCTATGAAGATTTTTTCCCAGGTTGTTGTTTTCCTTCTGATTTTTGTTATATTGGTTTTGTTTGTGCAAAAGCTTTTTAATTTGATGTAGTCAAAATTATTTATTTTACATTTTGTGATTCTTTCTATGTCTTGCTTGGTTTTAAAGTTTTTCCCCTCCCAAAGGTCTGACATGTATACTATTCTGTGTTTACCCAATTTACTTATGGTTTCCTTCTTTATGTTTAAGTCTTTCACCCATTTTGAATTTATCTTGGTGTAGGGTGTGAGGTGTTGATCTATTCCTAGTCTCTCCCACACTGTCTTCCAATTTTCCCAACAGTTTTTATTGAATAGTGCATTTTTGTCCCAAAAGCTGGGATCTTTGGGTTTATCTTATACTGTCTTGCTGAGGTCGCTTTCCCCCAGTCTGATCTTCCTTTCTGTTTCTTAGCCAGTACCAAATTGTTTTGATGACTGCTGCTTTGTAATATAGTTTAAGGTCTGGGACTGAAAGGCCCCCATCATATGTGTTTTTTTCATTATTTCCCTGGATATCCTTGATCTTTTGTTATTCCAAATGAACTTTGTTATCAGTGAAGAAGTATTTTGGTAGTTCCATGGGTATGGCACTAAATAGATAAATAAGTTTGGGTAGGATGGTCATTTTTATTATAATGGCTCGTCCTATCCATGAGCAGTTAATGTTTTTCCAATTGCTCAAGTCTAGTTTTAGTTGTGTGGAGAGTGTTTTGTAGTTGTGTTCATATAGTTGCTGTGTTTGTCTCAGGAGGTAGATTCCTAGGTATTTTATTTTGTCTAAGGTGATTTTGAATGGGATTTCTCTTTCTAGTTCTTGCTGCTGAGCTGTGTTGGAGATATATAGAAAAGCTGATGATTTATGTGGGTTTATTTTGTATCCTGCAACTTTGCTAAAGTTGTTGATTATTTCAATTAGCTTTTTGGTTGAATCTCTAAGATTCTTTAAGTAGACCATCATGTCATCTGCAAAGAGTGATAACTTGGTCTCCTCCTTGCCTATTTTGATGCCTTCAATTTCTTTTTCTTCTCTAATTGCTACTGCTAGTGTTTCTAGTACAATGTCAAATAGTAGAGGTGATAATAGGCATCCTTGTTTCACTCCTGATCTTATTGGGAATGCGTCTAGTTTATCCCCATTGCAGATGATATTAGTTGATGGTTTTAGATATATACTGTTTATTATTTTTAGGAATGACCTTTCTATTCCTCTGCTTTCTAGTGTTTTTAATAGGAATGGGTGTTGTATTTTATCAAAGGCTTTTTCTGCATCTATTGAGATAATCATGTGGTTCTTGCTGGTTTGCTTGTTGATGTGGTCAATTATGTGGATGGTTTTCCTAATATTGAACAAGCCCTGCATCCCTGGTATAAATCCTACTTAATCATGGTGGATGATCCTTCTGATCACTTGCTGGAGTCTTTTTGCTAGTATCCTATTTAAGTTTTTGCATCTATATTCATTAGGGAGATTGGTCTATAGTTTTCTTTCTCTGTTTTTGACCTGCCTGGTTTTGGAATAAGTACCATGTTTGTGTCGTAAAAGGAGTTTGGTAGAACTCCCTCTTTGCTTATTATGTCAAATCGTTTGTATAATATTGGGATTAACTGTTCTCTGAATGTTTGATAGAATTCACTGGTGAATCCATCAGGCCCTGGGGATTTTTTCTTAGGAAGTTCTTTGATGGCTTGTTGGATTTCATTTTCTGATATGGGGTTATTTAAGAATTCTATTTC